>NC_061510.1:72067339-72193556 GCF_022539505.1 Lolium rigidum | reverse complement strand
AAGGAGGCGAAAGGGGCTGTGGGGCCCCCACACCACAGGTGGCGCGGCCGAGCCATGGGCCGCGCTGGCCTGTGGTCTGGCCCCACCTTGGGTCTTCTCGGCTCCCCCTTCTGGCTTTCTCCGTCATCTGGAAAAATAAGATTTTTGGTATAATTTCCTTCCAAAGTTGATCTTCCGAAATATTGCGTTCTGATGGTGCTTTTTCCAGCAGAATCCTGGCTCCGGTGCTTGATCCTCCAATAATGATGAAACATGCAAAATAGATGAAATAACATAAGTATTGTGTCCAAACATGAAATATATCAATGAATAACAGCAAATTATGATACAAAATAGTGATGCAAATTGGACGTATCAAGAGCCTTTGATCAAATACAAGTTTTTGCCCAAATGCTCGGGGGCTACTTTGAAAAAAAGAAAAGTCCGAGTATGACAACATAGAAATGGCGAGAGCCTATGACCAAATGCAAGCATTTGTTCATAGCCTCTGGGGCTACTCCCATCGGGAGCGCTGGTCGCGCACCCGATAGATATAAAAAGTTCGAGAAAGAATGACAATATAGCGACATGAGGCATTAAAGTGTTGAGCCTACAACCAAGCACTAGTTCTTGGCTGTAGCCTCGGGGGCTACTCCCATCGGGAACGCTGTTCGCATGCCCGATGAAATTATAAAAAAAAAAGGAGAAAGAATCAAGAAGAAGTGAGCATATTTCGAGTTATACAAATAACTCTGCATATACTCCCATCGGGAAGGCAAGATAAGTCATCCGTTGACTCAATAAAATGTGCTATTCCAGCAGCCGAAAAAGCATTCGACAATATATTCTCAGAGCGCCAAAGTCGCGAATAATCTCTCGAATGCCGCAAAACTTTGCGAAGGTAAGACCCCGGATCCGTTACGAGCGGCGTGGCACCGTCTCGACGTCGGTTTGCTACTTTTTTCCGTATCAACGGATACGAAGAAAATCCTAACGGACGCGTTAGGTACCCGATAAAATATGACCTGGGACTCGACGGAATGGTAAGACCTTAAGCGGCACCTATCGAAGTTTACACCGGTATCCCGAGATCATGTCCAGGGACGTGATCTTGAAGTAGGTTTTTGCGGATTGCCACTAGAGCAGTTAACTAGTACCTGATCCGTCAGATGAACTAGCCACAACTACCATTATCCCTGTACAATATATAATTGCATATCCAAAGATATGTGTTAAATTCAACAGAATTATTGAATGATTAAAGTTGGAGATTTTCCCTGATTCTTCGATTCAAGCAAAATCTCGGGGGCTACTGACATAGGCATCCCCAACGGGTCTGCCGAATATAGTACCCGAGGTTTACTGAAAGCCCATGACTCGAAGAATAAGAAGATTCGGAAGCCCAAGTTATTAGTAAGGAAAGCTAGAGCTGTATTAGAAAGTACTACTTGTAATCTTGCGGGATGGGTTGGAAACCCTCCCGGACTCTGTAACTTGTGTATTATGAATCCCTCGGCTCCGCCTCCTATATAAGGGGGAGTCGAGGGACAAAGAAAGGATCGATTTATTGTTTCACGCAACCCTAGTTTTTACATCGTCGAGTACTTTTCGGCTGAAACCTTCGAGATCTACTTGCCCTCTACTTCCGACTAAAACCCTAGTCTACAATCTATAGGCATTGATAAGTTAATCCCTTATCAATTAGCTTCTCTCTCAATCGATTGTTAAAACTTATATATTCATCCTTTTGCACTTTTCGGATCTCAAGATTTAGGTTTTAAGTTGTATGTGGTGCTTTTGGCTGGCTCCCCCTGGAGGTTCTTTGGATGACATTTTATCTCGTAGTTTTAGCTTTTGGTTTGGGTGCTTGTAAGCAGTGAGGTGTGGAGTGTGTTGAACTTTGGTTTCATTTTATCATATGAAATAGAACCGGGGAGATGTCTCCCTGAGAATCTAAAAAAGATTTAGTAGCTCCGGTGACTTTTTCCAGGTTATAGATACCAGGTCCTTGGCTTATTTATCATTGTACACACACCATGTACGGCTTGATGTGGACTTGAAGGCGTGATCATTGTTATCCTGATTAACCTTGATCTGGCAAGGCACCCAAAACTTCCACATCAAGTACCCACACACACGTACCCAGCCTAATCCTAGAACCTAATGCACTTTTTACGTATTGACTTTTGTTTCAACCTTTGCCACTTGCCAGCCGGCTAACGAAAACGTGCACGATCATGCGAATTAATGCAGCCGAGTTCTCTAGACACTGGGTGAGATCTAAGAACGGCAGAGCGCGCATCGCTTTCCTGCCTTGTTAGCCGCATCGATGGACGTCGCGCGCGGTGCACAGTTTAGCTACTGTCACCATGTTACCTTAGATCTGTCAAGCTATGGGTTGGGGCTGTGTCATTGTCAGCACACGTACGATCTTCAGGACCATCAGTTTGTTTTGCTCATATACCATTACCATATTTTCCACGGGACAGCTAGCATTATTGTTGCATGGGTCCTATAGACTTGTGGTACACCCCGCTTCTAGTGGCCAATACGTGCGGAACGGCGCGCGTACGCACAGTAAGAGCAGGTCTAACAGACCCCTTAAAACACCCAAACCCGTATAATAACCGCTAAAATACGGGTTTGAGCTCTACCCGGCCGTCTAGCAGACCCCGTAAAAACGGCCCCCGCTCCGATTTTTACTGTTTTCAATTACGGGGCGGGTCTTCACCCCTTACTTGTACGGGGCGGGAGACTGAATACAGGGCCAACCCCCACTCGTGGCGGGTTGAAACTCGGAAAATAACGCGCTCGCGGTCGCCTCGCCGGAATCCGGCTAAATTCCAGCGAGCTGCGGCAGGGCAGGGCTGGGCAGCGCCGCCGGGGCCGGGCGGGGCTGGGCGAGGGCCGCCGGGCCGGCGCGAGCATGGCCGGAGCGGGGCGGGGCTTGCCGGAGCGAGCACCGGCCGCAGCACGGTCGGGAGCAGGCGGCGCGCGAGCTGGCGAGGCGAGCGGCCGGAGGCGACGCGGCCGGCCGGGCGAGGGCGAGAGCGAGCGGCGAGCGCGCGGCCGAGCCGGAGCGAGGCAGCGGGCGGCCGAGGCGGCACTGAGCGAGGCGAAGCGGAGCGAGGGCGGCCGGGGCGCGAACGAGGCGAGCGAGGCGGCCGGGCGGCGCGGCCGGCGGCGAGCGAGGCGAGCGGTGCGGCCGGGCCGGGCGAGGGCGGCCAGGGGCGGCGCAAACCATGGCCGGGACGGGCAACACGTAGTTAGCTAGAGGAGGAAGATGAAGATTTTTTTTCGATTTGGCATATTTTGGGAATATTCTATTTTACAGGGTGAGTTTACAGGTTCTGCTAGCTCGTCCGAGTTTTCGGCCGACGAAAAGTGAATACAGGACCCTCTACTCGGGTTTTAAGGGGCGAAAATATACGGGGCCTGTTAGACATGCTCTAACTGCGTGGAAATGTCACTGTGTACGCGTTGCCGGCACATGCTTACCGGCCTCGAGAATGGAATTCATCGCATTGTAAGAGCATTTTCACTCGTGTCCTCTAAAACACTTTCCAAAGAATTTTGAGATGCGTCGGATATATCAATCTCAGTCGCGCGCTCCAAAATCTCATTTCGCCCAACACGGCTTAATACGGTGTCCGGCGTTCCAAGTTCACCCCCACTCCATAGGGAAACTCGGGGTACGCCGGACAGAATGAGAAGCGAGGTGGAGACTAGTGGGCCCGTCGCATCATTGACACACGAACGAAGTGTCGCAGCTTTGCTTTAATGGTGACGGAGGGACAGACGAGACGTCACGTCGGCGCTGCGCCTCCCCGACGTGTCTCTGCAACTCCTCCACGCGTCGCTGCCGTCGCGCGTTCCCCCTCTTTCTTCTCGCGGCTTCTAGCCTCTTCCCGCACTTTCTCCCCGCATCTTCTCGCGTCGACGACGCCTATAAAAGGCCTCCTCCCGTTCAATGGTCGCCACCACAGCTGTCGGCATCCCTTTCTCCTCCGCCGCAATCACATGCCTCGTCGCCTACGCACCACCTACCCAATGATGAACCTCGCCGGCGATGGCCAGTTGCCTCCACCACCTTCTCCACCTCCACCTCCACCTCCATCTCCACCACCACAGGAGTTCGACGCCGACCCGAAGGCTGCGGAGAACGAAGCGTGGGAGGAGGCGGCGCTAGCGGACACCATAGAGATGTTCAACGCTGCCACGGCGGAAGAAGCGCGCCGGCGCCGGACGGAGGAGATGGGCGAGCGGTGGCGTGCATAGCGGGAGCAGCGGAGCCACCGTGCGAACGAGATGGAGCTGCGATGGCGTGCGGATGAGTTGTACAAGCAACGACGCATTAAGGAGCTGCAGGAGCGGATGCGGGAGCTCCATCAACGACAGTGGCAGGAGGCGCTGGAGCAGCAGTTGTGGGAGGAGG
Source organism: Lolium rigidum (assembly GCF_022539505.1). Classification (NCBI taxonomy): domain Eukaryota; kingdom Viridiplantae; phylum Streptophyta; class Magnoliopsida; order Poales; family Poaceae; genus Lolium; species Lolium rigidum. Next base: position 72,189,142 of record NC_061510.1, on the reverse strand, counting down.
CAGCGGAAGCGAAAGAGACGACCTAGGTGGCGGAGGAAGATGCGTTGGCGGCGACACAAATGGAGGAGGAGGACGACGACTTCGACTGGTCGAACGACGAAGGGACGGATCCGGAGGAGGCTGCGGTGCAGCAGCAGGCGCTCCTCGAGTCGTTCGAGTCGCAGAAGAAGCTGCAGGGTCCGTGCCCGCGAGGAGGAGCAGGTTCGCCGTGCCGTCGAACTCTCCCTCCAGCAGGAGCAGCTAGGGAGGGTAGGCGACGACGCGGCAACAGGCACCGGCATCTTCTCTTCACACTCCGTATGGAGAGGAGGCGCGCGGCGCAAGAGCTGCGATAGTGGGGAGGCGACGATGGGGCGGGGCTGTCGAACGCACCGTCGGCGGCCAGTAGGCTAGGCTTATAATCTAGCCATCTTCATTCAAACTTGTAAAATATAATCAAATTTGAATGAAAACCTTTATTTTCGTATATTTTTATTGATTTGAGGCCTCATTTGGAAGATACGGCTAGGCATCGACGTCCCCCATATACGGCACGAAGAAAAAACATCTCCCAAATACTCGATCAGGCGCTGTTTCGGGGACGCGATTAGAGATGCTGTAACTTCGAAAAGTTTGGCAGCAAAAGAACTGCAAAGCAAGCGTCCAAAAGCATCGATCTGCCAGGAAACGGGAGTTCACCATCAGGTCTACTGTTGATGCAAGAATTGATCAATGTGGATTCAAAATAACGTACCAATGGATCTTCGTCTCCACGTGAACCGGATTAAATCAGTGACCGTCAACTACAGTTTTGGTATTTGGTGGTCCAAGTTTCATGGTTGCAAAAACAGTTGCTAATGGAAAGGTTGGAACTGGTTAATTAGAGCTTGCAATTCCATGTATAAATTAAAGACTAGGTCAGTTTTTTTTTGCTTAAACTGGCAAGTGCATATAATTTTACATGATATTAGATATGTAAAGCTTTTCGGCTCTAATCATATTCAATCGATTCTTTGCAAAATTATCAAGCTCATAAAACCACAAAAGAGATTAATTCACCTGCCTATGCATTGAAGATGCACACAACCATCGTAGTACAAGCTGAAAAAACCGAGTACAAACCATGTAACGTGTGCATAGTTTCGAGAGGACAGAAACTCGGAAAAGCATATATAATACTCAAGATGCCTTGGTACGAAAATTAGGCCTGCATCCATGCATCGCGGGTAAACAAAGGCCTCATGAACGGACCAAATGTGTACACAGTTACACAGTAGCATCACCAGGATGGTATCTATTTCAGTATAGAAGAAGCACATGTGATTTGTATTCCACTTATCAAACGCCGCATTATTTTTACACAGCTATTGTGTGCAACAAAGAACGGCTGCGCTAACTAGAAATAAAGGCATCAACTTATGATGGAGACCCCTCAACCAATTACCAATCATACGAGTAACACCTCGAAGAGGTATAGTTTACATATATCTGGAATTCTGGTGGACTTATGTTGCGATGACGATATAGATTGATAGTGGGGCTACCGCGTAGACCAAGGAACAAAGCTTAGCACTAGGAAACAAAACATATAGATATATTTATCCTATATATATATATATATACTTAGATATTATCACCTTATTTAAGAAATCCTTGATAGCCAAGACATGAGGCACGCACAAAAGCAATGTGTATAACATACCTAGATGATTGCCGCAGACTCTTAAAAACGGGCCTATATAGAGAGACAGAGGTGAACCGAGGCATAGCCAATGATCGGGATGGGTTGATGCATCCCCGCCTACCCAAGTTCGAATCTCCATATTCGTACTTTAGTGTTGTACACACAATCACTTCTAGTAAAAAAAAACACAACGCTTTGGCTTTCTTCTCCTTAAATCCAAATCATTTTTATATATAGCGAGAGACACTATTTATTTATACTCCGATACATTCAAATATAAAATATCCGCGACATTCTTTTCGTTTGGAGGAAGTAGATACCGCGCAATATTAGAAGGTCAAAATAATTTCCAGCCATATAGACGAATAGATAGGCACAACCGCACACCAATATTGTAATACCGTCCACCGGGCGAGGCGCGCTGGTGGCGGCTACAGCGAGCGACGCCGGCCGCACCAACCCCGGCCTGACATAATTAAGTCAGTTCCACACCCCCTGATTTGCGCGTATCCCACCAAACGATTCATGTGGATCGTACGTTCTCCACGGACGAGATCGAGAAGCTGCAGCCAGTCAGAGTCACCGATCGTACATGCGTCGTGCATGCGCATCGTGAATTCGTGATCATGCATGCATGTTCCTCCTCTCTCGCTCTTACATAGTCTATTTCATTTGCGTCAAAGTTTGCCTACCTGAATGTGGCCTCGATTCTCTCGCGTCGATCGGTTGCGACCCTAGGTTTCTATAATGGGTAACCCTTGATGCAATCTTTGCTTTGTGTATGCTTGTCAAAGAGATGACGTCTGACTCTAAACTCCGTAGCAAAGGTCAATCCCGGCCTTCTACTGCTAGGAAGAACTCAGGGTAAGATTGGGAATGTAAACCATACACTGATACCTAATTAACGCAGGGGCAAGTTTGCAACATACAGTCCAGGAAGCAACCGAGCAAGATGTATGAATGACTGCCACAGAGGGATAAGTAGATGTTGACTATGACGATATCTGTGCAGCCTAGGCCGGGTGCTGCTAAGTTGGAGCTTTTGCTTCTTCATTTTTCATGTTGTGCTTACTTCAATCACAATTACCTCACGTTCTGGGTTCTGTTAAATTATAATTTGTTAAGTATCAACAAAAATAAAATAAAAAAGATATTCTATATTGTAGGTGTTGATATTTTTTAAATATTTGGTCAAACTTAAATTTAACCTTGACTGAATCCAGAACACGATATAATTGTGAACAGAGGGAGTAGCTGAACATTGATTTCTATTACAGTAGTTGTCCGTTCACTAGATTTTTTTCTTCTAAAATGCATATATCTTGACGCATTTTAGTGTGTAGGTTTTCTTATTTTGGTCCATATTTAGTCTATTTTTCCGCGGGGACATATTTAGTCTACTTTATAAAACCTCTAAAAGGTTTTACACTAGTGAAAAGAGAAGATATTAGAAAATGTAGATAGAACTTTGTTTGTCTTATTATCCTATGTCCAAATAAGGATGTATCGCATCTCTCCAAGTTTAAATGTATCTATACACTAAATCATGTCAAAATACATTCTGTTGAATTTATGTCGAATATGTGTACGAGTAGTGCTACAATAAGACTTGTAATTATCTGGAACGTTGCGTGTTGGAGTCAAACTAAACACAAGTTGTAGGTTAGACAAAAGATTGATTTTAGGGGTCGTTCCGGTGCACGTGGTAGGGGCGCTGGACCGGTGTGGCGTTGTAGATCTGATGTGTCTATACACCTCGGTGGACTTGTTATCGACGGTTCCGTGATAGTGCCTGGGAAGGAGCGCCCGTAAAGCATGCCCCGCAGATATAGGTGTTTGTCCAACTGCGCTACTGATACGTCTCCGACGTATCGATAATTTCTTATGTTCCATGCCACATTATTGATGATATCTACATGTTTTATGCATACTTTATGTCATTATTATGCGTTTTCCGGAACTAACCTATTGACGAGATGCCGAAGGGCCAGTTCCTGTTTTCTGCTGTTTTTGGTTCCAGAAATCCTAGTAAGGAAATATTCTCGGAATCGGACAAAATCAAGACCCAGCATCCTATTTTTCCACGAAGCTTCCAGAACACCCGAGAGTCGCCAGAGGGGGGCCACTGGCCTGGGGGTGGCTGATGACCCACAAGTATAGGGGGTGTATCGTAGTATCTTCGATAAGTAAGAATGTCGATCCCAACGAGGAGCAGAAGGTGTTGACAAGCAGTTTCGATGAAGGATTCACTTGTAAATGCTCACGAGACAAGTATTCGGGGGGTTTTGATGTAACGAGTTGAATAAAGTACGAGTATGTAAAGTGCGAGAGTAACAATTGCAGCGAGTGGCCCAATCCTTTTTAGCACAAAGGACAAGCCGGTTTGTTTACTTATAATGACCAAACGTTCTCGAGGACACACGGGATTTTAGTCTAGTGCTTTCGCTACATACGGCTAAATAATCTTTATTGTTGTGATAAGTGTTGTGTGGGTGAACCTATGCTAATGTACCGCCCTTCCTAGGACTAATACATACTTGTGATTATACCCCTTGCAAGCATCCGCAACTACAAGAAAGTAATTAAGAATAAATCTAACCACAGCCTTAAACTACGAGATCCTGCGATCCCTCCTGCATCGATATACCAACGGGGTTTAGGTTTCCGTCACTCCGGCAACCCCGCAATTAGCAAACGAATACAAGATGCATTCCCCTAGGCCCATAAATGGTGAAGTGTCATGTAGTCGACGTTCACATGACACCACTAGAAGAATAACACCACAACTTAAATATCACACCATTGAATATTACTCAACCATAGTTCACTACTAACATTTAGACTTCACCCATGTCCTCAAGAACTAAACGAAATACTCACGAGACATCATATGGAACATGATCAGAGGTGATGTGATGATGAATAACAATCTGAACATAAACTTGGTTCAATGGTTTCACTCAATAGCATCAACAACAAGTATAGATCGATACCGGGAGAGTTTCCCCTATCAAACAATCAAGATCAAACCCAAATTGCTACGGCGGTGACGGTGTCCAGCGGTGATGACGGCGGTGATGATGGTGGAGATGATGATGATGGTGATGGTGATGATGTCCAGCTCGATGTCGGTGACGATGGCGTCGATTTCCCCCTCCCGGAGGGAATTTCCCGGCGGATTCCTGCCCGCCGGAGAGCTCTTTCTCTCTCGGTGTTCTCCGCCCCGCGAGGCGGGCTGTAACTCTTCGTGAGGTACCCCTTCTGGCTTAGGTTTTCGGGACGAAGGATTTCGCGAAGAAAAGGAGGCGAAAAGGGTCGTGGGCCCCCCAGACCATAGGCCGGCGCAGCCAGGGCCTGGGCCGCGCCGCCATAGGGTGTGGGCCCACCCTGGCTCCTCCTGGCTCCTCCTTCTGGCTTCCTCCGTCATCTTGAAAAATAGGATTTTTGGTATAATTTCCTTCCACAGGTGATCTTCCGAAATATTGCCTTCTGACGGTGCTTTTTCCAGCAGAATCCTGGCTCCGGCGCTTGATCCTCCAATAATGATGAAACATGCAAAATAGATGGAATAACATAAGTATTGTGTCCCAATATGAAATATATCAATGAATAACAGCAAATTATGATATAAAATAGTGATGCAAATTGGACGTATCAGTGGCCCGCGCCCCCCTAGTGTGTCGTCGCCTCGTCGACCTTCCGACTCCGCCTCTTCGCCTATATAAAGGTCCCTGACCTAAAACCTCGATACGGAAAAGCCACGGTACGAGAAACCTTCCAGAGCCACCGCCATCGCGAAGCCAATATCTGGGGGACAGGAGTCTCTGTTCCGGCACGCCGCCGGGACGGGGAAGTGCCCCCGGAAGGCTTCTCCATCGATACCACCGCCATCTTCAACAACGCTGTTGTCTCCCATGAGGAGGGAGTAGTTCTCCATCGAGGCTCGGGGCTGTACCGGTAGCTATGTGGTTCATCTTTCTCCTATGTACTTCAATACAATAATCTCATGAGCTGCCTTACATGATTGAGATTCATATGATGATGCTTGTAATCTAGATGTCATTATGCTAGTCAAGTGGGTTTTACTTATGTGACCTCCGGAACTCCTTGTCCCACGTGTGTAAAGGTGACAGTGTGTGCACCGTGTGGGTCTCTTAGGCTATATTTCACAGAATACTTATTCACTGTTATGAATGGCATAGTGAAGTGCTTATTTATATCTCTTTATGATTGCAATGTGTTTTGTATCACAATTTATTTGTGTGCTACTCTAGTGATGTTATTAAAGTAGTTTTATTCCTCTCGCACGGTGTAATGGTGACGGTGTGTGCATCCGTGTTAGTACTTGGCGTAGGCTATGATTATGATCTCTTGTAGATTATGAAGTTAACTATTGCTATGATGGTATTGATGTGATCTATTCCTCCTACATAGTGTGAAGGTCACAGTGTGCATGCTATGTTAGTACTTGGTTTAGTTGTGTTGATCTGTTATGCACTCTAAGGTTATTAAATATGAACATTGAATATTGTGGAGCTTGTTAACTCCGGCATTGAGGGTTCGTGTAATCCTACGCAATTAGTGGTGTTCATCATCCAACAAGAGAGTGTAGAGTATGCATTTATCTATTCTGTTATGTGATAAAAGTTGAGAGTGTCCACTAGTGAAAGTCTAATCCCTAGGCCTTGTTCCTAAATACTGCTATCGCTGCTTGTTTACTGTTTTACTGCGTTACTACTGCTGCGTTACTACTGCTTATTTACTGTCCTGGGCAAAGCACTTTTCTGGTGCCGTTGCCACTGCTCATACTTATTTATACCACCTGTATTTCGCTATCTCTTCGCCGAACTAGTGCACCTTGATGTCTACGGGAGCTTCTATTCTTGTAGACAGTGTTGGGCCTCCAAGAGCAGAGGTTTGTAGAACAGCAGCAAGTTTCCCTTAAGTGGATCACCCAAGGTTTATCGATCTCAGGGAGGAAGAGGTCAAAGATATCCCTCTCATGCAACCCTGCAACCACAAAGCAAGAAGTCTCTTGTGTCCCCAACACACCTAATAGGTGCACTAGTTCGGCGAAGAGATAGTGAAATACGGGTGGTATGAATGAATATGAGTAGTAGTAACGGCGTGTAGTTGATGATGGTAATATGGTAGCAGTAGTAACGCAGTGAGTAATGCGCTAATAAAAACGATAAACAAGCGAGCGATAGCGTATTTAGGAACAAGGCCTAGGGATTAGACTTTCACTAGTGGACACTCTCAACATTGATCACATAACGGAATAGATAAATGCATACTCTACACTCTTGTTGGATGATGAACACATTACGTAGGATTACACGAACCCTCAATGCCGGAGTTAACAAGCTCCACAATTCAATGTTCATATTTAAATAACCTTAGAGTGCAAGAAAGATCAACACGACTAAACCAAGTACTAACACAGCATGCACACTGTCACCTTCACACTATGTAGGAGGAATAGATCACATCAATACTATCATAGCAATAGTTAACTTCACAATCTACAAGAGACCATGATCATAGCATACGCCAAGTACTAACACGGATGCACACACTGTCACCATTACACCGTGTAGGAGGAATAAAACTACTTTAATAACATTGCTAGAGTAGCACATAGATAAATTGTGATACAAAACACATTGCAATCATAAAGAGATATAAATAAGAACTTCACTACGCCATTCATAACGGTGAGTAAGTATTCAGTGAAATATAGCCTAAGAGACCCACACGGTGCACACTACTGTCACCTTTACACACGTGGGACAAGGAGTCTCCCGGAGATCACGTAAGTAAAACTCACTTGACTAGCACAATGACATCTAGATTACAAGCATCATCATATGAATCTCAATCATGTAAGGCAGCTCATGAGATTATTGTATTGAAGTACATAGGAGAGAGATGAACCACATAGCTACCGGTACAACCCCGAGCCTCGATGGAGAACTACTCCCTCCTCATGGGAGCAGCAGCGGTGATGAAGATGGCGGTGGAGATGGCAGCGGTGTCGATGGAGAAGCCTTCGGGGGCACTTCCCCGCTCCGGCAGGGTGCCGGAACAGAGACTCCTGTCCCCCAGATCTTGGCTTCGCGATGGCGGCGGCTCTGGAAGGTTTCTGTGGGTTTCGTCCTTTGTCATAGGGTTTTCGCGACAGAGGCTTTAAATAGGCGAAGAGGCGGAGTCGGAGGGGCGACGAGGTGGTGGCACCATAAGGCGGCGCGGCCAGGGCCTGGGCCGCGCCGGCCTATGGTCTGGGGGCCCAGTGCCCCCTCTCTGGCGGTTCTCGGGTGTTCTGGAAGCTTCGTGGAAAAATAGGAACCTGGGTCTTGATTTCGTCCGATTCCGAGAATATTTCCTTACTAGGATTTACGAAACCAAAAACAGCTGAAAACGAGAGCTGGCACTTCGGCATCTTGTTAATAGGTTAGTTCTAGAAAATGCACGAATATGACATAAAGTGTGTATAAAACATGTAGATATCATCAATAATGTGGCATGGAACATAAGAAATTATCGATACGTCGGAGGCGTATCAGCATCCCCAAGCTTAGTTACGCTCGTCCGAAGCGAGTAAAACGATAACAAAGATAATTTACGAAGTGATATGCCATCATAACCTTGATCATACTATTTGTAAACATATGTAGTGAATGCAGCGATCAAAACAATGGTAATGACATGAGTAAACAAGTGAATCATAAAGCAAAGACTTTTCATGAATAGTACTTCAAGACAAGTATTAATAAGTCTTGCATAAGAGTTAACTCATAAAGCAATAATTCAAAGTAAAGGTATTGAAGCAACACAAAGGAAGATTAAGTTTCAGCGGTTGCTTTCAACTTATAACATGTATATCTCATGGATAGTTGTCAACATAGAGTAATATAACAAGTGCAATATGCAAGTATGTAGGAATCAATGCATAGTTCACACAAGTGTTTGCTTCTTGAGGTGGAGAGAGATAGGTGAACTGACTCAACATAAAAGTAAAAAAGAATGGTCCTTCAAAGAGGAAAGCATCGATTGATATATTTGTGCTAGAGCTTTTATTTTGAAAACATGAAACAATTTTGTCAACGGTAGTAATAAAGCATATGAGTTATGAAAATTATATCTTACAAGTTGCAAGCCTCATGCATAGTATACTAATAGTGCCCGCACCTTGTCCTAATTAGCTTGGACTACCGGATCTTTGCAATGCACATGTTTTAACCAAGTGTCACAATGGGGTACCTCCATGCCGCCTGTACAAAGGTCTAAGGAGAAAGCTCGCATTTTGGATTTCTCGCTTTTGATTATTCTCAACTTAGACATCCATACCGGGACAACATGGACAACAGATAATGGACTCCTCTTTAATGCATAAGCATGTGGCAACAATTATTATTCTCATATGAGATTGAGGATATATGTCCAAAAGTGAAACTTCCACCATGAATCATGGCTTTAGTTAGCGGCCCAATGTTCTTCTCCAACAATATGCATGCTCCAACCATTAAGGTGGTAGATCTCTCTTACTTCAGACAAGACGGACATGCATAGCAACTCACATGATATTCAACAAGGAATAGTTGATGGCGTCCCCGAAACATGGTTATCGCACAACAAGCAACTTAATAAGAGATAAAGTGCATAAGTACATATTCAATACCACAATAGTTTTTAAGCTATTTGTCCCATGAGCTATATATTTCAAAGTCGAATGATGGAATTTTAAAGGTAGCACTCAAGCAATTTACTTTGGAATGGCGGAGAAATACCATGTAGTAGGTAGGTATGGTGGACACAAATGGCATAGTGGTTGGCTCAAGGATTTTGGATGCATGAGAAGTATCCCCTCTCGATACAAGGCTTAGGCTAGCAAGGTTATTTGAAACAAACACAAGGATGAACGGTGCAGCAAAACTCACATAAAAGACATATTGTAAACATCATAAGACTCCACACCGTCTTCCTTGTTGTTCAAAACTCAATACTAGATGTTATCTAGACTCTAGAGAAACCAAATATGCAAACCAAATTAGCAAGCTCTAAGTATTTCTTCATTAATGGGTGCAAAGTATATGATGCAAGAGCTTAAACATGAGCACAACAATTGCCAAGTATCAAATTATCCAAGACATTTTATCAATTACTACATGTAGCATTTTCCGTTTCCAACCATATAAAAATGAACGAAGCAGTTTTAACCTTCGCCATGAACACTAAAAGATAAAGCGAAGAACACATGTGTTCATATGAACCAGCGGAGCGTGTCTCTCTCCCACACAAGCATTTATTCAAACAAAAACAAAAACAAAAGCACATAGACGCTCCAAGTAAAGTACATAAGATGTGGCCGAATAAAAATATAGTTTCAAGAGAAGAAACCTGATAATTTGTCGATGAAGAAGGGGATGTCTTGGGCATCCCCAAGCTTAGACGCTTGAGTCTTCTTAGAATATGCAGGGGTGAACCACCGGGGCATCCCCAAGCTTAGAGCTTTCACTCTCCTTGATCATATTGTATCATACTCCTCTCTTGATCCTTGAAAACTTCCTCCACACCAAACTCGAAACAACTCATTAGAGGGTTAGTGCATAATAAAAATTCACATGTTCAGAGGTGACACAATCATTCTTAACACTTCTGGACATTGCATAAAGCTACTGGACATTAATGGAACAAACAAATTCATCCAACATAGCAAAAGAGGCAATGCGAAATAAAAGACAGAATCTGTCAAAACAGAACAGTCCGTAAAGATGGATTTTATTAGGCCACCAGACTTGCTCAAATAAAAGTGCCCAAATTGAATGAAAGTTGCGTACATATCTGAGGATCATGCTCGTAAATTGGCTTAATTTTCTGAGCTACCTACAGGGAGATAGACCCAGATTCGTGACAGCAAAGAAATCTGGAACTGCGCAGTAATCCAAATCTAGTACTTACTTTTCTATCAAAGACTTTACTTGGCACAACAAAACATAAAACTAAGATAAGGAGAGGTTGCTAGAGTAGTAAACAACTTCCAAGACACAAATATAAAACAAAAATACTGTAGCAAAATAACACATGGGTTATCTCCCAAGAAGTTTTTTCTTTATAGCCGTTAAGATGGGCTAAGCAGTTTTAATGATGCTCACATGAAAAATATAGTATGAAGCAAAAGAGAGCATCAAGAAGCAAATTCAAAACAAATTTAAGTCTAACATGCTTCCTATGCATAGGAATCTTGTAAATAAACAAGTTCATGAAGAGCAAAGTAACAAGCATAGGAAGATAAAACAAGTGTAGCTTCAAAAATTTCAGCACATAGAGAGGCATTTTAGTAACATGAAAATTTCTACAACCATATTTTCCTCTCTCATAATAACTTTCAGTAGCATCATGAGCAAACTCAACAATATAACTATCACATAAAGCATTTTTATCATGAGTCTCATGCATAAAATTATTACTCTCCACATAAGCATAATCAATTTTATTAGTTATAGTGGGAGCAAATTCAACAAAGTAGCTATCATTATTATTCTCATCAAGTGTAGGAGGCATAGTATAATCACAACAAAATTTACTCTCCATAGTAGGTTGTACCAAAAGACCACTATTATAATCATCATAAATAGGAGGCAAAGTATCATCAAAGAAAATTATCTCCTCAATGCTTGGGGGACTAAAAAGATCATGAAAACCAGCTTCCCCAAGCTTAGAACTTTCTACATTATTACCAACAATGGTGTTCAAAGCGTTCATACTAATATTACTACCAGCATGCAAATAAGATTCCATAGGTTTTTTAATTTTCGCATCAAACAATCCATGTTTTAAATCAGGAAACAGAATAAGAAGCTCATTGTTGTCCATTATGCCAAACTAGTGTAAACAAGAAATAAAAAGATGCAATTGCAGGATCTAAAGGAAATATCTTCGAGCACAAACACAATGGCGCCAGAAAAGTACTTTACCTGGGACCGGAGTATGGGTGCCTTTTTACCTTTCCTCCCCGGCAACGGCGCCAGAAAAGTGCTTGATGTCTACGGGAGCTTCTATTCTTGTAGACAGTGTTGGGCCTCCAAGAGCAGATGTTTGTAGAACAGCAGCAAGTTTCCCTTAAGTGGATCACCCAAGGTTTATCGATCTCAGGGAGGAAGAGGTCAAAGATATCCCTCTCATGCAACCCTGCAACCACAAAGCAAGAAGTCTCTTGTGTCCCCAACACACCTAATAGGTGCACTAGTTCGGCGAAGAGATAGTGAAATACAGGTGGTATGAATGAATATGAGTAGTAGTAACGGCGTGTAGTTGATGGTGGTAATATGGTAGCAGTAGTAACGCAGCAGTAGTAACGCAGTAAAACAGTAAACAAGCAGCGATAGCAGTATTTAGGAACAAGGCCTAGGGATTAGACTTTCACTAGTGGACACTCTCAACATTGATCACATAACAGAATAGATAAATGCATACTCTACACTCTTGTTGGATGATGAACACATTGCGTAGGATTACACGAACCCTCAATGCCGGAGTTAACAAGCTCCACAATTCAATGTTCATATTTAAATAACCTTAGAGTGCAAGAAAGATCAACACGACTAAACCAAGTACTAACACGAGCATGCACACTCGTCACCTTCACACTATGTAGGAGGAATAGATCACATCAATACTATCATAGCAATAGTTAACTTCACAATCTACAAGAGACCATGATCATAGCATACGCCAAGTACTAACACGGATGCACACACTCGTCACCATTACACCGTGTAGGAGGAATAAAACTACTTTAATAACATTGCTAGAGTAGCACATAGATAAATTGTGATACAAAACACATTGCAATCATAAAGAGATATAAATAAGCACTTCACTACGCCATTCATAATAGTGAGTAAGTATTCGTGAAATATAGCCTAAGAGACCCACACGGTGCACACACTCGTCACCTTTACACACGTGGGACAAGGAGTCTCCGGAGATCACATAAGTAAAACTCACTTGACTAGCACAATGACATCTAGATTACAAGCATCATCATATGAATCTCAATCATGTAAGGCAGCTCATGAGATTATTGTATTGAAGTAAATAGGAGAGAGATGAACCACATAGCTACCGGTACAGCCCCGAGCCTCGATGGAGAACTACTCCCTCCTCATGGGAGCAGCAGCGGTGATGAAGATGGCGGTGGAGATGGCAGCAGTGTCGATGGAGAAGCCTTCCGGGGGCACTTCCCCGCTCAGGCAGGGTGCCGAAACAGAGACTCCTGTCCCCCAGATCTTGGCTTCGCGATGGCGGCGGCTCTGGAAGGTTTCTGTGGGTTTCGTCCTTTGTCATAGGGTTTTCGCGACGGAGGCTTTAAATAGGCGAAGAGGCGGAGTCGGAGGGGCGATGAGGCGGTGGCACCATAAGGCGGCGCGGCCAGGGCCTGGGCCGCGCCGGCCTATGGTCTGGGGGCCCAGTGCCCCCTCTCTGGCGGTTCTCGGGTGTTCTGAAAGCTTCGTGGAAAAATAGGAACTCGGGTCTTGATTTCGTCCGATTCCGAGAATATTTCGTTACTAGGATTTCGAAACCAAAAACAGCGAGAAAACGAGAACTGGCACTTCGGCATCTTGTTAATAGGTTAGTTCCAGAAAATGCACGAATATGACATAAAGTGTGTATAAAACATGTAGATATCATCAATAATGTGGCATGGAACATAAGAAATTATCGATACGTCGGAGACGTATCACACCTATTAGGTGTGTTGGGGACACAAGAGACTTCTTGCTTTGTGGTTGCAGGGTTGCATGAGAGGGATATATTTGACCTCTTCCTCCCTGAGTTCGATAAACCTTGGGTGATGTAGCGACCTCACCTTTTTAGGGTGCCGATCTCTGTGCATATCTGTGCTAGTCCCTGGATCAATCGCTAGCACACACAGTACAAGATGTAATACCAAGAAACAAAGGTCTTTATTACATCACATGATCCAGAATTTATATAAAGGATTACAAATTGCATAGCACAAGGCTAGCATATCATCAGAGTTTCACAACGAATAAACATAGACGAGCATGGAGTCCTTCGTCTTCATGTGCCACAAGCGAGCATGTTGAGGATAGACTCGTAACCCTAACCATCGTAACTCACTCGTCTTTCAAAACATCTGCAACATGAAAAGTTACAGCCACGAATGGTCAATACATTTGAATTGTATTGGCAAGATGACACTATGGTGGACTCAAATGGCATCCTACACCTACGTGCACATCGCGGGGTAGAGCTCGGGTTCATTTTGCATAAAGCCAATTTTTCCCTATCATTTATCAAAACATTTTCTTTCAATCTAATTAGCAGTAACATTGGTAAAACCCCAATGTACCAAATTAACGATAGCATTGGTAAAGCCCCAATGTACCTTCCTACCCTTGTTCACCCATCAAATTTTATTTAAGAAATTGGGATGAGGAGATCTTCGAACAAGGACTTATCAGTTCGCTCAAGTTGTCCATAACCGGGGACACGGCTAAGTACTTAGATTTTACACTCTCGAGAGGTTGTACACCTTTACCCACATGGCCAGGTCAATCCTTCTACCTCGTTGCACATTTTGCTTAAGGACAGGTGTAGACCGTGGCCGAGACCTTCGTGTGTAATCGCCTGAACCATTCCCTAAGGGCCACGCCCCCACCTACGGTATCCCTCTACCACCACCTGGCCCCTAGGATCCGAGTTCATACAACATACTTTGTCAAGCCGAGCCATAGTAGCATGTGGTTGTACGTGAAGCTAATGAGCAAGGTTTGTCTACAATCTCTTTAAGCCTGGGTGACTTTCCGCAAGTGTGCACTAGCACCGGGGTCTTGCCCCACGATACGGCCACCCTCTCCATAACTCCACCATTCACCCAGGTAATTCATTAAACTTAGTTGTTTTTCCTTAACCTCTATCAAAACCTTTTCCATGGCATAGCAGGTAACAACTAAATTTAATGGCGGCTAAAGGAGTCTAGGAGTGGTGTAGCTAAACTACTAGGATTTAATAGCAGGCAAAAAGCATAAACCCTAGACATGTCTACTATAAAAAAAAAACACTACAGTGCAAGAGTTAAAAACTGGGACTTTTGGTGTGTGTCACTTGCCTTGGTGAGAGGAGGAGTTGGTACACTCTTCGCAAAAACACTCGTTGTAATTAGCACAACCACAATCTACAAACAGAATTTCACTCCATAAACACATAGAAATATATAGACAAGCGGAAATAAAATATGGATGCAATATGTGGTTTAAATATGAACAACATACTGAACATGTTCTCTAGTTGTCAACTATATGCATGATGTCATGGCAATATTTTAGTGTTGAATTAATAAATGAAAACATTTTCTATCATTAGAAAATATCTACAACACTAAACAAATACTACAGGAGAAACGTATAGGTAACATTTTTATTTTCTAATGCTACTGTACAGGGGGTTTGAATCTCTGCTAAATGCAAAAGGAATTACTTAAATATATTTTGTAGAACTATTTATATGGCCAAAATACTCTATTTTAGTTTCTGCTAAAACTGTGTAACAATATGATGCAAAAGTGCAATATTATGACACTAACGTATTCTACACATTTTTATGAATCCAGGGACGCGAAGTTTGCTAAATTTCGATAAACAGAACTTAAGTTATGATTTTTCTAAGATTGTAGTATATCCTGCCTAGAATATTCGAAAATTAGCATCAATATGACAAGTGGCAGATTCGGATTGGCTGATACCCCTTCATCTAAGTGATCTATTACCAGCCTTAGGATCTAGATCTTGCGGTTCACTGGGAATAAGGAACAGATAGATAGAAGAAAGAAGAAAAAAATGAAGAAGGCAGCTCACGTACGAACAGAACTCGCTGATGATGATCGGCTTCTATGGTTGACGGCCTCGAGAGTCCTCGATGATGCCTGGAGAAGGTGAAGTGGCGCTCGGATTGACAAGACGAATTCTATGACGAAGTAGCGGACGTCGAGGTGCGGTAGTTCGCCGAAAACCGCTCAACGAAGACTAGAGCCGATTATGGCGTCGTCGCTGTGGTGCACGAAAAATTTCGAAACAAAGCCTGAGAGATGCGCAATGAAAAGATAGGAAGTTTGGAAGAAACTAGAGATCAAAAGATGAACCGTGCTCACCGCAATCGACGATTTACCGCGACGGTGCTGCGGACCTTCGAGCTCGAATTCGAGCAGCCTGGGGGCTCTCTAGGCGTGCCGTTTGGGGGGAAATGAAGAGGAGGGAATGGAGCTTAAGAAGGAAGAAACGGTGCGTCCAATGGTGGATTAATTCGCCCGGAATCAATTTGAGGAGAAACGTCAAGAAACTGCAAATTGATATGTTTGTGCGTGGTCGGTTTGGCTGAAGCTTGATGGTGATCTGACGTGGCGGCAGGGCCCACACGTTAATGAAGGAATAAGGCACGGGCCTGGTGCCCCGCTCTCACTCTTCTTCTTTTCTTTCTGTGTTGTTTTCCGATTTAGTATTTCTAAATGATTTGAAAACCAATTTGAGTCAAAACTAGTTCAAACCAAATCGGAAAAATACAAACAAAATATTAGTGGATTTCTTTTAAAATGAAAAATATTTTGGAAACACTTTTAAAACATTTAGATAAATTTTAATTTGGCACATAGGCCTATATGGCTTAATTTGCGTTACTTGGGGTTTAAGTTTTTTTTTAATATAAATTTGAATTTCTCTCAAATTTCCTAGGGAATGCAAAGATGCCATGATGCTTATGAATGCAATACATGTTTTTGAAAACTCCCTTTTTGGAAAATAGTTTAAGTAACACCAAAAGTTTTATTTCATTGTAAAATTTAAATCAAGACAAGCAACCAAGCTTAAATTTTATTTTTATTTCACATTCCAAAATTTGGAAAATTTTGGGATGTGACAGACTACCACCCTTAAAAGAAATCTCGTCCCCGAGATTTGAAGAGACTAGAAGGAAAATAGGTTTGGCATTTGTCGAGGTGGGCTACCACCCTTAAAAGAAACTTTTGTAGGTAGTCTTAGGTCTTGGGTTTGGGCTAAGTTCATCTTGGGTATCACTTGGCACATCCGAGGATATGACTTGACACTCGGTCATGTTTTCAAACATCTATGGCTTCCGACTTCATATCTAGTAGGTGGCTGTTTATTCACATCTAGTGAACGACATATAACTTCAAGGTAAGTTGAGTAGGCTTTTCCTCACATTTGGGATTCTAATCCATATAGGATGGTGGTTGATATAATTAGGACAATGAGGGTTCACTCTTTGGGTCAATCAGGAGGCCAAGATGTGAAAACTTCATGACATCCTTCATCTTTTCCTTCTTGGTGTCTTTGACATCCTTCCACCACTCTAAACTAGTGGTTGGATCTTCGATCTCGTTGTAGTCTTACGCTTGGCAGCACTTGCCTACTATAAAGGTATAATATTTATCCATCCTAAGGTTCAGGTTTACCAGCGACGTCTCACTTATATGTACGTCTCTCTTGATTCGCAAAGTCAACATTACGAAAGCGAATAATAAGAGTAGTAGGAATGGTGATCAACCCATCCTGCACCCAAATTATTACTTCGCATTTGATTTATTGAATCTCGAATTCTAACACTTGGTCAACCTCACAAGTTTGACAAAAAAACTTCCATGGAAAATTGAATCAATGTTTCAATCTCCATTATTTAATTCTTTCGAAAACATTTCTATCGATCCTTAACTAGGGTTTTGCGTATCTCACACTCTTCCCTTCTTTATCTTGATAGGAGACATAAAGGTTGGTTTCACTAATGTTGTCTTCATGGTGATTTGCCGTGAAAACATTTACTGGATTGGGTATAGATGAGAATGGATAGAAAGATTCTAAGAGAGAATTCCTACCCAAACACAGCAGATTAAAGCAATTCAGCAAACAACAATCATCTAACAAGCATCAACAAACATAGCCCAAAACACAACCAAACTAGTATGGTCATACCACAATTTGGTATGATCAATGTGTTATTACTATATCATTGGTACGATGAAAGATAACTAATGGTGGTCTGGTCTATTTCTTCTTTGGATGATTCCAGTTTCTATTCTACTCCTTCGGTATATCTTCGTGTGTTTTGTCGTTTGCATCGAAGTCTTTCTTCAAGTTCTTCATTGGTCTTCCATAAAATCCTTCTTGCGGAGTCGAAGAATATCACATGAAGCATCAGTCCCTCACTTCAGGTAGAAGGTCAGCATATCTACTTCCTTGATGGTTTCATAAAGTAGGTCATCTAAGGCAAGAGGAAAACATTTTTGAAGATGGAATAGGTAAGAGTACTAGAAGTTTACAAAACACACATTTTTTTTTTGAAATAGGATTAGACAAAATTTTCATCCTAGGGTTTTCCTATTTCTAATCCAAACCTAGGGTCACGAACCTACGGTCAACACAATGCTCTGATACCATCTGTAGCGACCTCACCTTTTTAGGGTGCCGATCTCTGTGCATATCTGTGCTAGTCCCTGGATCAATCGCTAGCACACACAGTACAAGATGTAATACCAAGAAACAAAGGTCTTTATTACATCACATGATCCGAGAATTTATATAAAGGATTACAAATTGCATAGCACAAGGCTAGCATATCATCGAGTTTCACAACGAATAAACATAGACGAGCATGGAGTCCTTCGTCTTCATGTGCCACGGCGAGCATGTTGAGGATAGACTCGTAACCCTAACCATCGTAACTCACTCGTCTTTCAAAACATACGCAACATGAAAAGTTACAGCCACGAATGGTCAATACATTTGAATTGTATTGGCAAGATGACACTATGGTGGACTCAAATGGCATCCTACACCTACGTGCACATCGGCGAGGTAGAGCTCGGGTTCATTTTGCATAAAGCCAATTTTTCCCTATCATTTATCAAAACATTTTCTTTCAATCTAATTAGCGGTAACATTGGTAAAACCCCAATGTACCAAATTAACGAGTAGCATTGGTAAAGCCCCAATGTACCTTCCTACCCTTGTTCACCCATCAAATTTTATTTAAGAAATTGGGATGAGGAGATCTTCGAACAAGGACTTATCGGTTCGCTCAAGTTGTCCATAACCTAGGGACACGGCTAAGTACTTAGATTTTACACTCTCGAGAGGTTGTACACCTTTACCCACATGGCCAGGTCAATCCTTCTACCTCGTTGCACATTTTGCTTAAGGACAGGTGTAGACCGTGGCCGAGACCTTCGTGTGTAATCGCCGAACCATTCCCTAAGGGCCACGCCCCGCCTACGATATCCCTCTACCACCACTGGCCCCTAGGATCCGAGTTCATACAACATACTTTGTCAAGCCGAGCCATAGTAGCATGTGGTTGTACGTGAAGCTAATGAGCAAGGTTTGTCTACAATCTCTTTAAGCCTGGGTGACTTTCCGCAAGTGTGCACTAGCACCGGGGTCTTGCCCCACGATACGACCACCCTCTCCATAACTCCACCATTCACCCGGGTAATTCATTAAACTTAGTTGTTTTTCCTTAACCTCTATCAAAACCTTTTCCATGGCATAGCAGGTAACAACTAAATTTAATGGCGGCTAAAGGAGTCTAGGAGTGGTGTAGCTAAACTACTAGGATTTAATAGCAGGCAAAAAGCATAAACCCTAGACATGTCTACTATAAAAAAAACACTACAGTGCAAGAGTTAAAAACTGGGACTTTTGGTGTGTGTCACTTGCCTTGGTGAGAGGACGAGTTGGTACACTCTTCGCAAAAACACTCGTTGCAATCAGCACAACCACAATCTACAAACAAATGTTTTCACTCCATAAACACATAGAAATATATAGACAAGCGGAAATAAAATATGGATGCAATATGTGGTTTAAATATGAACAACATACTGAACATGTTCTCTAGTTGTCAACTATATGCATGATGTCATGGCAATATTTTAGTGTTGAATTAATAAATGAAAACATTTTCTATCATTAGAAAATATCTACAACACTAAACAAATACTACAGGAGAAACGTATAGGTAACATTTTTATTTTCTAATGCTACTGTACAGGGGGTTTGAATCTCTGCTAAATGCAAAAGGAATTACTTAAATATATTTTGTAGAACTATTTATATGGCCAAAATACTCTATTTTAGTTTCTGCTAAAACTGTGTAACAATATGATGCAAAAGTGCAATATTATGACACTAACGTATTCTACACATTTTTATGAATCCAGGGACGCGAAGTTTGCTAAATTTCGATAAACAGAACTTAAGTTATGATTTTTCTAAGATTGTAGTATATCCTGCCTAGAATATTCGAAAATTAGCATCAATATGACAAGTGGCAGATTCGGATTGGCTGATACCCCTTCATCTAAGTGATCTATTACCAGCCTTAGGATCTAGATCTTGCGGTTCACTGGGAATACGGAACAGATAGATAGAAGAAAGAAGAAAAAAAATGAAGAAGGCAGCTCACGTACGAACAGAACTCGCTGATGATGATCGGCTTCTATGGTTGACGGCCTCGAGAGTCCTCGATGATGCCTGGAGAAGGTGAAGTGGCGCTCGGATTGACAAGACGAATTCTATGACGAATTAGCGGACGTCGAGGTGCGGTAGTTCGCCGAAAACCGCTCAACGAAGACTAGAGCCGATTATGGCGTCGTCGCTGTGGTGCACGAAAAATTTCGAAACAAAGCCTGAGAGATGCGCAATGAAAAGATAGGAAGTTTGGAAGAAACTAGAGATCAAAAGATGAACCGTGCTCACCGCAATCAACGATTTACCGCGACGGTGCTGCGGACCTTCGAGCTCGAATTCGAGCAGCCTGGGGGCTCTCTAGGCGTGCCGTTTGGGGGAAATGAAGAGGAGGGAATGGAGCTTAAGAAGGAAGAAACGGTGCGTCCAATGGTGGATTAATTCGCCCGGAATCAATTTGAGGAGAAACGTCAAGAAACTGCAAATTGATATGTTTGTGCGTGGTCGGTTTGGCTGAAGCTTGATGGTGATCTGACGTGGCGGCAGGGCCCACACGTTAATGAAGGAATAAGGCACGGGCCTGGTGCCCCGCTCTCACTCTTCTTCTTTTCTTTCTGTGTTGTTTTCCGATTTAGTATTTCTAAATGATTTGAAAACCAATTTGAGTCAAAACTAGTTCAAACCAAATCGGAAAAATACAAACAAAATATTAGTGGATTTCTTTTAAAATGAAAAATATTTTGGAAACACTTTTAAAACATTTAGATAAATTTTAATTTGGCACATAGGCCTATATGGCTTAATTTGCGTTACTTGGGGTTTAAGTTTTTTTTTAATATAAATTTGAATTTCTCTCAAATTTCCTAGGGAATGCAAAGATGCCATGATGCTTATGAATGCAATACATGTTTTTGAAAACTCCCTTTTTGGAAAATAGTTTAAGTAACACCAAAAGTTTTATTTCATTGTAAAATTTAAATCAAGACAAGCAACCAAGCTTAAATTTTATTTTTATTTCACATTCCAAAATTTGGAAAATTTTGGGATGTGACAGGTGATCCACTTAAGGGAAACTTGCTGCTGTTCTACAAACCTCTGCTCTTGGAGGCCCAACACTGTCTACAAGAATTGAAGCTCCCGTAGACATCAAGCTATTTTCTGGCGCCGTTGCCGGGGAGGAAAGGTAAAAGGCTCTCATACTCCGGTCTCAGGTAAAGTACTTTTCTGTTGCCGTTGTGTGTGTGCTCAAAGCTATTTATTTTAGATCCTGCAATTGCATCTTTTTGTTTCTTGTTTACACTAGTTAGGCGTAATGGACAACAATGAGCTTCTTATTCTATTTCCTGATTTAAGACATGGATGGTTTGATGCGAAAATTAAAAAACCTATGGAACATATTAGTATGAATGCTTTGAACACCATTGTTGCTAATGATATGGAAAATTCTAAGCTTGGGGAAGCTGGCTTTGATGAGCATGATATTTTTAGTCCCCCAAGCATTGAGGAGAAAATTTACTTTGATGATACTTTACCTCCTATTTATGATGATTATAATGATAGTAGTCTTTTGGTGCCGCCTGTTATGGAGGATAAATTTGATTATGATTACAATATGCCTCCTACATTTTATGATGAGAATAATAATGATAGCTACTTTGTTGAATTTGCTCCCACTAAAACTAATAAAATTGATTATGCCTATGTGGAGAGTAATAATTTTATGCATGAGACTCATGATAAGAATGCTTTATGTGATAGTTATATTGTTGAGTTTGCTCATGTTGCTACTGAAAGTTATTATGAGAGAGGAAAATATGGTTGTAGAAATTTTCATGTTACTAAAACACCTCTCTATGTGCTGAAATTTTTGAAGCTACACTTGTTTTATCTTCCTATGCTTGTCACTTTGCTCTTCATGAACTTGTTTATTTACAAGATTCCTATGCATAGGAAGCATGTTAGACTTAAATGTGTTTTGAATTTGCCTCTTGATGCTCTCTTTTGCTTCAAATACTATTTCTTGCAAGTGCATCATTAAAACTGCTGAGCCCATCTTAATGGCTATAAAGAAAAACTTCTTGGGAGATAACCCATGTGTTTATTTTGCTACAGCACTTTTATTTTGTATTTGAGTCTTGGAGATGTTACTACTGTAGCAACCTCTCCTTATTTTTATTTTATTGCATTGTTGTGCCAAGTAAAGTCTTTGATAGTAAGGTTCATACTACTGCGCAGAAACAGATTTCTTTGCTGTAACGAATCTGGACCTAATTATCTGTAGGTAACTCAGAAAATTATGCCAATTTACGTGAGTGATCCTCAGATATGTACGCAACTTTCATTCAATTTGGGCATTTTCATCTGAGCAAGTCTGGTGCCATTTTAAAATTCGTCTTTACGGACTGTTACTGTTTTGACAGATTCTGCATTTTATTTCGCATTGCTTCTTTCATTTGTGTTGGGTGCATTTCTTTGTTCCATTACCTTCCAGTAGCTTTGGGCAATGTCCAGAAGTGTTAAGAATGATTGTGTCACCTCTGAACATGTGAATTTTTGATTATGCACTAACCCTCTAATGAGTTTGTTTCGAGTTTGGTGTGGATGAAGTTTTCAAGGGTCAAGAGAGGAGGATGATATACTATGATCAAGAAGAGTGAAGAGTCTAAGCTTGGGGATGCCCCGGTGGTTCATCCCTGCATATTTCAAGAAGACTCAAGCATCTAAGCTTGGGGATGCCCAAGGCATCCCCTTCTTCATCGACAACATTATCAGGTTCCTCCCCTGAAACTATATTTTTATTCCATCACATCTTATGTACTTTACTTGGAGCGTCTGTATGCTTTTGTTTGTGTATTTGTTTGAATAAATGCTTGTGTGGGAGAGAGACACGCTCCGCTGGTTCGTATGAACACATGTGTTCTTAGCTTTTAATGTTCATGGCGAAGGTTGAAACTGCTTCGTTCATTGTTATATGGTTGGAAACGGAAAATGCTACATGTAGTAATTGGTAAAATGTCTTGGATAATGTGATACCTGGCAATTGTTGTGCTCATGTTTAAGCTCTTGCATCATATACTTTGCACCCATTAATGAAGAAATACATAGAGCTTGCTAAAATTTGGTTTGCATAATTGGTCTCTCTAAAGTCTAGATAATTTCTAGTATTGAGTTTTGAACAACAAGGAAGACGGTGTAGAGTCTTATAATGTTTACAATATGTCTTTTATGTGAGTTTTGCTGCACCGGTTCATCCTTGTGTTTGTTTCAAATAACCTTGCTAGCCTAAACCTTGTATCGAGAGGGAATACTTCTCATGCATCCAAAATCCTTGAGCCAACCACTATGCCATTTGTGTCCACCATACCTACCTACTACATGGTATTTCTCCGCCATTCCAAAGTAAATTGCTTGAGTGCTACCTTTAAATTTCCATCATTCGCCTTTGCAATATATAGCTCATGGGACAAAATAGCCTTAAAAACTATTGTGGTATTGAATATGTACTTATGCACTTTATCTCTTATTAAGTTGCTTGTTGTGCGATAACCATGCTTCTGGGGACGTGATACGTCTCCGACGTATCGATAATTTCTTATGTTCCATGCCACATTATTGATGATTTCTACATGTTATATGCACACTTTATGTCATATTCGTGCATTTTCTGGAACTAACCTATTAACAAGATGCCGAAGTGCCGGTTCACTGTTTTCGTTGTTTTTGGTTTCAGAAATCCTAGTAACGAAATATTCTCGGAATCGGACGAAATCAAGACCCGGGTTCCTATTTTCACCGGAAGCATCCGGAACACCCGGGAAGGACCGAGAGGGGGCACTCGGGCCCCCAGACCATAGGCCGGCGCGGCCCAGGCCCTGGCCGCGCCGCCATATGGTGTGGCCACCCCTTCGACCCTCCTGCGCCGCCTCTTCGCCTATATAAAGCCTCCGTCGCGAAAACCATGATACGAAAAAGCCACGGTACGAAAAACCTTCCAGAGCCGCCGCCATCGCGAAGCCAAGATGGGGACAGGAGTCTCTGTTCCGGCACCTGCCGAAGCGGGGAAGTGCCCCGGAAGGCTTCTCCATCGACACCGCTGCCATCTCCACCGCCATCTTCTTCACCGCTGCTTGCTCCCATGAGGAGGGAGTAGTTCTCCATCGAGGCTCGGGGCTGTACCGGTAGCTATGTGGTTCATCTCTCTCCTATGTGCTTCAATACAATAATCTCATGAGCTGCCTTACATGATTGAGATTCATATGATGATGCTTGTAATCTAGATGTCATTATGCTAGTCAAGTGAGTTTTACTTATGTGATCTCCGGAGACTCCTTGTCCCACGTGTGTAAAGGTGACGGTGTGTGCACCGTGTGGGTCTCTTAGGCTATATTTCACGAGAATACTTATTCATCTGTTGAATGGCATAGTGAGGTGCTTATTTATATCTCTTTATGATTGCAATGTGTTTGTATCACAATTTATCTATGTGCTACTCTAGCAATGTTATTAAAGTAGTTTTATTCCTCCTGCATGTGTGCAAAGGTGACGAGTGTGTGCACAGTGTTAGTACTTGGTTTATGCTATGATCATGATCTCTTGTAGATTGCGAAGTTAACTTTTGCTATGATAATATTGATGTGATCTATTCCTCCTACATATGCATGAAGGTGACGAGTGTGCATGCTATGCTAGTACTTGGTTTAGTCTTTTGATCTATCTTACACTAAAGGTTACTAAAATATGAGCATTATTGTGGAGCTTGTTAACTCCGGCATTGAGGGTTCGTGTAATCCTACGCAATGTGTTCATCATCCAACAAAAGTGTAGAGTATGCATTTATCTATTACGTTATGTGATCAATGTTGAGAGTGTCCACTAGTGAAAGTCTAATCCCTAGGCCTTGTTCCTAAATATCGCTATCGCTGCTTGTTTACTTGTTTACTTGCGTTACTACTGCTGCATTACTACTGCTTGTTTACTTGTCCTGGGCAAAGCACTTTTACGGTGCCGTTGCTACTACTTATTCATACCACATGTATTTCACTATCTCTTCGCCGAACTAGTGCACCTATTAGGTGTGTTGGGGACACAAGAGACTTCTTGCTTTGTGGTTGCGGGGTTGCTTGAGAGGGATATCTTTTACCTCTTCCTCCCTGAGATCGATAAACCTTGGGTGATCCACTTAAGGGAAACTTGCTGCTGTTCTACAAACCTCTGCTCTTGGAGGCCCAACACTGTCTACAAGAATAGAAGCTCCCGTAGCGATGGCGGCGTGATGTCTACGGGAGCTTCTATTCTTGTAGACAGTGTTGGGCCTCCAAGAGCAGAGGTTTGTAGAACAGCAGCGAGTTTCCCTTAAGTGGATCACCCAAGGTTTATCGAACTCGGGGAGGAAGAGGTCAAAGATATCCCTCTCATGCAACCACTGCAACCACAAAGCAAGAAGTCTCTTGTGTCCCCAACACACCTAATAGGTGCACTAGTTCGGCGAAGAGATAGTGAAATACGAGTGGTATGAATAAGTATGAGCGAGTAGCAATGGCGCCAGAAAAGTGCTTGCTGGCGTGCAGTTGATGGTATTAATATTGCAGGAAGTAAAGATGCAGTAAAACAGTAAACAAGCAGCGATAGCAGTATTTAGGAACAAGGCCTAGGGATTAGACTTTCACTAGTGGACACTCTCAACTTTGATCACATAACAGAATAGATAAATGCATACTCTACACCCTTTTGTTGGATGATGAACACCACTAACTGTGTAGGATTACACGAACCCTCAATGCCGGAGTTAACAAGCTCCACAATATTCAATGTTCATATTTAAATAACCTTAGAGTGCATGACAGATCAACACAACTAAACCAAGTACTAACATAGCATGCACACTGTCACCTTCACACTATGTAGGAGGAATAGATCACATCAATACCATCATAGCAATAGTTAACTTCATAATCTACAAGAGATCATAATCATAGCCTACGCCAAGTACTAACACGGATGCACACACACTGTCACCATTACACCGTGCGGGAGGAATAAACTACTTTAATAACATCACTAGAGTAGCACATGGATAAATTGTGATACAAAACACATTGCAATCATAAAGAGATATAAATAAGCACTTCACTATGCCATTCATAACGAGTGAATAAGTATTCCGTGAAATATAGCCTAAGAGACCCACACGGTGCACACACTGTCACCTTTACACACGTGGGACAAGGAGTCTCCGGAGATCACATAAGTAAAACCCACTTGACTAGCATAATGACATCTAGATTACAAGCATCATCATATGAATCTCAATCATGTAAGGCAGCTCATGAGATTATTGTATTGAAGCACATAGGAGAGAGATTAACCACATAGCTACCGTGCACAGCCCCGAG
Organism: Lolium rigidum; assembly: GCF_022539505.1. NCBI lineage: Eukaryota > Viridiplantae > Streptophyta > Magnoliopsida > Poales > Poaceae > Lolium > Lolium rigidum. Next base: position 72,162,587 of record NC_061510.1, on the reverse strand, counting down.
CCTCGATGGAGAACTACTCCCTCCTCATGGGAGACAGCAGCGTTGATGAAGATGGCGGTGGTGTCGATGGAGGAGCCTTCGGGGGCACTTCCCTGTCCCGGCGGCGTGCCGGAACAGAGACTCCTGTCCCCCAGATCTTGGCTTCGCGATGGCGGTGGCTCTGGAAGGTTTCACGTACCGTGGCTTTTTCGTATCGAGGTTTTAGGTCAGGGACCTTTAAATAGGCGGAGTCGGAGGGGCGACGAGGCGACGACACCATAGGGGGGCGCGGCCCAGGCCCTGGCCGCGCCACCCTGTCATTTGGGGCCCACAGGGCCCCCCTCTGGCGGCTCTCGGGTGTTCTGGATGCTTCCGGTGAAAATAGGAACCTGGGCGTTGATTTCGTCCAATTCCGAGAATATTTCGTTACTAGGATTTCTGAAACCAAAAACAACAGCAAACGAGAACGGCACTTCGGCATCTTGTTAATAGGTTAGTTCCAGAAAATGCACGAATATGACATGAAGTGTGCATAAAACATGTAGATATCATCAATAATGTGGCATGGAACATAAGAAATTATCGATACGTCGGAGACGTATCAGCATCCCCAAGCTTAGTTTCTGCTCGTCCCGAGCGGTAAACGATAACAAAGATAATTTACGGAGTGACATGCCATCATAAACTTGATCATATTGTAAACATATGTAATGAATGCAGCGATCAAAACAATGGTAATGACATGAGTAAACAAATGAATCATAAAGCAAAGACTTTTCATGAATAGTACTTTCAAGACAAGCATCAACAAGTCTTGCATAAGAGTTAACTCATAAAGCAATAAATCAAAGTAAAGGTATTGAAGCAACACAAAGGAAGATTGAGTTTCAGCGGTTGCTTTCAACTTATAACATGTATATCTCATGGATATTGTCAATGTAAAGTAATATAACAAGTGCAATATGCAAGTATGTAGGAATCAATGCACAATTCACACAAGTGTTTGCTTCTTGAGATGGAGAGAGATAGGTGAACTGACTCAATATAAAAGTAAAAGAATGGTCCTTCAAAGAGGAAAACATCGATTGCTATATTTGTGCTAGAGTTTTGGTTTTGAAAACATGAAACAATTTTGTCAACGGTAGTAATAAAGCATATGAGTTATGTAAATTATATCTTACAAGTTGCAAGCCTCATGCATAGTATACTAATAGTGCCCGCAATTTGTCCTAATTAGCTTGGACTACCGAGATCATCGCAATACACATGTTTTAACCAAGTGTCACAAAGGGGTACCTCTATGTCGCCTGTACAAAGGTCTAAGGAGAAAGCTCGCATTTTGGATTTCTCGCTTTTGATTATTCTCAACTTAGACATCCATACCGGGACAACATAGACAACAGATAATGGACTCCTCTTTAATGCATAAGCATGTAGAAAAAATTAGTGTTCTCATATGAGATTGAGGATATATGTCCAAAACTGAAACTTCCACCATGATTCATGGCTTTAGTTAGCGGCTCAATGTTCTTCTCTAACAATATGCATGCTCTAACCAATAAAGTGGTAGATCTCTCTTACTTCAGATAAGACGGACATGCATAGCAACTCACATGATATTCAACAAAGAGTAATTGATGGCGTCCCCAGAAACATGGTTATCGCACAACAAGCAACTTAATAAGAGATAAAGTGCATAAGTACATATTCAATACCACAATAGTTTTTAAGCTATTTGTCCCATGAGCTATATATTGCAAAGGTGAATGATGAAATTTTAAAGGTAGCACTCAAGCAATTTACTTTGGAATGGCGGAGAAATACCATGTAGTAGGTAGGTATGGTGGACACAAATGGCATAGTGGTTGGCTCAAGGATTTTGGATGCATGAGAAGTATTCCCTCTCGATACAAGGTTTAGGCTAGCAAGGTTATTTGAAACAAACACAAGGATGAAACGATGCAGCAAAACTCACATAAAAGACATATTGTAAACATTATAAGACTCTACACCGTCTTCCTTGTTGTTCAAAACTCAATACTAGAAATTATCTAGACTTTAGAGAGACCAAATATGCAAACCAAATTTTAGCAAGCTCTATGTATTTCTTCATTAATAGGTGCAAAGTATATGATGCAAGAGCTTAAATATGAGCACAACAATTGCCAAGTATCACATTATCCAAGACATTTTACCAATTACTACATGTAGCATTTTCCGTTTCCAACCATATAAAAATGAACGAAGCAGTTTTAACCTTCGCCATGAACATTAAAAGCTAAGAACACATGTGTTCATATGAACCAGCGGAGCGTGTCTCTCTCCCACACAAGCATTTATTCAAACAAAAAAAACAAAAACAAAAACAAACAGACGCTCCAAGTAAAGTACATAAGATGTGGCCGAATAAAAATATAGTTTCAAGAGAAGAAACCTGATAATTTGTCGATGAAGAAGGGGATGCCTTGGGCATCCCCAAGCTTAGACGCTTGAGTCTTCTTGAAATATGCAGGGGTGAACCACCCGGGCATCCCCAAGCTTAGAGCTTTCAATCTTCTTGATCATAGTATATCATTCTCCTCTCTTGACCCTTGAAAACTTCCTCCACACCAAACTCAAAACAAACTCATTAGAGGGTTAGTGCATAATCAAAAACTCACATGTTCAGAGGTGACACAATCATTCTTAACACTTCTGGACATTGCCCAAAGCTACTGGAAGTCAATGGAACAAAGAAATCCATCCCACATAGCAAAAGAAGCAATGCGAAATAAAAGGCAGAATCTGTCAAAACAGAACAGTTCGTAAAGACGAATTTTAAAAGGGCACCAGACTTGCTCAAATGAAAATGCTCAAATTGAATGAAAGTTGCGTACATATCTGAGGATCACTCACGTAAATTGGCTTAATTTTCTGAGTTACCTACAGAGAATTAGACCCAGATTCGTGATAGCAAAGAAATCTGTTTCTCGCAGATAATCCAAATCTAGTATTCACTTTACTATCAAAGACTTTACTTGGCACAACAAAACACAAAACTAAGATAAGGAGAGGTTGCTACAGTAGTAACAACTTCCAAGACTCAAATACAAAATAAAAGTACTGTAGCAAAATAAACACATGGGTTATCTCCCAAGAAGTTCTTTCTTTATAGGCATTAAGATGGGCTCAGCAGTTTCAATGATGCTCACATGAAAAATAGAGTATGAAGCAAAAGAGAGCATCAAAAAGCAAATTCAAAACAAATTTAAGTCTAACATGCTTCCTATGCATAGGAATCTTGTAAATAAACAAGTTCATGAAGAGCAAAGTAACAAGCATAGGAAGATAAAACAAGTGTAGCTTCAAAAATTTCAGCACATAGAGAGGCATTTTAGTAACATGAAAATTTCTACAACCATATTTTCCTCTCTCATAATAACTTTCAGTAGTATCATGAGCAAACTCAACAATATAACTATCACATAAAGCATTCTTATCATGAGTCTCATGCATAAAATTATTACTACCCACATAGGCATAATCAATTTTATTAGTTGTAGTGGGAGCAAATTCAACAAAGTAGCTATCATTATTATTCTCATCAAGTGTAGGAGGCATATTATAATCACAACAAAATTTAATCTCCATAGTAGGTGGCACCAAAAGACCACTATCATTATAATCATCATAAATAGGAGGCAAAGTATCATCAAAGTAAATTTTCTCCTCAATGCTTGGGGGACTAAAAAGATCATGAAAACCAGCTTCCCCAAGCTTAGAACTTTCTATATCATTATCAACAATGGTGTTCATAGCGTTCATACTAATATTACCACCAGCATGCAAATAAGATTTCATAGGTTTTTTAATTTTCGCATCAAACAATCCATGTTTTAAATCAGGAAATAGAATAAGAAGCTCATTCTTGTCCATTATGCCAAACTAGTGTAAACAAGAAACAAAAAGATGCAATTGCAGGATCTAAAGGAAATAGCTTCGAGTACTTACAACGGCGAAAATAGCTTAGTAGCCGAGATCCGGAGTGTGAGTACCTTTTACCTTTCCTCCCCGGCAACGGCGCCGGAAAATAGCTTGATGTCTACGGGAGCTTCTATTCTTGTAGACAGTGTTGGGCCTCCAAGAGCGAGAGGTTTGTAGAACGAGCAGCAGTTTTCCCTTAAGTGGATCACCCAAGGTTTATCGAACTCAGGGAGGAAGAGGTCAAAGATATCCCTCTCATGCAACCCTGCAACCACAAAGCAAGAAGTCTCTTGTGTCCCCAACACACCTAATAGGTGCACTAGTTCGACGAAAAGATAGTGAAATACAGGTGGTATGAATAAGTATGAGCAGTAGCAATGGCGCCAGAAAAGTGCTTGCTGGCGTGCAGTTGATGGTATTAATATTGCAGGAAGTAAAGATGCGATAGAAACGAGTAAACAAGCAGCGATAGCGATATTTAGGAACAAGGCCTAGGGATTAGACTTTCACTAGTGGACACTCTCAACTTTGATCACATAACGAGAATAGATAAATGCATACTCTACACCCTTTTGTTGGATGATGAACACCACTAACCGTGTAGGATTACACGAACCCTCAATGCCGGAGTTAACAAGCTCCACAATATTCAATGTTCATATTTAAATAACCTTAGAGTGCATAACAGATCAACACAACTAAACCAAGTACTAACATAGCATGCACACTGTCACCTTCACACTATGTAGGAGGAATAGATCACATCAATACCATCATAGCAATAGTTAACTTCATAATTAATCTACAAGAGATCATAATCATAGCCCACGCCATGTATTAACACGGATGCACACACTGTCACCATTACACCGTGCAGGAGGAATAAACTACTTTAATAACATCACTAGAGTAGCACATGGATAAATTGTGATACAAAACACATTGCAATCATAAAGAGATATAAATAAGCACTTCACTATGCCATTCATAACGAGTGAATTAGTATTCGTGAAATATAGCCTAAGAGACCCACACGGTGCACACACTGTCACCTTTACACACGTTGGACAAGGAGTCTCCGGAGATCACATAAGTAAAACCCACTTGACTAGCATAATGACATCTAGATTACAAGCATCATCATATGAATTTCAATCATGTAAGGCAGCTCATGAGATTATTGTATTGAAGCACATAGGAGAGAGATTAACCACATAGCTACCGGTACAGCCCCGAGCCTCGATGGAGAACTACTCCCTCCTCATGGGAGACAGCAGCGTTGATGAAGATGGCGGTGGTGTCGATGGAGGAGCCTTCCGGGGGCACTTCCCCGTCCCGGCGGCGTGCCGGAACAGAGACTCCTGTCCCCCAGTGCTTGGCTTCGCGATGGCGGCGGCTCTGGAAGGTTTCTCGTACCGTGGCTTTTTCGTATCGAGGTTTTAGGTCAGAGACCTTTAATTAGGCGAAGAGGCGGAGTCGGAGGGGCGACGAGGCGACGACACCATAGGGGGGCGCGGCCCAGGCCCTGGCCGCGCCACCCTGTCGTCTGGGGCCCACAGGGCCCCCCTCTGGCGGCTCTCGGGTGTTCTGGATGCTTCCGGTGAAAATAGGAACCTGGGCGTTGATTTCGTCCAATTCCGAGAATATTTCGTTACTAGGATTTCTGAAACCAAAAACAGCGAGAAAACGAGAACTGGCACTTCGGCATCTTGTTAATAGGTTAGTTCCAGAAAATGCACGAATATGACATAAAGTGTGCATAAAACATGTAGATATCATCAATAATGTGGCATGGAACATAAGAAATTATCGATACGTCGGAGACGTATCAGGGCGCTTTTATTACTTTAAAAAAGTATTACACCCAGCCTCTGCATAACATGATGCACACAGCCGCACACACACACCAAAGTACCAGTCTTGTTACAATAGCTAAAATAACAATATAAGGACGCACACCTAAGGCGTGGGAGGTTTTATCCGTAGATTACGCCGCCATCCATGTTGGGAAAAAATATCCTTCGCCACATCCTCCAATCGTGTAGATACCTCCATAAAGAGATCGCGACTCTCTGCTCGTCGAAAGACCACGAACGGAGCAAAGCGGTGGACTGGTAGATAACCTTCAAACAAGAAGAGTTAATATCATAGAAAATCTTGTCACTTCTACATAGTCATAGCGACCAAATAATGGCGATCGCCCCCAGGCGAATAAAAGTTTTGAACTTACGCTCCACCCCATTGAGCCAGCTACCAAAAAGATTTGCAATGCTCCAAGGTGGGTACAAGGTAGAACCTATTTGGGTTATTGACCATATAGATCTCGCAAATTGACTTTGGAAAAAAGGTGATTGATAGTCCCATCATGAAGACAAAAAACACACTTTTTTACTACCTTGCCAACTACGTTTCACAAGATTATCCTTAGTAAGAATGACCCCTCTACGAAGATACCAGGCAAAGATCTTCGTCTTTAAAGGAATCTTCATAGACCAGATTTTTTGTTATTTTCAACTGGCATATCGGATTGAATCAACGCATTATACATAGAATCAACAGAGAATTTACCATTCTCTTTAAGATTCCATCGAACCACATCAGACCCATGCGACAACTGGACCCTCTCGAGTCGTTGAAGTAACATATTCCAACATGCAAGTCTTGGACCTATTAGGTCACGTCTGAATGCCATCGCCAATGGTGAATTTTGCATCACCATTGCAATGGTATCAGACTTGTGGCATACAATACTATATAAGGCTGGATACTGTTTCCGAAGGGTAGTGTTGCCTAACCACTTAACTGGGAAGAAGAATTTCTTCGTCGCCATAAATCTAGCCCAGAAGTGTGAGTCACCAGATTTCCAAAAGACCTGGGACAAGGCCTTCGAGCCTACATACTTTCTTTTGAGAATTGTTAGCCATATACCTTCTTCTGAAAGAAGCTTAAATAACCATTTTCCAAGGAGGGCTCTGTTCTTAACCTGAAGATAATGAATCCCAAGTCCTCCCTGATCTTTTGGACGGCAAACTACATTCCATTTAGTCAATCGATATTTCTTTTTCTCACTATCTCCTTGCCAAAAGTACTAAGCAATATGGTACTGTATATGATTTCCTGCTTCCAGTTGCCCAAAGGAGTCTTAAAACAATTGGATTATTTTCGATCTAGATTCTTCTGGTCAGTCACTTTTGTGCAACTTTTTAGGTCGATTGATGATAGGATCACGTACGTAGTACTCGTAGTTAAATTAGTACGTGGCTGCGAATGCAGCCTTGCGTCAAAGCTGGGCTCATTTCGAAGCTTCTGTCTAAAATAATGTTGGTGAAAGAGATAACTTACGTTTGACTCACTTTGTATCAACCGCAAGTCAATAGTCGTATATCCTCCAACCCTGAGGGAGAATCTTATTATTACCGAAAAGTCCTTATTACAAGAATAAACATGCTGGGAAGCAACCGAAAGGAATTAAGATGCATCATGCATGCATGCAACACTGATATGTATGACGGTGAGGATCGATCAATGACTGGGGAAAGTACGTCTTGCTGCCGTTGATCTTGATCCCGACTAGTGCTGCTGGTTTGATACAGCCTCAGGACCAGAAGTGGCCTTGGTGACTGCGGAAAACTCAACCTTGGTGCCGAGCAGGTCGGTGCCGACGTCGGCGGTGAAGGTGTCGTACCGGAGGAAGAGCTCGACGACGAGGAGCCTGCCGACGAGCACGACGAGGTTCTTCCCCGGGCACTGCTTGTTGCCCACGCTGGGGCTCTCGGTCTCCCTCCCGTTGGACCAGTACACGTACTGCAGCAGCTTGCTCCCTTCTTCCCCGACGAACCTGTCCCCGACGAACTCCGCCGCCGTGGCGCCGAACACGCGGGGGTCCTTTGTGGCGCACGGCTGGTAGCCGAAGAGCATCTCCCCCTTCTTGACGGCGAACACCGCGTCGTGGCTCTCGATTTCGAGGTCGGTCTTGGCGCGGCCGTACTGGAACTTGACGGGCGGGTCCAGCCGCAGCGCCTCCCACACCGCCGACTTGGTGAGCTCCATCTTCTCCAGCGCCGCCATCGTGACCTTCCCGCCGGCGTCCTCCACGGCGGCGCGTATCTCCGCGGACAGCCGCTGGTGGAACTTCTCGCCGGCGCCCGCGATGCGGGACAGGATGCCCGGGAGCAGAACCTTGAGGCCGCCGTAGCTGTTGAAGACCGTCGCGAACAGCAGGTTGTGGCACGCCTCCTCGCGATTCAGACCGAGGGTCTCGGCCGTGTCGAGCGCCTTGGCTGCTGCGGCGGAGAAGTACTTGTAGAGCGCTTTGTAGTCGCCGCTCACGAGGAATGGGGGGAGGTGGAACGAGTGCAGGAGCGGCTCCTCGAGGATCCTGGGGAGGCCGAGCGTGACGAGCGGGTGGAGCTGCCAGATGAGCCACTTGGCGGCCTTGGTCGGGCCGGTGGTGCCCAGCTCCGAGGCCGAAGGGAGCACCCCGAAGTAGGCGTCGCCGATGAACTCGAAGGAGGTGGCGTCGTTGAGCGCGTTGAAGTCGGACTTGCCGGAGAGCACGAGCTGGGACTCGACGGTGGCGAGGAGGGAGGAGAAGTGGGTGCGGAAGGCCGGGATGAAGGCGTCCTTGCGGGAGGCGAGGAGGGAGAAGAGCATCTGCTTGACCTTGGCGTGGGTGGGCTCGGAGGGGTCGAGGTAGGAGCAGACGCGGTAGCCGCCGGTGAGGGAGGTGGAGGGCATGTAGGTGCCGGTGAAGAGGTCCTTCTTCTCGACCTTGGTGACGTCGAAGAGGACGGGGAAGCTCTTGGCGTCGAGGACGGCCACCACGCGCGGGTCGCGCGCCATGAAGGGGCCCGGCGGCACGTTGATGCGGACGACGGTGGAGCCGTACTTCTCGACGCGCGACTCGAAGTACTTGTCCTGGCCCTGGTTGTAGTAGAAGTCCAGGCGGTCGCGGATGGCCGAGACGTACGGGAAGCCGTAGCTGCCCGGCACCTCCTTCGGCACCCGGGAAGGGGAAGCCATGCTTGCAAGGGTTCGATCGATCACAAGCTCTCGGATCTAGGCTGGTCTGGAGGCTGCCGAGAAGATTGGAGGGAGCTATGAGACTTTGTGCGTTTGTGTTGGAAATATGCAGCTGCGTCTACTCGTTAGGGGTGTACATATAGCCCGCGGGGAGAGCAGCTACTAGTATGCATGGCTGGTGGACTGGTGACACGGAGGGAGGACCGCGCGCGCCGTGGTGCGCGTGCCGTGGAGATCCGGCCAAGATACGAGTCCTGGACTTGGCGAGAGCGAGATTGGCTGCTGCACCGTTCACCCACCAACAAGGAGGTTTCTATTAGACTAGCTACAATGGGAGTATCATAAGTAGTATCATGCATGCCATGTTGGCAAAAATCTGATGTGTCACACCAATTAATGAGGTGAGAGATGATAGTGGTATAATGATATGATACAGTATCATAGCACGTAAAACTAGAAAACTTAATGGAAAACACATCATGTGCACACATTTGCATTGAGATTCTACAAAACATTAAATATAATGATACTATGATACTATCTTATGATACTATGCATTGTGAGGGTACTATCATAAACTAGTATCATGTGCATGATACTAGTGTATGATACTTCACATTGTGACTAGTCTTAGGCTGGCCATAGTGCTAGTACCATAGCTAGTATCATGCACATTGGTCCCACAAAAATGTTGATATGGCAGTTAATTAAGGAGGAGAGAGGAGATTAGAGTAACATAGGTAGATACCGTATCATAGCGCAAGCAACGAGAAAAATTAATGCTAAACAAATCTTATACACAAATTTGCATTGAGATTCTAGAAAACAATAAATATAGCATGACTATGATACTACTACATGATACTACCCATTATAGAGATAGTATCATGTAGTAGTATCATATGCATGAAACTACTACATTATACTTACCACTATGGCCAGCCTTATCCGCATTTGCGCCTACGGCTTGCCTCGGAATAAGTCTTTTTTGTTTTTGTTTTGAAAATTTAATCATTTGATGAAATTAATGTGTCATCTAACCTAGGCTTCGGAATCTCACCTCTAAATTCGGCGCCAAAAAGATGGAGCCGAACTAGTGCAGTTTAGCACCAACCATCGAGAAATGAAATTCTATCGTGCAAGCCTCGCTATTCATGCTGCCAAAAATCATTATGTATCATCATGTTTTAGATATGGTTGCAAATTGGATTAGAATTGGACGAAACATAGTGATTTCGTGCACGGTAATACCGTCAGTGGCGGATAGATCCACATGGTGCCAAGGAGTGCATTAATGGATACGGGAAAAATATAACTTTTGTATATCAATAGAATGTCACCGTTTGTACACACCTGAAATAAGGATTTATATCTGATGTGGCACCATCTGGCCCTTTGGCCGCCTTTCTCTGGCTCCGCCGCTCGATACCGTGCAGGCGTGCACCCTTGAAAAACCACTCTCACCAAAAAGATGAAGAGGTAAAAATCTGCCCACTATTTTTCTTCCGTGAAAACAAAATAGGAGGGCTGCTATGAGCAATGGGTTGTTTAACATGTAGAAACGCCACGCGCCTATCAGCTTTTGCAACGTCCTTGTCCGATTCATTGACTGGTACTACAGATTACCTTCCTAGTAAAGATGCAGGCATAAGTACGTAAGCATCCGGAAGGAAAGTTACGGGCCAGCCTCAGTCAAAACAAAATTCATCCCCTGGGTACTTTGTGTAGTCGATCTCTTTCAACCCTCTGCAAAATAATGCGGAAAGCCGGAAACACAGACCGAAAATGCATTTTATCGGATCCGCTAGCTACGGGTCAGCCTCAGGACTCCAACATTGTTGGTACTTCACGATTCATGCTATGTCCCGTAACCATATTTAATTTGTTTCATACCGATATGACATTTTCTAAAATATATTTAGTTCAAAAGAAATTGTAACAAAAAAATGTTATTTGTGTAACATTCTCCATAGATCCAACATATATTTGGATTGTTTTAATTATTTTCAATCAAATTATGGTTAATCTCAGTTCGTATCTATAAGGTTCCATTGGGGTTTCTTCTAATATCAATGATATGCGATATTGATATAAAACAAGTCAAATATGACTTGTTTAACCTAGCACAAACCACAGAGTACCTCTAACAGTGGATTCATGATGTGTACCTTTAGCATATGAATAGCACCCCAAGTAAGCTACATCCTGAAAAGAAAATTTGTAAGGTAACAATTCTTCTCATGTATCTTCTAACTCCTTTGATGCTCTTTCCAATAATGAAATAATGCATATAACTTCTAGGATGATCATTGGTATGCCCAATGATAATTTTGGATCTGTTGATTTACTTAGAGAGCTGGAGACTGCAAGGAACAATCTGCATGCCATAAATATTCACTAAAAAAGGGCGGTGGCCGCTGAAGGGTAGCGAGCAAGGTGGTTCATTTTTCTCGTGTTCACCATTTCGGAAAATGAGGGTCCAAGTACTTTTTTATATTATGAATAATACCATCGTTTTGGGATACTAAAATACAAATACCACATTTCTTAGTCGTATCCAAATGCATGATTTTTTTTTCAAGAAAAGTAATGCCACAAGGATCCCCACTTTCATTAATGAACTGAAAATCTCACAAGTTTTACAAGTACCAATACAACTTCAATAGATAACAAGATAAACCCTACAAACTATCCAACAAAATAGGAAAACTAGCAACAATGTACCAACGACCACCACAGTACAGACCAAAAAAAGTTATAGCGAAGCTACGATCTACTAGAAGGAAATGCTAAGTAAGAATGTATACATGTCACCACCAGGAGGTTGTCTTTTTTTAAGGACACCAGGAGATTGGCTATGTAGCTATCCTCCTCCTCACAATATTCCAGTTGTGTTTCTACCCAAACACTTTCTGTGCCACCTTCGCCATTCTTTTAGCTCCTTGTTGTAGAAGGTTTTGCGGCCCATTTTGTCTGCAATTTTTTCCATAGGTTAATGAAATGAAAGGCAAAAAGAATTGCATTTGTAGGATCCCCAGGAGAAATACTTTAAAAACATGATTTATTTCTTTTTTTCTTTTCAAACAGCCACATATCCCATGATAATAGCATTCCTATTTCTTCTTGACTGGGCATTAAACCAATCCCTATACAAATTAGTAAAGCACTCAAGTAAACTATTAATTCCTAAAGATACATACTTTTTCCGATAAAGGGAATATATTAATATCAAAAGATACCAATTACACCCAAAAAGATACACACTAACGAAACTCCAAATATATTTCTCCAATGGGCACAAAAAGAACATATGTTCTAGAGTCTTGTTATCATCACAAAGCTCACATAGTTCCACTTACTTGCACCCATTTTTGTTAGGATTATCCTTAGTTAGAATCATATTTATTATCACTAACTAACAAAAGACTTTGATCCTCACATGAAGTTTGAGGGTCCACTTTACTTTGTAAGGAAAGTTAACCATTTTCCCTACCAAAAAGGAATTCATTGATTTGACTGAAAAGAGTTAGTCAATAACCACGACACTATATCCAGTCGGTGCAAACATCCAACAGTTTTAGCCAAATATTACTAGTCTCCTCTCTCGGAAATCTCCTAAATTTCACGAGATAAAAACCTCTAGTAAAAACACTATGAACTGTGACATGATGACTGCAACATAAGTAGTAAAGATGTGGAAAACTTTGACAGAGCTATTGATGGCCAATCCAGCTATCTTTCCAAATAAAGTTTTTCAACCATCTTACCCTCTTGCAACAACTATAAAAGGTATCATTGATCGGAACTAAACCAGACCAAAAATGAGCATGTGCACACCTCTCTTCAGGTACTTAACTCTAACCAATGCTTGCCAAAGGATGTCTTAGTTTTCCAACTTTCGGATCCATTTACATAGGAGACTAACATTCCCGAGGTGCATATTTCTCACCTCGATCAAGGCCTTCTTAATCTTTTGGTTGGTAAACATCTAACCACTTGACTAAATGGTATTTTTTTCACAATTTGTGTTTCTTAACGAAGCATACGTGTCCGAAAGAAATCACATCTTTTCAAGACCTCTTTTGGCATAACAAAAAAAATTAAGTACTTTGAAATGTGGTGATTTTCAAACTATGATATTCTTGAAATACTTCAGAAATACTTTGCTACCAACACAGCCATAGGCATAGGCGGAGCCAGCTAAGGACATAGGTGTACAAATGTACACCCATTATTTTTTTGGAGAAGATAAAGTATGTGCAAGTTTCATATAATTTTGTACTAAAACATAGCTCACAACCATAAGTTCATCTCATAATTAGTTAGTAAAACTCTAATCCCCTATCTCTTTACACCCAAACAAAATTTCTTGCCTCCGCCCCTGGCCATAGGGATTACTTTTTTCCAGGGTATATAACTGGGTGTCTATATATTATGATTGGCATTTGGCTTTCGGCTTACAGCTTTTTCTCAACCATTAGAAGAAGTCATCCTCAATCTTCTTATTAAAAAAAACGCACGGCTTTGACGTGGAGTCGTGTTCCATGATCAATTGATCATTGCTATCCAGATTTAGCGTCCGCAATGCATCATAACCTAAACTCTAGAGGCTGTGCTTTTACCTTTACACCAAGTACCCACACCTTTATGTTTTGACTTTGTTGTTTCGACCTTTTCTTGCTGGCAGATGAAACTTGCACGACAGATCGGAAAATGAAGAAAACGAAAACGTGCACGATCTTGTGATTCTACTCGGCGGGTGGGTCGCTTTCGTGCCTGATCCACGAGACCACGACTGAAACCAACCATTCTTGCCCGCATCGATATAGCTCATCGGCCAGCGCGGCGGAACGTACCGCGTTTCATGGATCGTGTGCATGCCACCACGAGGAAAATGCAGGCGCGCGCGTGGAAACACATCCGGCACCGGCCGCTGCGTGCGAGGCCAATTATATCTGTCCTCTTTTTTGGAGTGATGTACTGTATGTATGCACTGGCCGAAAACGTTTTTGATCTGTATTAATTTGACACTCCGCAAACACATGTTTTTGCCCACTATCGAAGAAAGACACTCGGTACTCGGCAAATGGGCAAACAAACACTCCGTAACAAATGTCTTTGAGTGTAAAAATAACTTGCAAACCACCTTTTTTCGATAAAGAGAATATATTAGTATCAAAAGATATCAATTACACCTAGCCTCTGCAACAACGTCCCACCCTAGTGGCAGAACGGATGCACACAGCAAAAAAAGAGTAAAGAAAACTAAGAAATAAAAGTCCCGCTACAGCTTTCCAGACCTAGCAACAGCAATACAACCACCACCGTGACAACACCTGAAATACAGACTCTCAAAAAGCGACGCCTCCAAGAAAAAAATAGTGCACGAGCGTCGTCGCCGCCCGATCAAAGGTCTTAAGTTTTCACCCTGGAGATAGTCCCCACTCTCAAAACAATGCCTCCAACAAGATCATTGCCAGGCACAACCAGTTAAGGCCAGACCTTGAGTTTTTACCCTGAAAGGTAAGACTCCGAACTTCACATGTGCTGTCGCCCCCCCACTTTCATACCACTGCTGCGAAGTCCGAAACACCAAGCAAGCCCCTCAACATTGCAAAGACTTGAACCTCCATTAGCTAATCCTCCAATCCGGCTTTCATGATATTCTCTTCTTCTGACTTCACCGTGGATCTGCTGTCACTTGGTGTCAACACAGAAAGGAGCTTCGCGCCGCTCCCTCTAGAACCAAACGGTCGGAATAAAAGCATGGGTGCGCACAACCGAATACCACCGATCTAGCAAACTCCAGGCAATAGAAGCACTGTTACATTCGCCGGCGGCGCCTTCTGGAACTGAACACTCCGGCCAAATCGTGCAGGGCAAGCCTCTGGCAAGTCTTCATCTTTGCCCAAGAGAGACCCTAGGACCGCCGCCTTTATTCAGGTCTGGCCCCCACGCCGCCGACCATCCCAGGCTGGCCAAGGTCGCCGCCGAAGCCACCAAGTGCAGCACGTAGTCCGAAGACACCGCTCACGCTGGCCCCCCACGCCGACCGACCACCACGGCTGCCGCATCCACGCAGCGCACCGAAGCCGAAGCTCCACGCGCCGCCAACGTGCCCCGAAGTCGCGACCCGCACAGGCCCGCATAGGCCCAGATCGGGCCCTGCTGCCATGGGCGGCTACAACCATCGGGAACACGACGGCGATGCAGCCGTGCCCACCTGCCGTCCGCCCGCACCAGCAAACCTCGCCGCGCTGTTGGAAACCGCCGCCGCTGCCCAGGCCACTGCCCCGCACGACCGCCGCCAGGCCGATGGCACAGGAGAAGCCCCGCCCCCGTTGTCGGCGGCGCAAGATTTGCTCGGCCACGTCCTGCGACGGAGGCGGAGGGGAGAGAGAGGGCGGGGCCGACCCCGGCGACTGCTAGGGTTGCGCCCCCGGTGCTGCTCGAGCGGAGGCGACACGGGAGGAGGAGTTACGGGAGGAGGAGGAGGAGGAGGAGGCGACACGGGAGCTGGAAACACGCAAACCACCTACTTGGCCAAACTTAGGGCTCCTTTGATTCACATGATTTGTGTAGAAATTATGTAGGATTTTGGTTCTATGAATTTTTTCCTACACTAGTTGTTTGATTCATAGGAACATACACTATAAGAAATAATCCTATAGAAATTTTGTTGTACAAATCCTATAGAAAAAACATGAGGTTCACACCTCATGGAAAATTTCTTTGGCACAATGAAATATAACTTATCTTCCTATAGACTCCACTAGGCATGACATTCTAATTCTATGATTTTCCTATTTCTATATTTTCTCTACCCTATGAATCAAAGGATGCCTTAAATACATGCGCCGTGGCAGAAGTGGATCTTTGCTGGCTGTCCCCTAGCGGAAACCTGGCACAGATTTGCAGTTTCTTCCCGTCTCTTTTTACCGCGTCGGAAAAACCTTTCTGCCCAAACCGACATCGCACCTCTGATAAACAACACGTTATGAATCTAAAATTAACTTTGCAAAAAATCTAGACGCTTATTTTAAATTTAGTACGTTTAGTACAAATCGGGAGGATAGCATAGAAAATATCAGGGTCATATCATATTTGTCCTCTTCTTAAAACAGCCTCACGTGGCCAATTATATGTCCTCTTTTGGCGTGATATACTGCGTGCATATGTAGCGTTTTGAATTATAGCACTACACGTCTGCTTCTACATGTATAAACTGTTTTAGCAAACTATTTCATTATTACGTCCGTCCAAAATGAGAGAGAAGGATGACAAGATGCACTCACATGCAAAACCCATGCTCTGCCTAGCTGGCTAGCTGTGCCTGCATAATTATGCTGCATCACTACGTCAGTGCGTACGATCTTCGCGGGACCGTAAGTTTGTTCCGTTCCACGGGACAGCTAGCGTGCATGGGCGCGCCAGGAAAACAATTCTGTGGATATACATTTCTGACTTTCTTTTCTGTGGAGTACATGGGTCGTAGACTTGTACCGCAATGCTGGTGGTGAATACGTACGAGACGACGAGCGTAGGCACGGTGGTATCTGTGCGGAAATATCAGTGTGTACGCGTCGCCGGCCAATGCTTTACCGTCTTCCAGAAAGAAGTTGACCCCGTCGATCGAATTTTGCCACGAAAAGTACTGCAATGCAAGCGTCCAAAAGCATCAATTTACCGGAAGCCCGAGTTCATCGGGTCTCTAGTATTGTTCGAGGAAGAATTGGTCAATAGATTAACCATCTCGATCCGCCTTCGGATGAGATTTGATTAGCACGTCAACTGACGTATGAGCAGACCAAGTCTCGTTTACAGAATCTCTGGAACCAATGAAGAAGAGTATGAAGAGCAGAGCAAGAATAGACAGAGAAATCGTACGTACTCCGTACGTTTCTAATTGTATAACTAATCGCTAGCTACGACCGATGACAGGGAGGAGCATTGTGGTGGCGCACGGCCCTTGTGTTTCAGTTCGGTGCATCCCTATAAGTCTAACACTACTGAACATCTAAAAACACGCAAGACACGGATGCACTTCTGATCGAGTAGTGGTTTCTCCTCGCGTGATTGTTGACTACGACTGCATGATCTATCACATATGACTTGGAGTTTCTACTTGAGTTTACGACTCAACAAGATACTTGGAGTTACCGACAAGGGGATGACCTATATATCAGGTATCCACAATAGTATACTTGGTGCGGTATAACTAGAGGCCCACCTCACGATCTACTAAAGACCACAAAGCCTAGCTGCAAAGCTTTAAAGGCTCAGATTCGTATAGAACAGGGACAAGCTCAAAGATAGGAAACCCTAGGGTTCACCTCTACCATGTAACTAACCTGATCACGGTACCTCAGATCTAGCCTATTATAAAAAGGGTAGGAGGAGCCGTCGGGCTCTAGATTCCTGAACTCTAAACTCTACACCACCACATCCATCACCGCGACATTGTATTTTTTATCAATAATCAAGATGATACAAGCATGAAGCAGGGTATTACCTTCCAGGGTCTTGAACCTTGGTAAATCTTGCCTTCTTTGTTTGTTAGCCAACGAATCCACCAGCGTGCTTCTTTCCCTAAATCCAAGTCCATCATCAATTGGCATTGTCGTGGATACCCCACGTTAGCGCCGCACCGCCTGATGGGCCGGCCGCCCTCGCCTCCTCCTCATGGGCATCCTACATCGCCCTCGCCCACGTATGCTAGGACAAGTCCTGAGAAGACTCCATCAGCTGCCCCGCCTAGCCCTATCACACGCCTTCGTCGTGGCGTTTGGACGATTGGTCTTTAATGTCTATGATGGATTGTAACGTGCTGGATCAGGGCTTGATTAGAGAATCAGTCGGTAGCCAGTGGTTTACAAAAGGGTGGGTATGCGGGGTCACAGAGAAGGACAATGATTGGCTTGGATCTTATACTATACTCCATACCAAGGAAGTATGGACGGGAATAATGTGCATAGTTGTGTAACAAGGATAAGAATTTCTTATGAGAAAAGTAACGCACATGTGCAGAGTATATTAAATTGTGGTTTGTCACTCTCTGTACTGGGAAGGAACTACGAATGCGGAAAGAAAGCAACTCTATGAAGTTTTGGTCAACCCGTGAAGACTGACAAACATAGCTTTTTAGAATAAAATAAACCTTTTGAAGAAATGATTACAAAAACCTGCATTGGCCTACGACTTTCTGGTTCATGATTGTAGTTAGTGTAGGAAACACATGTTCCTATTATATTGAACTTGTTGAGTACGCTCATACTCACTTGTTCCCTCTTAAAACCCCTGCTTAGTTTGGAAGTCACTGAAGGAGAATCTTCCATGGACCTCAAAGATGGAGGAGACAACTATTACAAGAGGCAAGACTCGGTCAGCGGAGTCGATGACGTCAACTTCTATATACACCATGGTGGAAACTTAGACTAGGAGTAGGAGGAAACCAATTCCCTAATCCTAGAACCTAAATAGCTATAGTTTAGTTATAGATTATGTAGCAAACCAAGCAACTCTACAGGTAGAGCTAGGGATAAATTTAGTCTACGAGTTGTTCTTTCGAAGTTTTATTTGCAGTTTTACCTCATTGTAATTAGGAGGGTATGAAGATCTTTTGTAAAGATTCTGAGTTGTAATTCTATAGATATACATTGGACCGGCAATGTTTCTGTTGTACCACTTCGATGGATGTAATACTAGTGGAACTGTGTTTCGTTGGTGTTATGTCAATGATTTGTGTACTACAACATGCAGTGGTATAATGGGTCACTGCAAGGAAGGAAAAGAAGTGCAATTATATGGTTTGCACAAGAGTTCGATATAAACCCTCGAGCCACCCTTGGGGGAAACACTCTTGCTACATCACTTTGCGCTTGGAGTCCCAATGAACTGGTATTCTAGTGAATCTGGTTCCAACATCAACTAAGATCAGACCTAGTGTTGGAAGGCTGACAACTCGAATATATATTTAGATTTTGCTTAGGTGTCCTTATAATTATGAGACAAAATTTTGTATATACCTAGACATATGCTAAAAACAATCCAAAATTTCCTCATTTCAAATATGTCACCAAAATATTGCATCGGGTCTAGATTAGCCACTACCGGCAGTTGACTGTCAAGTGCTTGTTGAAAATATGAATTTTCCCTTAGCTTGTCGTTTTAGCCCTAATGATGTTGTGTGATATGGCAATAAATTTAATTAAGGTTTTCCACATGACTATAACGCAAAATTTCAAATTAAATGTCATAAAAAATGGCTTCATTTGGAATGATTCTAAAATGACATATAATTTGTGATGCTTTCCTAAAATGGTTAATATGCATGTGAAAAATATTTTATTTGTTGCACGTATGGCTCATTTTTACAAGCAAAGTTTGGCTCATGTGAATCCAGATGTCATACCATAGAGAAAACTATACCAACAAAAACTATTACTACAATTAAAAACCCATATCATGTTATGTTTCCATGTTAATTTGGTCATCTCTCCTCTTTTATAATTCGTTGGCTTCTCTGTGTGCTATTTCTCCAAGCTTTCAAAAGTGTAGATGTTAAGCTCCCGCAAAGATCTCCATCATCATGGTTACCACCGGCTCCTCCTCTGGTCCTAGCAACATGGTACGTAGAGCGCATGTTACTTTTTAGTTCATTGTTCACTCGTAGTACTTTGATACCTTTATAATCGATGTCTTATTTCTATGGCATTAATTTCTTTTACTGTATGTTATGCACTTTTGAGTTCATGCATAATTCTGTTAGCAATATTTTGAATCAAGCAATGCCTAGACTCCTTGTCATGGTTCTTGTCCAGAGATTGAACCCAAGTTGTGCAATATGCTTTCCCATGCTCCCAATATTGTGTCCTTAGAAGGCACCCAACTCTCATGTAACCATGCTAGAGAGGGGGTGAGGAAGGGGAAAGAGATTAGAGGGTCGGGAGGGAGGCGGACAAATAGGGAAGACCAACTTAATTGGTTCAACACAAAATTAGATTGGTTTCCAAGATCTGGTATTTGGGCATACTTCGCGGTTTTCATAAAAAATTACTTTAGAGCGATTGATATTAATTCGATGG
This sequence comes from Lolium rigidum, assembly GCF_022539505.1. Classification (NCBI taxonomy): domain Eukaryota; kingdom Viridiplantae; phylum Streptophyta; class Magnoliopsida; order Poales; family Poaceae; genus Lolium; species Lolium rigidum. The sequence continues at coordinate 72,142,539 of NC_061510.1, read as the reverse complement.
GTTTTTTGGTTGAAATAATAGTCTGGAGATTTTTGCGCATTATGTGTACCCGCTAAAAACTTGGTTGTTGAGATATGCTTATATTGTCTTCCTGGTTCGATAATAGTAGGTCATACTTGATCGATGCTTTTGATTAAAAGGCTTGTACTATAGTCATATGTTTTATCAATTATCCAAATCCTACATGTTTGTCAGTACTAAGAATGCAAAGGCACCAGACCTGGGACAAGGGTCCGATACTTCTTGATTCTAGTACATTGTGGGTTTTGAGGGAGAGCAAGAAAAGTTTACATGATCTATGAATTAGGCATGTTGGTATGTATAGGCATAGGGATTCAAATGGGCATGTTTCCTGCAAACCCATGGAGAATTCATCTATTAGGGGACGGGTATGGAGAACTTTGATCCCCGCTATCTAAAATGGGGATGGGGATTAAAAAGGTCTCCCCATCTCCATTCCCCACTACCCCCGTTATACTTGTATATACATATAAATTGGTATACTTTATATGAAATATGTTCTAAAATTGTGTCTAGTGCAGTATATTTTAATAATATTTAGCATATGATACTAATTTGTTGTCATTTCACCAGGTACTTATTATAAAGTTTATTACTTTTATGTGAAAAATATGTAAGATCCTAAAATTGTAAGAAGATATTTGAATTTAACTTCTTAATGGGGAGCCCGATCACTGCCTGAACCCTATGAGGATGGGGATGAGGAAAAGTCTCCTCGAATATTAAATGGGGATGGGAATTGAAGGCACTACCTGATGGGCAGCAAACTCGTTACCATCCCCATATAGGCAAGTTCTTAGAAACCGCTTGACATTCAATCTTTGGACGAGAAGAAGTCATATACTTATTGCGTGTGGGGCTTTAAGGCTTTTGGCCCTAGCCTCATGGCTAAAACTGGTAGCATGTCCTAGCTTGGGCCTGGTACACCTTCTCCTCCTATAGTGCTATGCTTTTTTTTACTTACTCCATGTATCTTATTGTTTACTTTGTGTTTTCGTTTTGGTGAAAGTCAAGTTTAATAAATTTTGACCAATTATATAGCAAATAAATTACATCTATAGATGAACTAAAAATGAATTGATGATCTTAGTATACTACATTTGATCATTTTATTTACTCCATCTTAAACAATATTTTAAAGAAAATATTTAGACGGATTGCAAGGTAACCTAGAAATCGTGTGCTCATATTTATTGTGTACTTGAAGGGGGAGGAGACCGTGGTGGAGGATATGGTCCATGTGAGCACCATTGACAAGGACGATACCACAAAATGGTTGTCCGTGCTGCTGCAGATCAAGTTCTGGTGGCCCTGCAAGGAACATTGCGGGGAAATGAGTCTGATCTACGTCTACTTCTCTGAGGTGGTCTGCCCTCACTGCACCCACAACAAGCCCGGCCACTGCCTCCACAAGGTCCGCCACTACGCCTACCGATCCATCATCCTCATCAGGGACATGCATGACCTAGACCTCGATGTTGACGTGCACATGATACAGATATGACCATGACTTTTTCTTTGGAAACTTCATAGTCATAGTTACCATGCTAATATTGCATGCATTGTGACGTTAATACTCACCTTGTAGTAGTTTTAGCTGAACCAACAACTAGGATTTTTAATCTGCTAGATAAAACCCCATATATGTCTCTATCTTTTAGAACCCAAATTTGTTAAGCATCTCTAACAAACCAACTTTCTCCATCCACAAATAAGTGTACTTCTAGGTGAAATTATAGCAATATATAATATAATATTATTATATTATGACACTACACTCCAACGTGCATCTTGTGATATTAATTTGGTGTTGTAAATATTTCTATTTTATTCTATGAAGTTGGTCAAACATAAAAAAATTGAACTAAGGAAAAAAACCTAGAAGTACAACTATTTGTGGATGGAGGGAATACTCTCTCCTTCCAAACTAATATGTAAGGCTCCTCAAAAATTTAGTCTAACTTTGACCCTGAATTTACTAATAAAATAGTATGATTTATATAGCATTGTGTATGTATTTGAACGAAGTTCCAAATGACATATTCTTTATGGCATATCACTCGTATTCAGTTAATAAAAGTATGTTAAATTAGACTTCAATTACGAATAGACCTCACATACTTGATGGAGGAAGTACTAAAATGTGTCACATCAGATTAGTTTTTATGTGAAACAGAGGGGGGATGGGTTCACTACCATAGATGAAGAGACAAACCCCATTGTTTCCCACAAAAAGAAGCCTCATTGTGAATAGTATCAATAAACTACTAGAACAATCAATTTCTTTGTTCGAGTTTAGCTAGATATAGTGTTCAAGATATAGTGTACTTAGATCAATCTCGTGTTTTTTCTATTACTATGTTTTCCAATTCCAGGGATCCAACAGGATATAGTGGTAAAATCATAAAAGGGAGAAATTTGATCATTTAAAAATAGGATACGACAATAATTACCACCAAAAAGTTGGTTGATTACACAACATACGGGCATAAATACGAAGTATGTGAGTCAATAGGTCAGTAAACATGATCGTTAGCCAAAATACCTAAGGGTTGAAATCATATAAATACTATGATAATACTTTTCTAAGAAATATACCTTTTAAACAATTATCTGAATGCCAGAATGGGTTGATGGTTGCTAATCCATTTCACCGTCCTATCCGAGTTGAGAAAAGCTTATGAAATCCACATTTGGAACAAATTTCATTTCTTAAAGGACGCACATGACATGTAACATGCATGCCTCATAACACACTAAGAATGTCCGGATGGCCCAGTTAATTACCTGTCAGATTTTCTTTTTCTTTTGTTTTTACATTTAGTTCAATGCCATGTTTTGATAAAAAAATTTATTAAATGTTCGTTAGAAATGTAGTATTAACCCAACTGCTAGTCATCACACTTATTATTTTTTTGAACAGTCATCACACTTATCTATATTCACAAATCTGGAGATGTCGCATCTTTCACATACATCATCAACAACCAGAAGGGAATGTACCTGAGGCCCGTGAGAAGGGCTCCACGATTTAGGCCTAGTCAGGGGGCGCCTCGCTGCACGAATTGTTTTGTGTGGCTCCACGATAAGCTTACCCGCTTGCCTGCAAGGTTACTCTCTTAACTTCAATTCTCATCATTCGAGTTATCTTCAACTAATGTGCAACTAAGTTATACCCTATCTAAACTGTCTTATAAGTTAACAAAGAGAGCAACCATGTTCTGCTTGATGCGATCTTTCATAGTAAATACTCATACAGATTTCCTCTCTGTTTTCAGGAGAATGCAGACATATCACAGGGTGATTTCTCGGAGACGGAAGCTGATCGCAAACATAGGCAGCACCGTGGAGCCATCGGCTGAATTCATGAGAACATGGTTTTACTTGCCTTTTTTTTTGTTATATGGTGGACGGTGATTGCATTGAAATATTTTACTACGTTTCTAGGTTTGTTCTGCAGGTGCTGTTAAATATTAAGATTACCTTGTCTACTTAGTGTCATCAAAATCACACAACAGAACACATATAGCAATTTTAGGAAAACCCACACCCATTCGCACAAGTATAAAAGTATTTCTGTTTAGGACTGTTATTTGCTTTCATTCATCTCGAATGCATGTATTTGCTTTCATTTATCTCGAATGGATGACGAATTATGCTGCTATTTTCTTGGGTGTTGCAGACAAATATTTTCTTATATGGTACTATCTCGAGGTCTCCAGTCAATCTGGCAAATGTTACTATTGTCTGGTTCAATGTTAGAGCCGAACTTTTGAAACTTTGACTACAAAGTTCTTCACAAATATTTATATTGGGTAGTTGTAAATCATGTTTGAATTTGTTTGAACATACTTCCACAACATATGATCTTTTGGATTTGCTACATATATGGAAATAAAATTGGAGTCAACGTTAAATTTTCTACATATATATACCTTCGCGAACTTTTTCTACATGTACATGCAATAAGTAATCTGATCATGAAAGAAGACCTATACTTTTTTAGACCTAGTAAGAAGCAGAGTTCTACTTCTGGCAACTAAGAGAATTACAAACTTAACCAGCTCCTCCTTCACCATAAAAAGGACTGAGGCGGCAAAAACACTCTGTACAATCTTTGTACCCATTCCTTTGTAAAATCCATGCAATCCCTCGTACCGAATCATCTTCAGTATCGCATCTATTGTACCTGTTAAATACAGACAGCCAGTCTTACGTTACTCTCCAACTTAAATGAGACGATTAGATGCATATGACATGAAAGGCAGGTGATCATGCACTAGAGCAAACCTGTTCAGAAAATCATTAAAAAATGTAACATGTTTTGGTTAGAAAAGTTAAGATATACCTGTGTATCTTGACGTGGCATTCCTTCCTATTTCTTGTTTTGCTTGCAACCTAGACTGCAAGGGATAAGATACATGATCAGAAAAGACTGAACAAAATTGCTGTTAAAGTAAACCCTTTTTGCACACCACCCAGATTGGTCTGTGTAGCTGCATGCATGCCTGATTGTCTTTAGGTGTGCATTGGTGCAACTAGTTGCATCCACATTCCACAGCAGATCCAGAATTATTCTTAGGTCGAAGTTTGATGATGTTGTGCGGTCACATAAATGATAGAACCAGCCACTTATGATGCTATGCATCAGAGAGAAACCAGATAGTGAACCTACTGATGGGGCTATTTGTGCAACACTGCAGGAGAAAAGGTACTACTCCCTCTGTACCAAATTATAAGACATTCTGATTTTCTCTGCGTTACTAGAAAAGTGAGCTATACGTGTGCTAGAACGTCTTATAATTCAGCACAGATGGAGTAGTTTCTTTGGTGGAAGATATATCTTATGACATCGGTGGGTGAAACAGAGTACAGAAGTGGACGAGGAAGAGTAACAACTTGCATCAGTCACTTAGCAAGCTACTACTATAATCTAATTGTCTCTTCTGGATAAGTTCACAAATACCATATATTTCAGATTTTCCTAGACTTCAAGGTCAGCACGATTTTCTACCACAATTCAGTTTTATCCAAAAGGGTTTCAGATAAGTATGTGCAGAGTATGTGTCGGGCACACGCTTTAGTGCTAAAACTTTGCAGGTGATAAGGTAATTAAAACTCAAAAGTAGTCTGTAAAATCAAATTTACCTTAACCACTAGCAATGGGTATGTCACAACAGTAGCTCCCAGTTTTGCCATTGCGCCTAATAAGAATACCTGCTCGAGAGAAAATACTGAGAATGTGGAACATAGAAATATATTTAGGAAAATCCAAGAGCTATACTGTTATTTAGCGTTGGATCTAAAAATATAAACAAACAAAATCTGGGATATGGAACAAGACTGAGTGAAATAATTAATTGTCTAACTGTATAACAGATACACAAATGTATCTGTACCCAAAACAGACCAAAAAGTATTCAAATAATAAGAATCATCCCTCCCTGAATGTCACCGCACATGCTAAATTTTACAACATGCAGCATATAACTAACAAGAGTATCTAACATGTCCTAGCCCTTTGTTTTCTTACACGGTAATGTGACTAAATGGTCTTGCTTTCTCAAATAATCACAACAAGTGTGTTGAAATACAATCATGTAATGGAATATGCTACAATTGCAGATACATGATCAGAGGTAATTCAAGTAATAACCAATGAAGAATATTTAATACATGAAGCATCTGCTCTAGAATATTGATAAGAGAAATATAAACCTGCACTTGTTATGGATACAAGGTCTAAAGAGTTTCTAGGAAGACATACACATGCACATTTTGAAAACACAAAAACATAGCTTCTATGAAGATAGTCTTTTGGCAAATGTTTGCAAATACAGAGACATGAGCTATATACAAACATTCCTTACCTCCATAGCAGTGATGTTCTTCTTGGGTAGTTGCTTTGACCGCTTTGATCGAAGATGCTTTGAGAGCGTTTCAAATATCATAAACTGAATCGACGGATTGCATACCTGACAGTTTACATGGTTCAACATTTGGACTTACATATATATGCACTACCTAGTAGTTCTGATGTTCTTGAAACAGATAACTAACCATGATTAGGGTTGGAACAAGTCCTTTCCAGAATCCACGTATGCCTGATTCACGATAGACCTCCCGAACCTGCTTAACACTGATAGTAGTAAGTACGATCATGTCTGGTAACTTCATTTGAGAAATAGAAGAGAACTTTTACGGTACCCTAAAATTAATATGAGCCATTAATTTGTTTCAATCCAACAGATAACACAGGCCGGTACTCTAACGAAGACAAAAAGGAGTACCATCTCTGAAAACTCCGGAGTACCTTGACTTAGGGGTAAAATAGTAATCATAAAATAATTACCACGTTTTTTTTGAGAAATTGGCTATCCGTTCTCCCATGAAAAGAGAACGTTATTTGGGACAGGCACATTGCCCTGCCGGCGGCCGTCGAGACATCCCATGGGCAGATCACGCTCTGTTAGGTTCTCCCATAAAAAGCCATCGTGATTAAGGAGCAGCGGCGGCAGCCCCAACGACCATGGCGACTTGCGAGAAGCGATCAGACAAGAACGTGGTCAGCCGGAGATGCACAACGGTGAAATGGAGATCCCGCGGCCGGTCAGCTTCAAAAACAAACTAAATTCACCCACATTCTCTCATGCCATGGACATGAAAGCTAGCATCCTTCTTGTGAAAAAGTAGCAGATCATAACGAACAACTGATTTGATTGTTAATCAGGGAACAATTCTAACAATTTATGTGTAGCACTAGTAGTACGGCGTTGACCATCATCGGGGACTCCAGGTGCTCGGATGTTGGGGATCATGGCTGTGGCCAGAAGCTTGCTCAGCTTCTCATTGTTTCGTATTGTATCAGGGATCAGAGTATTACGTGCATCAGTTCAGCAACTAAATTTTCTCCTGCCGTCAACCACAGAGGAGGCAGCAGCGAGGCACGAATGATCATGACGAACAGACTCGTGCACTCAGATCAGAACCCCCGGACATAAGCCACAGGGTGCTGGATGAAAAGTCTATAATACCCTCACAAATGAAGGGCAAGATTTTATTGGTACTCCCAGCACTCTTCATGGAGTACCAGGGTACCGTAAAACTGCTCAAATAGAAAGCTAATTAATTAGAAATACTGGACAGTAGACAGCGGAAACTGCAGCGTTCAGATGTGTCATCATTATTCATTAATGTTCGAACATATGCATGCAAGTTTCCGCAGATGATACTTATAATATAATGCGCAGTAACTAAACATGCAAATGTAAAGTGGTCGAAGAATATATTTGAGCCTAATATTTGGTGGAGTGAATCAAGATGCATGCTCGACCTATCTGGTGCTTCTAGGCTCGGTAGATAAATTGTATGCGACTTGGAGTTTAAAGGCGACAACTCCAGCAAAAATATCATGAATATATTCTCTTTAAAAAAATATATGTGAGCTGTGACACTCACAAATGACATTTTTATTATCTATGTTCAGCATTACAGGAATCAGATTCAAAACTAGAGGAAAGGAGTGCTCACCGCTTGAATTGTGCCATATGGGTGAGGTTTTTCAGAATCAAGTTTAGCTAACCTATCCTTAAGAACTGAAACATCCACTGAATTAGCCCTAGATACTTCCTTCAGCAAAAGCTCCCTCTTGGACTCTATCATCTTCCTTTCTGCCTGCGTATGTGTCTGGAAAGTAGGGGGATAAAGTTATCTACTGATTTTCTGCAGTAAATTCATCAGATATAAAATAGCTTTTTATATAGAGTAGCATATAAGCGTATTGGAATTTGGAAATACTATGCACAATATTTTTTTTGAGAAACCTTTGCACATTTTTTCATGTTATTACTGGTTGCATTGCTGGTACAAGCCTGGTAATGACAGACCTTATGCACTTCCAAGTAATTTCACAAAAGGATGACAACAATTGTGCTTAAGAGACCCAGCCTCAAGGATTATTGTCATCATCAAAGACAGAGGCAGTATGCTGTACACATACTGAGAGCGAAGGCAACCGCAACACTGCCTGACTTCACTAGGATGTAACGCGAACTAATGCTAGCCCTCCTCTATAAAGTCTCACTAATCCTGTTTCTAACTTAGTGCTCTTTCTGTAACATTTTTCTTCAATGAAATTGCAACGTTCCCATGCTGATGTTTCTTAATCGTGATATTTATCAAGGGAGATCATTTAACAGAGAATACCTGCATACGTGTCACAAGAACCCATATTGGAATTGTAAGAAGAACATTGATCGACCTGAAACAAATAATGGTTTCTATGAGCATGCCTGAAGAACAATATCTCATGCAATTTAGTATTTTTTTTATTGACAGGAATGCTTCAGTTTGACCAAAACTAAAGATAGCTGCCAAGAACTGAAACAAGATGCACCAACATTTATGATTAATTTAAAGGTGGATAATCCAAACAGATATGGCATGGACGAAAGGACTGCCGTGCTGGTAATGGAACTAGATGATTGCAATAGTTGGGGGGACAGAACCCTGTTATCCATATGGACTATTCCTATTATTTAGTAGCTTACATGTTTACGTTGTTAGGTATAACTTTCCATAATATTCCCCCCTGCAACTAATACACTAAATAAAAACTTCATTGAGAAGTTGCATCTTTCACGAATTCACTATGGATGGGATATAATCCATTAAACAGCTACGAAGGAGCTAGAAGTGCAGAGATAATTGAGTTTGGTGAATTATGATCCACCAGAACGGAAACAGCTTGGCTGGAAAGACCACAAGCTGACAACTCAATGTGAATCATTGCTTCAGTCAGTCACAGATGCCCATACATTATAATCAATTGTAGCTTCCACAAGCACAACTGCACGATTCTTTGTTGCATTATATTCACAGTTGCCGGAACGCCCACTCAGACTAACAACAATGGATAACTGGGCAACCCATTCAACATCACTTGTTTGTTCTCATTTCAGAGAAAGTAAGTGATAGATGGGTTGAATTACCGTGCAAGTAGACGACTTACCCAGCAATAGCTGCAATAACAAGCCAAGAAAACATCCCAACAGTGCCATCCCCTAGGCCCTTCTTTCCCCGAGCAGCTGCCACATTTTCCACCCTGTTCTTGAGAAGCTGGTAGAAGTAGTAATAGATCCCCTGCAAACCAAAAAAAACATTAAACCGGGCTATCTAGATTGAATTGCCCAAGGGCCAACGTACTGTGACAAACAATATCATCACAGGTCCATGATTCTTAGCGAATAATCGTCCCGCAGTTAGAGAAACAGCAAGCAAAGAGTAGTGGAGCTTTTACCTGCGAGGCAGCGGTGCCAATAAGCGAGGGTTTGAGGCCGCTGTACAACCCACCCCAGCCTTCCGTCTGGACCAGCTGCAGTTACTTTGGTTCCGCAATTAACCATCAGGGCATTAGCAGCTGCCTGCAACTAGGAACGAAGCAGAAGCCGACGAGGAATCACCTGGAGCATCTGGAAGAGGGTGGAGGCGTCACTGCCGGCCTTCTTCTTCTTCGCTGTCCTCTCAGTCTGCTGCCGGGTGTTCACCTGTAATCGGGCAGCGAAGGGAGTGAGCGGGTGGAGGGGGTAGTGGGGAATTGGTCATATGGGAGGGGAGAGGTCCGTACGGTCTGGAGGGGGTAGGTGATGATCTGGGCGATGATGCCGCCGCCGGCGCCGGCCAGGCCGCTCACCACCGCACTCGACATGCTCCAATCTAAATAATCAGGGCGGAATCAGCACGCAATACAGCAGATTGCTCTGAGCTAATCAGGATAGTGTCCGAAACCGAAAAAAAATCACCTTGCTAGTCCGCTGCTGCTTGTTCGGTGGAGCCAGCCGCCGGAGACGTCCACCGCTGCGCCCAGCTGCCGCGGCTGCGCGATGTGGGCTGCCGGCGCGCGTTGTGCTGAACCCGGATGCGGACTGGGGGAAGAGGAGGTCGAATTGGTTGCCACTGGCGGAGGACGGAAGGAGGGTGTGTTCCGCGATTTTTCACATTTCGCTTTCCTTCGCGGGATTAGAGGAGGAAAATCAGGGTGTAAAGCTCGATTTGGTGCAGTTGGGCTATCCTCTCGCCCTTGCCCTGACATTCAAAGTCTACTTTCAGTCTTTCACATGGCACCTCCCAACTTATTATTGTGGAACCTATGCATCTATTGCATCTTCTAAATGCTGAACCAGCGTATGGAATAATGGTTGAAAATAAATTGTGGCCTCTTTGATTTACATGATTTTGAAACGGTTGAAATAGAAAAAAAATGTAGGATTATAATGAAATGTCCATTCGAATCCGACATAATCTATGTTTGGTCGATTATTTCTAAGAGGTTGATTGGATACATAATTGCCTATAAATATGGTGCCAAACAATCCTGGGAAAGAACTCATAATTCCTCGCATAAAACCAACATAGTAAAAATTGCTAAGAACTTCAATCCTTAAAATTTCCTACGGGGATCCTTTGAATTAAGGAGGCATTTTTTCTTTCACGGAGTTGATCATCCACTTTCCATCAAAAAATATCTCTTCATGTTGTTTGTCACCTGTTGCAACCGTCTTGTCTATGTCTTCATTTTTTTGCATCAAACTTACCGTGGCATATTGATCTATCACCCACAACAATTTACAAAGCAATTTACAAAGCCCGATAGATTACTTCTCTTGTTGTAGAGGATATATGAATAGAAACGAAAAAAAACTTTAGAATTACAAGGGACATTTGATATTGAATCAATTGTTGGTGATACACTTGGTCATCATCTTCTATGTACATTGGTCAAACAGAATATATGTTAAGAAAATACACGGTGCCATCATTTTATAGTTTTATAATATGTAAGACATATGATTTTTGTTCTATATCACACTTTTGTATGTTGGCGAAAATTTACAAAAAAAAAATCAACAACCATGATATCATTCTGATATTATTGTATGTTTGTCATAATTTACAAAAAAAGTCAACAAGCGTGATATTATTAGATGTATCAACATATTTTGCATACATTATTATTAATTGTTATATTTCTCTCAATATATGTAGTCAAACTTACAAAACTTGACTTACAACAGTGGTACACACCTTATATTGTAGGAAGAAGAGAGCATAGACTATATTTTGCAGAGAAATGAGAGTCACCTAAAACTTAGGCTCACTTCAGATTAAGGATTTTCACATGAACAGAAAGTACCAAGAATCTTATGAATTTCTATGAGATGGCTAAATCCATATAAAGTCTATATGAATACAAAAAAATGTGCCTTGTCCATACATAAGACTAGAGGACTCCCCGCGCGTTGCTGCGGGAATTTGTGGTGAGTTTTTTTCCTTTTTAGAGTATGCGTGCCTTGGAGACTACAAATATGTCTACCATCTAGAGAAGCAGTACATGAAGCAAAATAGTATCATAGTATGACTTGACACTAATCTGTTGAATAAGTGTTAAACATTAGATGCCATGAATTAGGATGAGGAAAATATGTATTCTACCTATGTTGAATTTTTTCTCAAAGGGATGAACATATGCACCTTTTGTCCAATTTGTTTTCATGCCTTGCATCACCTCATATAGAAATAGAAATTTATCCCAGACATGAATGAATATATAAGATGATTTGGTACCTTGAATAAATATACCAGGCTGTACTAACATGGTTGATATGATCTACTGATTGCGAGAATAATATGAAAAATACAAATTGAGAATCCAAGAGAATTTTTTGAATCTGAGCACCAACACATTTGTATTGCCGCATCATGCATCATAATCATAATATTTTATCTCTTTACCATGTGCAGATTTCCAAAAAGAAGAGACTTAGCCTCCTCCAACACATAATTAGTATATATATGTAACTTAATAGTTTTCGGATAAGAATTGTGCGATCATGGAAAAGAACACGACTGGTGCATATGCATCTCAAAACCAATTAAAAAGCGGGAAGCTTTGTTCCCCTCAACTAAAACATTAATATACATGAAAGTAGAAAACATAATAGCGCCGCAAACTCTTGCCTGGTGACTCGAGAATCAGTAATGTCAAATCGTGCTGAATTATAGGACAAACAATAATACATCAGATAAATTCACAATGTTAGATGGCTGATAAAGATCTATGTATGTTTTTATTTTCTTGTCTGGCACAAAGAACTAAACATTGCTGCAGAGAAAACCAAGATGAACTTGTCTCCAAAAAAAAATATTATTGAAGTGCTCTTGTGCGACTCTATCAGATCCCATGTTGTACTGCCATGCCTTTTGGTAACGTGAATACTGAATGTGCACCTAAGATTTTTTCTGCAACCTAAACTTAAACTTAGTTTGCATATATGCATGTGAGTATCCATAAAAATGAATCACAGAGGTACATGAGATATGTACTGATGACAATATGGCATACCCGGCAACAATAATCAAAGAGCCAACTGCAGGATATTGTGCTTGTAAAGCAGCAATACAGTACATAGGAATTAGGATTCATACATCCATCATGTTCATGGTGAGGGCACTGAAACGGGACGCGGCGAAGGCTCCAGATTCAGACATCCATCCTGTTCATGGCGATGACTGGATGACTGGGGATACAATATCATGTCCAACATGTTGACTTTCTGATGGCAAAACCTAACAGATCAAAAACTGAGTTCATGGCACATGGAGAAGTCATATAGAATGTGGGGAAGAGGAAGACAATTCACTCTCGGTAGCTCGGATTTTGAAGAGATGAGGAGCTCGGATACCCAGTACTCTTGCTTGGATTTTGACATGTGGATGTGGTGGAGAAGATGGAAAGGATGCAACTGGACTGCTCAATTGTGAGAGGCAAGAGCAGATGCTATATAACCTACGTTTGTTACTCTTGCTTGGAGAAGATGGACATGAAGGATGAAATTAATCGATGCATTCTCATATGTTCCATGCTTTTAAACCAAAGGAGATGAAGCAGATGGGTAATCAATGGAGGATGCGAAGTGAATAAGCGGCGTGGAGTCGGAGGAGAGGAACAGTCCATGGAGAAGACGAAGGTGATTCCTCTCAAAGAAGACGAAGCAAATTGCAATCAAGAGCTTGATGGCTTCAGGAGAGCCAAGTGTCAATTCAGCTCATGCATGAATGCCCTAAATATTTTGACAGTTTTGTAATGTCCCAGGTTTAGAGACGATCGAGGGGTAGATTTTAGAAAGGGATGTGCATTGCATTGCAAATTCTGGGGAAATTTCATGCTTTTAAACAAAAACTGCATTGAAGGGGGACAAGTTTCTCTCTCGACACCTTACAGGGTTAGGGTTTCGAGAGTGCGACAAACCTGTTCCTTATTCAACTAAACTAGGGTTTTGAGAAGAGAGGGGAGAGTTTGCATCACAAATTTAAGTTGCATGATTGAATTCCAAATTAAGTTGTATGATTGAATTCAATCCAAGTTTGAATTTGAATTTCAAATTCAAACATCAAATGAATATCACATTATTCAAACTTGAGATGATTTAATAAACAATTAGCCTTAATCAAGAATTATAAATCACACAACAATAAAGTAAAGCTCATTGAGGAAAACTTGAGCTTTATTAATAATCACACAAGATACATTGTCACTTACAATATTCAAAATTGGAACAAATGAATATTACAACATATTACAAGAATTGGACAAAATGGAAAATGAAAAGAAAAGAAAAGTACAAATTAATGTTCTATCCTAACACTATAAGCTAGTCTTCATTTAGCCTTGTACTTGATGATCTCCATGCTCCTTGGAGCATCAGGTTGTTTCCCCGCACACAAACACAAAGCAAATAAAAACAAGTGTTATGCCAAGTGGCATAGCCACTTGGCAGGTTAGCAAACAATGGAATGAGATGGATATGCTCAAGTTTCTGCCGAGCAGGTCCATGCCACAGATAGAATCAAGCCCAAGTGCACAGCACTTGCACACACACACAACCAGGCAGCTCACCAGGCTATGTGCATGTGCAACACACACACACCAGGGTGAGTCACCACAAGCTGCAGGTGGTGCTGTCGACCAACAAGAGCAAGCCAGCATCATATAAAAGCTTTTTCCAGCCAAACCCTAGTCACTTGAATCATCCATCGGCAGAACTGAACTGGTAAGAACACCAAGAACACCAAGAACAGCTAGAACAGATAGAACAGCCTCACTGTTCAATCTATTCCAGCACACCACTGAATTAAATCAAGTTCATCAAGTCACCAGGAGGAGCAGGGCAAGCAAAGCAACCATAAGATCAACACAGAGGCAAACCTCTACACCAACAACACATTCTAGGAGCTGGAGTGAGGTATACCACACAAGAGCCTGAGCAAGATCATATCTTGCTCATACTTAAGCATGCTTGCATCACAGGAGCACTGAAGGGTAGGAAAACCCTAGATGTATCATCATTTGGTTACTAAACCAATTGGTGCCAGCAAGAATAAACAAGGCTAGAAGGAAACTAAACTGTGGAACACCGGTTGTGACAACACAAGATGTCAAAACCAGAGAAATCCAGCATGGATTTACTCCTTGTAGCCATCCATATTTACAAAGCACCTATTAGCCTAGCTAAACCATCAGATGGACATGCAACATGTGCCTATCCTGTTTATCAACATCTAGGCTACTGGAAATGCACTAAGTGACTAGCCAGTAAGCATCTATCCATCACAGAAAGCCACCAAATAGGGGAGCTACCCTAGGGCAGCATATGAATACTGCTAGGGACACCTCAAACCCTAGATCAGCCAAACCAACAAGTCAAATACAAATATCATCACCCTGATTGGGTTCAAAGAAGGGCTAGGGTTCCCAACCACTGTGGGCATCCATCTAGCCTAATCCAACCAATTGTGATGATCATCACCGATACAATTCACATCAATTATCCACTCCATCAATTAAAGCAACATAGATAATTGATATTAACAAGTAAATCATGAAATAGACACATGCTAATGATCCGGAGGATCGATCGCAGTGTTAGCCGATGCTTGAGCAAGCACTAGCACCGATCCGTGTCACACACATACACATAGATGGGTAACGAAGAATGCACATGCACAGTAAGCAAGCCAATTACCAGCTGCTAATGATCGCATGATCATCAGAGCTTGCCATAGCATGTTAGGGCATGCTAGAGCACCACTAAGCAACAGAGCATGGACCAGATATTGAATTGGCCACAGATAATCAACAAGTGTTTCACAGATAACCAAATGGCTAACCAAATGATTGTATCCAGAAGCACATCCAAGGCTGGATGAACCACTGGATCAAGATAAATAAGTAAAGCACGTGGTGCTCATCACTGAATCATACAGATAAACCAGCAGTAATGCTCAATCAAGTAGACACATGAAATTGAGCACAAGAGACAGCATACCATTACCCTGGAACTTGCAAATTGCAAGGAATACACATGGTAATCAAGCCAGGGCAGCCAAATTGAATACACAGGAATGTCTAGCAAGAACAGTAACTAGAACAGAGGCACATGAATGAATTCGAGCCAAAAATGCAAGATTAAACAAGCATGTGGCTCGGAACATGCACGTAAATGTGCACAACCAAGATAGCAAGAATTAAGCATAGCTAATGGGCGGAATAGAGCAAGCACCATAGCAAGAATTCATGGCGTAGCAAGCGACAAGCAGACAGCAACACAAACAAAGACAAGCAACTAGCATGGCCAGAACCTCTACGAGGACAAGCAGGCCATGGTCAAACTAGACGAAGAAGAGGTGAGGAAGAAGAAGAAGAAGGGAAGGAGAAGAACTCACCAGAGAGGAGGTGGCCGACGTGGTCATGGCGGCCAAGGCGGCGCCCGCCGGAGCACGGCGGCACCAGGCCTGGCGACCACCACCGCACCTAGCGCTGCACCACGCGCAGGGGAGGCGCCTGGATGAAGGGCCACGGCCTCTCCAACGCGCGGCGACGGACGCCAACGGCCTGGCGCACTGGAGCGACGATGGCGAGCGAACGGCGACGCCCGCGACAGATCGGCGCGGACCATCCGGTTCGCCGTCGAACGGCGACCCAGATCCGCAGCACCTCGTCGCCGGCGACGGCCTGGGGCGGCGGGGATAAATCGGCGACGGCGGAGGCGACTCTGGTCGCCAGAGCGAGAGAGAGAGAGATTAGGGTTTCGCGTGCGAGGAGAGGGGAGCGCGTCTGAGTCCGACCGAGCCGGTTGGAGCGGCTCGGGTTTGACTCAACCCTTTGGGCCACCTGACAGGTGGGGCCCAAGGGTATTTTAGGTATTTCATAATTCATATATATGCTGAAACTTTGAAATTTAATAAGAAATGCTTAGAAGCTCAAAAAAATAAATTAAAAATATGAAAATGGATCAAGCATAAAATTCTCTATTTGAATAAAATACCAAACAGAATTTTTGAAGACAATTAAGAATAAATCCTACTTTGATGATTTAAATAAGAATTTAAATTACACATATTATTTTCTAAAATGAAAATAAGTCCATTAATGCATTTGGACTTTAAAAACACTTTGACAATATTTCAAGGTTGTATTTACCCTAAATCAAGTATCTCCAAGATGTTCTTAGTATTTAACCTCTCACATGAAATTACAACGACATCGAAGGGGGGAACAAACCCTAAAACTCGGAATCATGCATAATTGCTTCTTTAACCATTGCCCTTATCGGACAATGATGCCATTTTTCGTAGACCAGAGGACAAGGGTCAGTCCACACCATCCAACTGCAAAACTTTGCAGTGTTCAGGCAAGTTCATCACTTGCTCATGTCATTTGAGTATGTCTATCAAATTACTTGCAAAGTATTATGGTTATCACTATTGCATCAAAAACCAAAACCACTACTTTCATAACTATGAATATGACTATGTGGTGGGCAATGGAACCATGGATTGTGTTGATATGGTGGAGGTTCCATTGCACGGGTTTATATGAAGGAGATATGCCCTAGAGGCAATAATAAAGTGGTTATTATTTATATCTTTATGTTTATGATAAATGTTTATATATCATGCTATAATTGTATTAACCGAAACATTAGTACATGTGTGATATATAGACAACAAAGAAGTCCCTAGTATGCCTCTTAAACTAGCTTGTTGATTAATGGATGATTAGTTTCATAATCATGAACATTGGATGTTATTAATAACAAGGTTATATCATTATATGAATGATGTAATGGACACACCCAATTAAGCGTAGCATAAGATCTCGTCATTAAGTTATTTGCTATAAGCTTTCGATACATAGTTACCTAGTCCTTATGACCATGAGATCATGTAAATCACTTATACCGGAAAGGTACTTTGATTACATCAAACGCCACTGCGTAAATGGGTGGTTATAAAGGTGGGATTAAGTATCCGGAAAGTATGAGTTGAGGCATATGGATCAACAGTGGGATTTGTCCATCCCGATGACGGATAGATATACTCCGGGCCCTCTCGGTGGAATGTCGTCTAATGTCTTGCAAGCATATGAATAAGTTCATAAGAGACCACATACCACGGTACGAGTAAAGAGTACTTGTCGGAGACGAGGTTGAACAAGGTATAGAGTGATACCGAAGATCAAACCTCGGACAAGTAAAATATCGCGTGACAAAGGGAATTGGTATCGTATGTGAATGGTTCATTCGATCACTAAAGTCATCGTTGAATATGTGGGAGCCATTATGGATCTCCAGATCCCGCTATTGGTTATTGGTCGGAGTGAGTACTCAACCATGTCCGCATAGTTCACGAACCGTAGGGTGACACACTTAAAGTTGGATGTTGAAATGGTAGAACTTGAATATGGAATGGAGTTCGAATATTTGTTCGGAGTCCCGGATAAGATCCCGGACATCACGAGGAGTTCCGGAATGGTCCGGAGAATAAGATTCATATATAGGATGTCATTTTATGTGAATTAAAATGATCCGGAAGGTTCTATGGAAGGTTCTAGAAGGTTCTAGAAAAGTCCGGAAGAAATAAGGATGGAAGGGACTCCACCCACCTTGGCCGGCCAACCTAAGGGAGAAGGAGTCCAAAGTGGACTCCCCACCATGGTGGCCGGCCACCCCACCAAGGAAAGGGGGGAGTCCCACTCCCCCTAGGTTTGGACACTTGGAAGGTTTTGTTGGGGTCTTATTCGGACTCTTTTTACCTAAACCTTGGGGCCTCCACCTATATAAAGAGGGGGAGAGAGGGGCTGGCCGGCCATTCAAGCCACCACCATGGCCGCACCCCTCAAGGGTGCCCTAGCCGGCGCCCCTCTCCCCAAACCCTAGCGGTCTCTCTCCTCCACCACATCCCGCACGCTTAAGCGAAGCTCCGCCGGATTTCTCCATCACCACCGACACCACGCCGTCGTGCTGTCGGATTCAAGAGGAGCTACTACTTCCGCTGCCCGCTGGAACGGGGAGGTGGACGTCGTCTTCATCAACAACCGAACGTGTGACCGAGTACGGAGGTGCTGCCCGTTCGTGGCGCCGGAACCGATCGTGATCAAGATCTTCTACGCGCTTTTGCAAGCGGCAAGTGAACGTCTACCGCAGCAACAAGAGCCTCATCTTGTAGGCTTTGGAATCTCTTCAAGGGTGAGACTCGATACCCCCTCGTTGCTACCGTCTTCTAGATTGCATCTTGGCTTGGATTGCGTGTTCGCGGTAGGAAAATTTTTGTTTTCTATGCAACGTTATCCTACAAGTGGTATCGTAGCCGTGTCTATGCATAGATGGTTGCACGAGTAGAACACAATGGTTTGTGGGCGTTGATGCTCTTGTTATCTTTAGTTTGAGTACTTTGCATCTTTGTGGCATAGTGGGATGAAGCGGCCCGGACTAACTTTACATGACCGCGTTCATGAGACTTGTTCCTCGTTCGACATGCAACTTGTATTGCATAAGAGGCTTTGCGGGTGTCTCGTCTCTCCTACTATAGTGAAGATTCAATTTACTCTTCTATTGACAACACTAGTATCACCGTTGTGGTTCATGTTCGTAGGTAGATTAGATCTTACTCGAAAACCCTAAACCACGTAAAATATGCAAACCAAATTAGAGACGTCTAACTTGTTTTTGCAGTGGTTTGGTGATGTGATATGGCCATAATGTGATGATGAATATGTATGAGATGATCATTATTGTATTGTGGCAACCGGCAGGAGCCTTATGGTTGTCTTTAATTTTCATGTTGATTAGTATTTAAAAGTAGTTGTAATAGTTGCTACATGAGGTGAACAACCATGAAGACGGCGTCATGAACCTTGACGCTACGCCAACGATGATGGAGATCATGCCCGCTGATGATGGAGATCATGTCCGTGCTTTAGAGATGAAGATCGAAGGCGCAAAGACAAAAGGGCCATATCATATCACATATGAACCGCATGTGATGTTAATCCTTTTATGCATCTTATTTTGCTTAGAACGCGACGGTAGCATTATAAGATGATCCCTCACATTAATATCAAGATAATAAAGTGTTCTCCCCTCGTATGCACCGTTGTAACAGTTCATCGTTTCAAAGCATCTCGTGATGATCGGATGTGATAGATTCAACGATTCACATACAACGGGTGTAAGCCATGTTGCACACGCGGAATACTTGGGTTTGCTTGACGAGCCTAGCATGTACAGACATGGCCTCGGGACAACGGAAACCGAAAGGTTGAACACGAGTCATATGGATGATATGATCAACATGTTGATGTTCACCATTGAAGCTACATCATCTCACGTGATGATCGGTTTTTGGTGTAGTGAATTTGGATCGTGTACCACTTAACAACTATGAGGGATGTTGTATTAAGTGGGAGTTCATTAGTAATTAGATTAAAACATGAACTAATTATCATAAACATAGTCTGAGTAGTATTTTTGAATTAATTTTGTAGTATTGGCATCCGTTTTCTACTATGCGCTAGTCTTGTTATTGAGATAGAAATACTCGTTAAAATCTGACAAGAAACTTTACGGATTGGTACCGTATTGTTAAAGAATCAAGAATTGATTAAGTCCTATTGCAAACTTTTAGTAAAACTCACATTGTTGATTCAAAGATCTATGGTTTCAATTAGTACCTAAAGTTATCTTGTCTCCGTCAAACTTGAAGTTCAAATTTGTTTGAAAAGTAAGGAGCTGAAAATTTAGTTTTCAGAAATAATCAAGGTATGAGATATATGTGATATCTAAGACCTTATTGCAAGATGATAGAATATAATTTGGTGAGACTACATAAACTCATAAGTTTTATGGGAATGTATGAAGGTTGAAGACGCTAGGCGTCACAATCCTCCAACTATTGGAGCACTAACGATATTCTCATATCCATGAAGTTATCATCCTTAGTATGCACCATTGCTAAGACTCGTCGTATCGAAGCATCACGTGATGATCGGGTGTTATAGATTCTACGTGTGCTTACAACGGGTGCAAGCCAGATTTGCACATGCGAATACTAAGGTTAAACTTTATGAGCCTAGCATGTACAGACATGGTCTCAAAAAGTTGTCATGAATTGATGGATAAAATTATGAGTGAAATTGTTCATCATAGTTACTAATAAGTGAAATCTAGAACACTTGTCATATGATGATCAACTTCAAAATAAGAACCTCAAGGTTATTGGTATTAGACCAACAAACCTAGAAGTTATTAATGTTGAAGTGTTTTTCTGAATAATGAGGAAAGCTAAAAGAAAAACTGCAAAAGATATTTTGGCAGAAAGAAAGAAAAGACTAGAAAGTCTAGCTCAGGTGTATATAAATAATATACATGTTATGGTTGTATTCCTAGTTAGGTCACACTATGAAATTCTTGGATATTATTACTATATTGGTTGGTATGAAGTGTCATACAAAACAACGCAATACAAGAATACAATGGCCTAAGTGACTGACAAGGAATATGATAGAAATGTACGTCTGGAACAAAATAAAGTATTATTATGTTCGTCGTTGGCATTCTATCTAGCCCTTAAAATTTATAATAAAGAACTTAATAATTGTTATTTTGCTCTGGTCAAATGAAAACAATGAGTTGTTCAAATTATGACATTACTCCATATACGATGGATAAGTTATTATAAATCTTAATGGTGAAACACACATACATAACATCGACGCTAAAATGCCATAAGGCAAATGATTTGAATTCCACTTATTTGTGGAACCGCCATTTAGGTCATGTTAGAAAGGATCGCATGAAGGAACTCCATGCAAATGGATTTTTGGAGTCATTCGATTTGTTGAATCGTTTGGCACTTGCAAAATCTTTTCTAAAAGGTAATGACTCGAAATACCGTTCATAGGTCGAAGAATTTAACGGGCAACTAACTTAGTGAAAACATGCATAATGATATATGTGGTTCACTAGGCATAGTTGTGTGCGGAAGATTCTTCTACTTCATGAAAACTTTCAAACAATGAATTGAGTATATATGTGGATATATTCAATAAGGAAAAGTTTGAAACATTTGAATAGGATTCAAATAAATTTCAGCATGAAGTGGAAATCATCGTAATAGAAAAGTCAAATATCTATGATTGGATCATGGAGGAAATATTTGAATTACGAATTTTAGCGAACATCTAAGAGAGTTATGAAATTGTTCTACAACTCACATTTCTTGGAGTATCATAGTGATGATGAAGTATCCGAGAGATGTATCCAAACCTAGTTGGGTCAATGATGAGATAAAATATTAATGCCATTATATTTTTGTGGATTATGCTTTAGAGACTACCGCTTTACACCGAATAGAGCATCATAATGATCCGTTGAAATGACACCATACAAGTTATGGCATGGGTATAAACCCTAATAGTCAACCAAAATCGGATGAATGTCTTTGTTGGTTATCCCAGAGATTTAATTGGGAATTCTTCCCACGAGACAAAGACAAAAGTGTTTGTCAATGTTTCTTATTTCCGAGAAATTGTTTCGAGTGAAGTTTTTGAGTGGGAGGACAATATAATTTGATAAGGTTTATGAACCCGAGCATAATGATCGAGTAGCGCAAAGCATCGGAATTGGTTTCGAAACGGCCACGACGTATCATGGCTCTCATGACTACAAAGTGTTTTAGCCATGGAGATCGAAGTACATATTGAACCTTTGTAGGTATGGTTTACTTTGTGATCAAATAAATGATTTGTGGACAAAGGATTGATTTTGAACAATGATAAACCAACTACAAAACAAAGAAGTTATGATGGGCCCTGACTCCGTTAAAATGGCCATGCGCCATGAAATCCAAGATAGATGAATACTTTATGAAAGTAAATGGATCTATGAAATTGATAGACTTGGATGAAATATCCTTGAAGAAAGCTTGACTTATCGAAAAATTGTTTACGACAAAGTTCAAAGAGTTGAATACGATAAGATTAGATCTTCCGTAGCAATGCTTATAGTCTATGTGGATTATTCTAGTAATCACTACATATTTCTTTTATAAGATATGCTAGTAGGATGGCAAAATACATTACTTATCGAAGTATGTATTAAAGGTGTATACAAGATACAACCAAGAGTTTTGCTGGTCCGTGGAATACTAGATAGGTATACGAACTTCAATTGGATGAAGTAAGTATTACGGAGTTGGAATCTTCACCAGATGAAATAGTCAAAGAGTTTTTGATTTCATCAAAGACGATGAAGAGGCTTGCATTTGCAAGAAATTAAGTGGGAGCGCTAAGACACATTTATAATACTTTATGTAGGTGACATATAGTTGGTTATAAATGATGTAATTATATACTTGATTAAAAAGGTTTCATTGAGAATTAACTTCAATGAAAGGATATGGACCGAAACAAATTTAGTGTCAAGATCTATGAAGATAGATTGAAACACATAAATAAGTTTAAGTCAAAGTACATATGATGGATATTGAAGTAGTTCAATATAGAAAAATTAAGAAAATGTTCTTGTCATGTGAAGGTTTAACAAGACTTGAGTGTATCTGACACTCAATGAGTAAAAACACATGAGTGATTATAGATCACGAATAATATGTACACAATCAGATATCATGTGCTATAAAGTGTTATGAGCATATACCAGAATGATTCATATGATGATCATTGGACAACAGTAAGAATATCCTTGAGTACTTTAGAAGAACTAAGGATATATATATATATATATATATATTTGTATGAAGAAATGACAAACAAATCGCTGTAAGGTGTTACACCGATATTGGTTTTGTCACATATAAAATATAATTTCAATCTCAAATTAGACTAAGTGTTGTTTAAAAGGTAGCACAATGAGCTAGAAGTTGTCTATGCTAGATTTAGAAGAGTTCTAAATATTGTGACGGAATCTACAAAAGAAGGCAGAGTATGTCATTGTTTTGACAATGACAAAGGATGTTAAGTCAAGAGGTTCTTTGAGAACTTGGTGTATTTCCGATAGAGTCAGAACTTTGAAGCTATATTGTGTGTGACAATATTAGTGACATATTTCAGACCGCGGAATTAAGGTTCCACCAGAAGACCAAACATATTTAAGGCCGACTCATTTGGAAATGAGTGATGCGTTGAGACGCAAATGAATTACAAAATACATACGGTTCCGAGCATGTCGCATCCGTTGACTAAAACCTCTCTCGTGAGCGAAACATGATAAAGCACCGGAAGGCCAAGGTGTTATATCTTTACAAATGTAAACTAGATTATTGACTCTAGTGCAAGTGGGAGACTCGAAGGAGATATGCCCTAGAGGCAATAATAAAGTGGTTATTATTTATATCTTTATGTTTATGATAAATGTTTATATATCATGCTATAATTGTATTAACCGAAACATTAGTACATGTGTGATATATAGACAACAAAGAAGTCCCTAGTATGCCTCTTAAACTAGCTTGTTGATTAATGGATGATTAGTTTCATAATCATGAACATTGGATGTTATTAATAACAAGGTTATATCATTATATGAATGATGTAATGGACACACCCAATTAAGCGTAGCATAAGATCTCATCATTAAGTTATTTGCTATAAGCTTTCGATACATAGTTACCTAGTCCTTATGACCATGAGATCATGTAAATCACTTATACCGGAAAGGTACTTTGATTACATCAAACGCCACTCGCGTAAATGGGTGGTTATAAAGGTGGGATTAAGTATCCGGAAAGTATGAGTTGAGGCATATGGATCAACAAGTGGGATTTGTCCATCCCGATGACGGATAGATATACTCTGGGCCCTCTCGGTGGAATGTCGTCTAATTTCTTGCAAGCATATGAATAAGTTCATAAGAGACCACATACCACGGTACGAGTAAAGAGTACTTGTCAGGAGACGAGGTTGAACAAGGTATAGAGTGATACCGAAGATCAAACCTCGGACAAGTAAAATATCGTGTGACAAAGGGAATTGGTAGCGTATGTGAATGGTTCATTCGATCACTAAAGTCATCGTTGAATATGTGGGAGCCATTATGGATCTCCATATCCCGCTATTGGTTATTGGTCGGAGTAAGTACTCAACCATGTCCGCATAGTTCACGAACCGTAGGGTGACACACTTAAAGTTGGATGTTGAAATGGTAGAACTTGAATATGGAATGGAGTTCGAATATTTGTTCGGAGTCCCGGATAAGATCCCGGACATCACGAGGAGTTCCGGAATGGTCCGGAGAATAAGATTCATATATAGGATGTCATTTTATGTGAATTAAAATGATCCGGAAGGTTCTACGGAAGGTTCTAGAAGGTTCTAGAAAAGTCCGGAAGAAATAAGGATGGAAGGTGGAGTCCCAGAGGGACTCCACCCACCTTGGTCGGCCAACCTAAGGGAGGAGGAGTCCAAAGTGGACTCCCCACCATGGTGGCCGGCCACCCCACCAAGGAAAGGGGGGAGTCCCACTCCCCCTAGGTTTGGACACTTGGAAGGTTTTGTTGGGGTCTTATTCGGACTCTTTTGACCTAAACCTTGGGGCCTCCACCTATATAAAGAGGGGAGAGAGGGGCTGGCCGGCCACTCAAGCCACCACCATGGCCGCACCCCTCAAGGGTGCCCTAGCCGGCGCCCCTCTCCCCAAACCCTAGCGGTCTCTCTCCTCCACCACATCCCGCACGCTTAAGCGAAGCTCCGCCGGATTTCTCCATCACCACCGACACCACGCCGTCGTGCTGTCGGATTCAAGAGGAGCTACTACTTCCGCTGCCCGCCGGAACGGGGAGGTGGACGTCGTCTTCATCAACAACCGAACGTGTGACCGAGTACGGAGGTGCTGCCCGTTCGTGGCGCCGGAACCGATCGTGATCAAGATCTTCTACGCGCTTTTGCAAGCGGCAAGTGAACGTCTACCGCAGCAACAAGAGCCTCATCTTGTAGGCTTTGGAATCTCTTCAAGGGTGAGACTCGATACCCCCTCGTTGCTACCGTCTTCTAGATTGCATCTTGGCTTGGATTGCGTGTTCGCGGTAGGAATTTTTTGTTTTCTATGCAACGTTATCCTACATTATATCCATCTAGGATTAAACAACAAATGTCGCCAGTGATTCTTGTGCCGTAATACCCGTGTTAACCATAAGATCCGGAGTGGGACGGAGTAGTCAAAAGTGTTTCCACCTCTCGTTCATCAACGGATGCGCTTTACCGTAGTACACTTGTAATCCAAGGGGGCAAGCGGTGAGGCTGGGGAGTCCTAAGTCCCCATGGCATAGTCCGTAGTACACTTGTCGCCCGAAGGAGCAAGCGGTGAGGCTGGGGAGTCCTAAGTCCCCACGGTATTGCGGTCTATGATGGGTTGCAGCTACCGGCGTAGGAGTGTATGGTAGAGCCCAGCACTGTCGTCGTGGTCGGGGTCCACCTTGAAATCTACAGGAATAATGGGACCGGCGTGGACCCAGGGTCGGGGCATGCAACAACGGGTGGGTGTTCGAGGTAGCGGAGGAACATGATTGGCTAGACCTTATACCGGGCCTCACACCATAGGAAGTGTGGACGGGGAATATGCCCGGTTGGCACCAAGGATAAGATCTCTTATGGGTAAAGCAACACACCTCTGCGAGTGTAAAGAACCGTGACTCGTCACTCCCTGTTCCGGGATATGGAACTGCGAACGCGGCCGGAAAGGAGCTCCATGAAGTTCTAGTAAACCGGTGAAGGCCGACGGACATAGTTCTTCCGAATAAAAGCAACCTTTTGAAGAAATGGTTATGAAAACTTGCATTGGTATTAGACTTTCCGGTCTAATGCTGTAGCTAGTGCATTAAACACCTCTTTCCTATAATGAACTTGTTGAGTACGCTCGTACTCATCCCACTCTTAAATCCCTCGCTTAGATATGGAGGCCATGAAGGAGGATCTCCAAGTACAACTCGAAGACCGAGGAGTCAACAACTACTTCAAGGGACATAAACCCGCCGGAAGAGTCATATACCACATCCACCATGGAGAAAACCTAGATTAAGCAGTAGAAGGGAACTAGCTTCCTAAACCTAGCTCCTATTTAGCTAGAATCTATTCATAGTGTAAGGGTACATTGCCCCTATGTGTGGTTTTCGTAATTAATGACAACCCCTATGGACTAATGTTTTCATTGAGTTTATATGAAGGAATATTCCATAGGTACTACTTGCTCTCCATGTGTTGGATTCAAGTATGGATGCCATGAAGATAAAGGTATATCTTGTGTATTGGCATCAAGATCATCGCCATGCTCTATCTTATGTGAGTATGTGAAGATACAAGGTTGAGTTGGGCAAGTTCAAGATGAGCGTTGATGCGTGTAGTTGACACGTCCGTTGGGAACCCCAAGAGGAAGGTGTGATGCGCACAGCGGCAAGTTTCCCTCAGTAAGAAACCAAGGTTTAATCGAACCAGTAGGAGTCAAGAAGCACGTTGAAGGTTGATGGCGGCGGGATGTAGTGCAACGCAACACCGTAGATTCAGCGCCAACGTGGAACCCGCACAACACAACCAAAGTACTTTGCCCCAACGAAACAAGTGAGGTTGTCAATCTCACCGGCTTGCCGTAACAAAGGATTAACCGTATTGTGTGGAAGATGATTGTTTGCAGAGAAAACAGTAAAACAAGTATTGCAGCAGATTTGTATTTCAAGATTAAAGAATGGACCGGGGTCCACAGCTCACTAGAGGTGTCTCTCCCATAAGATAAAAGCATGTTGGGTGAACAAATTATAGTCGGGCAATTGACAAATAGAGAGGGCATAACAATGCACATACATGACATGATAAGTATAGTGAGATTTAATTGGGCATTACGACAAAGTACATAGACCGCCATCCAACCGCATCTATGCCTAAAAAGTCCACCTTCAGGTTATCGTCCGAACCCCTTCCAAATATTAAGTTGCAAAGCAACAGACAATTGCATTAAGTATGGTGCGTAATGTAATCAACAACTACATCCTCGGACATAGCGCCAATGTTTTATCCCTAGTGGCAACAACACAACACAACCTTAGAACTTTCCGTCACCGTCCTGGTGTCAATGCAGCATGAACCCACTATCGAGCATAAATACTCCCTCTTGGAGTTAAAAGCAAAAACTTGGCCGAGCCTCTACTAGTAACTGAGAGCATGCAAGATCATAAACAACACATATGTAATAACTTGATAATTAACATGACATGGTATTCTCTATCCATCGGATCCCGACAAACACAACATAGAGTATTACGTATAGATGATCTTGATCATGTTAGGCAGCTCACAAGATCCAACAATGAAGCACAATGAGGAGAAGACAACCATCTAGCTACTCGCTATGGACCCATAGTCCAGGGGTGAACTACTCACTCATCACTCCGGAGGCGACCATGGCGGTGTAGAGTCCTCCGGGAGATGAATCCCCTCTCCGGCAGGGTGCCGGAGGAGATCTCCAGTAATCCCCCGAGATGGGATCGGCGGCGGCGGCGTCTCGCAAGGTTTTCCGTATCGTGGTTTTTCGCCTCGTGGGTTTCGCGACGGAGGCTTTAAGTAGGCGGAAGGGCAGAGTCGGGGGCTAACGAGGGCCCACACCACAGGCGGCGCGGGCCCCCTTGGCCGCGCCGCCATGTGGTGTCGCCACCTCGTGGCCCCACTTCGTATGCTCTTCGGTCTTCCGGAAGGTTCGTGGCAAAATAGGCCCCGGGTCTTCGTTTCGTCCAATTCCGAGAATATTTCGTTACTAGGATTTCTGAAACCAAAAACAGCGTAAAACATGAACCGGCACTTCGGCATCTTGTTAATAGGTTAGTTCCAGAAAATGCACGAATATGACATAAAGTGTGCATAAAACATGTAGGTATCATCAATAATATGGCATAGAACATAAGAAATTATCGATACGTCGGAGACGTATCAAGCGTCTCAAGTGAATCACATACTTGAAGCTTGCCGTCCATTTGATGATAATGGACTAGTGAAGATGTGTATCAATGGAGCTTTCCCATCATAGTGTATGGGGGAGCATTTGTGAGTCTTCACGAAGCAACATTGGTCAAGTGAGGTATTCCGGCTTGAGTGAAGCTTGAAGGTTTATCATCAAGATCAAGCGGGATGCGCAAGGCAAAGGTATGGCCTTGCTAGGTTTTCCTTTTACCGGTCTCAAGGTGGATGTTGGGAGACCGGATTATAGGATAGATAGCCGCACTATTAAGAGGGGCTTTCGGTTGAGTAACTTGATCACATCGTCTTAGGGAGCTCAACTCTTTGCATACTTTGCATATCCTTATTGCTTCTTGGTATTTCTCTATGTGAGGTTCTTGAGCTTGTTGCTAGCTTTACAACAAGCCCAAGTTCATCGAAAACGGAGTTCGCATGCATCTTCTATTGCGTTTTCGAGGTTGGGTGATTTTACCGTGCTATTCATGGTATAAGGTTCTACCCTTTATATTCATGATAAAATCCCCTCCTACAATTTCTTGAGTTTGCACTTTCTATTGGATGGCATTTGTTATTATCTTTCCGACGGAATTTGTTTCATGTCAATCGGAGTTCGGGAGCAATAGTTATTAAAGAAAAGGTAAAAGAAGAAAAAGAAAAAGAAAAAGAAAAAAGGGGGGAGGCGGCCGGTTGCCGCCCGGCCTGCCGGACCGCATGCCGGACCACCCGGCCGACCGGGCGGCCACCGGCCCACGCGCCGGGCAGCCCAGCTCCACCTCCGGTCCAACCGGACCTTAACCGGGCCGCCACTCTGTCCGGCCCAGCGCCGGCCTCGCTACCGGCCACCCGGCAGCCTTCCTCGGCCCGACCGGGCTCGGCGCCGGCCGGGCCTTAGGCGCCCCGCACGGCCCACCTCCCCGCGCGCCCCTTGCTCCTCGGCCGCCCATGCGCGCGCTCTGCCCCGCCCTGGCCGGTGGGCCGGTCCGACCGGACAGGCCACCGGCCTCTCCGGCCCAGGCTCCGGTCGGCCGGCCTGCTGGCCGGCCTGGGCACTTTTTTAACTCGTTTTTTTATCCGATTTTCACCCGGTTTTCTCCCCAACGGTTATTTTTCTTCCTAGACTATAAATAGCTCTTCTTCCACCTTGAGCAAGGTGTTCTTCCCATTCTCTCACCTCCATTGTTGCTATTTGAAGAACTTGCTCTCCCCTTGATTCCTCCAACCATTCTTGCTCATATTTGAGGATTTGAGAGAGGAGATCTAGATCTACACTTCCACCAAACCATTTCTTCTCTAAGTGAGGGAATCTCTTGGGATCTAGATCTTGGAGTCTTTGGTTGACTTTCCCCTTGTTCTTCATCTCCAATCTCATCCTAGCATTCGTTGCTTTGGTGGGATTTGAGTGTGAAGGACTTGAACACCTCCGGTGTTCTTGCTTTGCATCATTGCATAGTGTTGAGCTCTCCACCACGATTTGTTCGAGTGAGAGACCGTGAGCTTGTTACTCTTGGAGGGTGACCTCCTAGTTGGCTTGGTGATTGGTGCTCCGGTGATCTCTTCAAGAAGATTGTGAAGAGGCCCGGGCTTCTCCTTCGTGGAGCTTGTGAAGTGGTTGTGGAGCTTGCCATCTCCGGAGCGGAGGAAAAGCTAACCATAAGGAAAGGGCCATTATCCTTCGTGGGTGTGGTTCGGAGAATAGGGTGAGCCTTCGTGGCGCGGGGAATCCTTCGTGGGACCTCCACTCCTCCAAACGTGACGTACCTTGTTGCAAAGTAAGGGAACACGGGAATACATCCTCGTCTCCGCGTGCCTCGGTTATTTCTATACCCGAGCTCTCTTTCCTTGTGATAGCCATCGTGCTTGAAGTATATATATATCTTGCTATCACTTGTGCTACATATATCTTGTGCCTATCTTGCCTAGCTCTAGTTGCTATTGTTACACTTAGTTGAGCTTAGCATATTTAGGGTTTGTGCTTGTGAACTAAACGATAGTTTAATTCCGCATTCTTACAAGACAAATCCGCAAGAGTTTGTAATTGCCTATTCACCCCCCCCCCATCTAGGCGACATCTCGATCTTTCAATTGGTATCAGAGCAAGGTCTCTCCTTGTTTAAGGCTTCACCGCCTTGAGAGTAAAGATGTCGTCTAGTATAGTGCACAATGAAACAATTATCTTTAATGGCACAAATTATCTTTTGTGGAGAAATTGCTTGCTTTGTAATCTTCGGACCTTGTGTCCACATATAGAGCAATTTCTAGATGTCGGTTTTTCTCCTCCGATGGATTCTCAAAATCTATCTTTAGAGGATGAGAAAAACTTACATCTTGAAGCTCAAGTATCTAATGAGCTTTTATTCTCCTTGAGACCCGATTTTCGTAGGTTCTTGATATATATAAAGCGAAAATCGTCTCATGAGATGTGGATCAAGCTTAAGGAAATGTTTGGTGGATCTCGCTTCTCAATTGGTCGGTGGTGACTCCGAGGAGCTCTCTTCCCTTTCACATCATGAAGAGCTCCAAGTTGCTTCCACCTCCGGTCGTGATGAGTTATCATCTTCTTCCACTTCACCAACGTGTAACAAGACACGAGGTAATGATATGGTGAGTGGTGAGGAAAATTGCAATGTTGATATTGTGCTCAATAGTGATGATCCTTCATCTCTATCCCATTGTAATGCTTCTTCTTTGGACTTAAACACATCTAGCATTGAAAATAACCTACATGCTTGTGTTGATAGTCCTTGCATATCATGTGTAAATTGCTTACATAGATCTCATGATGATATGCTTACCTTGTCTTGCTCCCATAATCAAAATACTTATATTTCCTCTAGTTGTTTGTTGACTAACAATGTAGAGGAAACCAAACACTCTATGGATCAAGACACGTTTTCAAATGAGGATTCAAGAATATCTTCATCTTCATCCTCCGGTATGCACATGTGCCTTATGGCAAATGGATCAAAGGTATCTCCTACTTTGACTCCTAACACATCCTCTAATGATGAGAATGATGATGATGATAATGATGAAGAATATAATACCTTGGTGCATAATATGGCAATAGTATATGCTTCTCTTCATGGTAATAAAGAAGCTCGTGCTAATCTCGAACACTCTATGGATACCTTGAATAAATATAGGGAAACCATAGTGGAGTTGGAGTCCCATGTTGAAAATGAGGAAATGAGATTCACTCTCCTCAAGCATGAGCTAAAAGATGAGAAGCACACTAATTTTATGATTACACAAAAAATTGAATCCTATATGCATGAAAATGAGAAAACTATTGTTGATGCTTGTGCTACTAACTCTAATTCTTGTGAAGCATCTACCTTAAAGGAGAATGTTGAGTTGAGGGCTCAACTTGAGTTGCTAACTAGCAATTATAGGGAATTGGAAGAAAGTCATAAAAAGCTCTCAATCTCTCATGATGATCTTCTAATTTCCTATGATGGGCTAAAGTTAGCTCATGAGGCTAGTATCACTAAGGTAACATCTTGTGAGCCTCATGTGGACATTAGCACAATCTCTACTACAAGTGCTATATTGGCATGTGCTAGTTCTTGTAATCCATCTAGTCAAACTAGTGATACACCTTGTGTTGGATTACTCACTTTGCCTTGTTGCTCTAACAATGAAGCTTCTACTTCCTCTAGTACTTGTATTTCTACTAACCATGTAGAGGAAATCAAAGAGCTCGAGGCCCAAGTCCTTTCTTTGAAGAAAGACTTGGAAAAGCGTCATGAAGGGAAATCCGCACTTGACAAGATGCTAAGTGTGCAACAATCCCCCAATGACAAGAGTGGACTTGGATTCAACTCCAATAACAAGAACAAGTCCAAGAGCAAGAGCAACAAGAAGAAGGGCCAAGACAAAGTCAAGGATCCGGCCAAGTTGGTTTGCTTCAAGTGCAAGGTTGAAGGGCATCATGTTAGATCATGCCCATTGAAGAAGAAGCACTTGAGTGAGAAACAACAAGGGAAACGGCCACAAGGTCAAGGTCAAGCTCATGCTCGACCTCAAGTTGAAGATAGGCCACTTCCCAAGAAGAATCAAGATAATGTTCCCCAAGAGAGGAAATCAATAAAGAAGAGAAAGGGGAACACTTGCTACTTATGCCGTGAGAAGGGGCACTTTGCTTCTTCTTGCTTAGGTGGTACCTTATCTAACCCTATAATTGTTGATGATGATTATTATCTAGGGAAGGATAAGGATGGCAATGTGTTTGCCAAGTTTGTTGGAACTCAAAGTGGTTTCAAGAAAAGAACCATTTGGGTTGCCAAGCCTATTGTGACTAATCTCTTAGGACCCAACTTGGTTGGGGACCAACAATCTCAAACTTGATCAATAGGTACAAGTGGAGGTCATTGGAGACTTGGCTACTTCATGAAGAATTAAGGGATCTTCATATATTATATTTTTACCAAGCCAAGTCGTATGGATTATCATCTATATCTTATATCCAATGTTCCTCTTTGCGGTAACTTATACTTCAACTCTTCATGTTTATTGTAAGTTACTTGCCCCTTTGCATGTTTGATTTTGTACCAAATATGTGTATGTATGTGTTGTGTCTTACTTGCTGATCTTGTGTATTCAAGTATGTTTGTTTGACTCATCATATACTTGTGTATTGTTTTGAGCCTAATGCATCTTGATGATATCTTATTTGGCTCTCTTTGAAGTGATTAATGGAACATCCCATTTTGGGGGAGTGATATGCTTTGTGCATCTCTCTTCCTTTAAAATGTGTGTACATGGGTACCACCACTTAGTATTGATATTGCAAGATTATCTAGTCACTATGTGGTGTGCCATACTCATGAGAAATTCAAATTCTAAATATCCATTAATCATCTCTAGTTGAATTTTAGTTGCCTCTTATTTAGAAGAAATGTTTTATCACATTATGGGGGAGTAATATGTTTTGTACATATCACAAGCCTAGAAAATGTGAACATATGAGGTTATGCCACTTAGAGTTGATGCTCTTAATTATCTTGCTCCTAGGTGGCATGTTTGCTCAAACAAGCTCCATTCCTAATAAAAATATTTTATTACTCATCTTGTGGGATCTTGTTTGAATATGAAATTCTTGGTGCGGTTTTTCCTCAAATACATATCTCTATATCTTATTTGGGACACCGTTTGCTTCAAGTTATTCTAATCATTGCCGTGCGTGATTGTGTGACTAGTTGAAGTTATCAAGAATCTTCATCCGTGCATAGTGCATAATTCTATATACTTATCCTATGCCTTTTATTGTGAAGTTGATCCTTACTATCATTGTCAATACTCCACCGGAAATTATTTCCAATATACTCATTGTCTTTGACAATTGATAACCTTGTATGTGGTTGAATTTTTGGATCATCTTCACCTTGGATTGTTTCTTACTTCCTTATTTTATTCAAAGAAATCTTTATAACTCCCATATGTCTTCCTTGTCCCTTTGAAAAATCTTTTGATAAATCCCCTTGATTCATATCAAGTATTTGTTTTGGAATACATACCTTTTCCTTACGGTACATTGTGCCATTGTGAAAAGTGTAGTGGGTTTGGTTTATTTGTTCGAACCTTGCTCCTTTGGGAGTTTTGCTATCTCATTCCTTCTTCTATGCTTTATATGTTGAATGAGATAAGATCTTTGAGCGTGTTTGCTTTATTTCATCCTTTATGCTCAATGGTCTCTTCTTAGTTCATTTGTTGAACTTTGTTGAACAAATCTTTTGTGATTTGCTTCTTAGATATAATTTGGACAACAAATTTGTTGTGTGACACCTCTATGCCTTATTTAATTCCTTTGGTGTTTTGTCCAAAGTATATCTTTCTTGGATCTTTAAAAGTTTTGGTGCATGCTTATATGTAATATGTTTATACTTGTAGCATGCTTGCTTTCTTTCGATCCATTATGTAGGATATACTCCGTCAAATCCTAAATGGCTAAGATGTGCATGAAATTCAAACTTCATCTAAATATGCACATGTTTATATGGAGTGTGTCCTATATATTGTGGTTAGTCTAACCATGTTGGACCCAATAAGTTTGGGGACCATGATGTACTTGAATGATGTTTTAGGTATATTGGAGATGCAATGGAGGCTTGTCTCATCTATAAGGAAGGTGTTGTCACCATATGAGATTTGGAGTCAAGCTAGGATGATCGATGAACTCTTATCTACTACATCAAGCCATTGCTATCTCGGTAACAAGTATCTTATTCATGCATTCTCATATAGCATCCAACCTCTTGTAGGTTGTATCTTGGCATGAAATTATTTATTTCGAAAATATTGCGGTTCTTGAAAAACCCTTTTAAAATAAAACTTCTTATTTAACATTTGAGTAATTTGAGAAGATGCATATGATAGGTTATATATATATCATATTTTATGATTCACCTATCACAAATATGCCCTCTAGCAATTTATTGCATATCAATTCCTCAAAGAGCTCTTGTGTGCAATATTGATGAATTTGTGAAATAAATCCATATTTATGATACTTGTTGCCTTTCTCAAAACATTCCAACTAGCTCTACTTCCCTTATTGTTGGTTGTGACGTTTCTGAGATTTTCTTAGTTGAAGCTCATTCATATACCACTAGTGAAAATTGGAGCCATAGGCTATATATTCTTTTTAAGCAAATATCCTTTGGTATATTTTATGACTTCATCTTGGATATCTTGTCTTATTTATTTTGTTAACCTCTTGTGTGTGCATGTTTCTTTATGGATCACTATGTCCACTTTAGAAACTTATATACATGAGAGCGTTAATTCATCATCTTGATATCCTTGTTCTTTGCCAACCATCTTTTACTCTTTTGTTTTTAGTGGTGTTGGTAAAGAAGATTTATGAGTGCTTTGTCTACTTGTTTTTTCTTCATGCACTCATATCTCGTAATTGTTGGACTCAAGTTATTCTTGATAAGCATATTATCTTTATCTTGGTTGTGTTCTAAATGATATAGAGGGAGTGAGGATTCCATGTTTATGCATATTGTATTCAATTGCAAACATTATAAATTGTGCACGAACCTTGGGGAGCTTTCTTATTTTATTTAGAGCACTATATCTCTCTTATCATGATATCTTTGTGTGTCCAATTGGATCCTTGATTGCTTGCCTTATTTGTTGAATCTCACTTCACCATGTTATCTTTATGCAATCTTTGATCCTCAATATAGTTTGACTTCCTTCTAGTATTCATCATTGGATTTGTGCATTTGATTCCACTCAAATTATGAGAAGTGCACACTTTGGGGAGGAACTCACATTATATTGGCTTTCTAAATTTTTCACCCATTTTGACAATCGATGCCAATGGGGGAGAAGTTTAGAGGGTTTAAGGGAACGGTTTTATACTTAAGTTTGGTTTGTGCTTAAGTGTTTTGCCTCTCATGCATTCCATATTTATATGTCTTGCATGGTTGTTTATATATAGTGGAAATTGTCCCGAAGGTTAATCTTGACAATATATGCAATGAATTCATGTTCATCACACGTGCATACATTGTGGGGGAGTTTTCTCTATATATATTGGTTCTACTCACATCCCGTGCATTTGTTGTAGTTGTGTGAGTAGAGTCGGTTTTGATATGGGCTAGTAGCTTTGTGTTACTTGACCATATCAAATACAACCTCTTGTGTACAACTTATTCTCGGATAAGTTGCGTACTTGTCACTAATATTCATTATATAAACCCTCTTATTGTGGTTGTCATCAATTACCAAAATGGGGGAGATTGTAAGGGTACATTGCCCCTATGTGTGGTTTTCGTAATTAATGACAACCCCTATGGACTAATGTTTTCATTGAGTTTATATGAAGGAATATTCCATAGGTACTACTTGCTCTCCATGTGTTGGATTCAAGTATGGATGCCATGAAGATAAAGGTATATCTTGTGTATTGGCATCAAGATCATCGCCATGCTCTATCTTATGTGAGTATGTGAAGATACAAGGTTGAGTTGGGCAAGTTCAAGATGAGCGTCTCAAGTGAATCACATACTTGAAGCTTGCCGTCCATTTGATGATAATGGACTAGTGAAGATGTGTATCAATGGAGCTTTCCCATCATAGTGTATGGGGGAGCATTTGTGAGTCTTCACGAAGCAACATTGGTCAAGTGAGGTATTCCGGCTTGAGTGAAGCTTGAAGGTTTATCATCAAGATCAAGCGGGATGCGCAAGGCAAAGGTATGGCCTTGCTAGGTTTTCCTTTTACCGGTCTCAAGGTGGATGTTGGGAGACCGGATTATAGGATAGATAGCCGCACTATTAAGAGGGGCTTTCGGTTGAGTAACTTGATCACATCGTCTTAGGGAGCTCAACTCTTTGCATACTTTTCATATCCTTATTTCTTCTTGGTATTTCTCTATGTGAGGTTCTTGAGCTTGTTGCTAGCTTTACAACAAGCCCAAGTTCATCGAAAACGGAGTTCGCATGCATCTTCTATTGCGTTTTCGAGGTTGGGTGATTTTACCGGTTATTCATGGTATAAGGTTCTACCCTTTTATATTCATGATAAAATCCCCTCCTACAATTTCTTGAGTTTGCACTTTCTATTGGATGGCATTTGTTATTATCTTTCCGACGGAATTTTTTTCATGTCAATCGGAGTTCGGGAGCAATAGTTATTAAAGAAAAGGTAAAAGAAGAAAAAGAAAAAGAAAAAGAAAAAAGGGGGGAGGCGGCCGGTTGCCGCCCGGCCTGCCGGACCGCATGCCGGACCACCCGGTCGACCGGGCGGCCACCGGCCCACGCGCCGGGCAGCCCAGCTCCACCTCCGGTCCAACCGGACCTTAACCGGGCCGCCACTCTGTCCGGCCCAGGCGCCGGCCTGCTACCGGGCCACCCGGCAGCTTCCCCAGCCCGACCGGGCTCGGCGCCGGCTGGGCCTTAGGCGCCCCCGCACGGCCCACCTCCCCGCGCGCCCCCTTGCTCCTCGCCGCCCATGCGCGCGCTCTGCCCCGCCCGGTCGGTGGGCCGGTCCGACCGGACAGGCCACCGGCCTCTCCGACCCAGGCTCCGGTCGGCCGGCCTGCTGGCCGGCCTGGGCACTTTTTTAACTCGTTTTTTTATCCGATTTTCACCCGGTTTTCTCCCCAACGGTTATTTTTCTTCCTAGACTATAAATAGCTCTTCTTCCACCTTGAGCAAGGTGTTCTTCCCATTCTCTCACCTCCATTGTTGCTATTTGAAGAACTTGCTCTCCCCCTTGATTCCTCCAACCATTCTTGCTCATATTTGAGGATTTGAGAGAGGAGATCTAGATCTACACTTCCACCAAACCATTTCTTCTCTAAGTGAGGGAATCTCTTGGGATCTAGATCTTGGAGTCTTTGGTTGACTTTCCCCTTGTTCTTCATCTCCAATCTCATCCTAGCATTCGTTGCTTTGGTGGGATTTGAGTGTGAAGGACTTGAACACCTCCGGTGTTCTTGCTTTGCATCATTGCATAGTGTTGAGCTCTCCACCACGATTTGTTCGAGTGAGAGACCGTGAGCTTGTTACTCTTGGAGGGTGACCTCCTAGTTGGCTTGGTGATTGGTGCTCCGGTGATCTCTTCAAGAAGATTGTGAAGAGACCCGGGCTTCTCCTTCGTGGAGCTTGTGAAGTGGTTGTGGAGCTTGCCATCTCCGAAGCGGAGGAAAAGCTAACCGTAAGGAAAGGGCCATTATCCTTCGTGGGTGTGGTTCGGAGAATAGGGTGAGCCTTCGTGGCGCGGGGAATCCTTCGTGGGACCTCCACTCCTCCAAACGTGACGTACCTTGTTGCAAAGCAAGGGAACACGGGAGTACATCCTCGTCTCCGCGTGCCTCGGTTATTTCTATACCCGAGCTCTCTTTCCTTGTGATAGCCATCGTGCTTGAAGTATATATATATCTTGCTATCACTTGTGCTACATATATCTTGTGCCTATCTTGCCTAGCTCTAGTTGCTATTGTTACACTTAGTTGAGCTTAGCATATTTAGGGTTTGTGCTTGTGAACTAAACGATAGTTTAATTCCGCATTCTTACAAGACAAATCCGCAAGAGTTTGTAATTGCCTATTCACCCCCCCCCCTCTAGGCGACATCTCGATCTTTCACATAGCCTCAGTAGCTAGTGAAATACTCTACAAATAGAGTTCATGTTAGGATTAGACTACGAGTCGTTCTTCTGGAGTTTATTTGCAGTTTTACCTCATTGTAAAGTAGGAGGCTGTGTGGATCTTTTGTAACGAGTATGTGTTGTAATTCTATAGACATGCCTTGGACCCGCATATGTTTCTGTTGTACCACTCTGAGCGATATAATACGAGTGAAACAGTGTTTCATTGGTGTTATATCAGACTTGCATACTACACCATGCAGTGGTATGCTGGGTCACCACAGCACTGCGGACTTGGAAGGTGCGACCCTTTCAAACACAATGTCGTTTCGGTGTCGCCAGAGATACCGACAAACGAGAGTCACACATGTCCGAGATCGCGGTCTCCCCCAGGCCCTCCACGCTTATCATGCAGCCATCCGACGAAGCTTGTATCT
The DNA here is from genome assembly GCF_022539505.1 of Lolium rigidum. Taxonomy (NCBI): domain Eukaryota; kingdom Viridiplantae; phylum Streptophyta; class Magnoliopsida; order Poales; family Poaceae; genus Lolium; species Lolium rigidum. The sequence goes on along the minus strand of NC_061510.1, from coordinate 72,103,629 downwards.
ACCTGCGGCATCCAGTGCAGCTTCCCCCACCAGCACAGACAAGTCACCCAAATCTCTCGAGTCAACACAGCCCCTGAGCAGGTGGTCTAAATTTTCCTCGCTCCGATCGCAGAAAGCGCATGCAGCCGGATGCGGAAGACCCGCTTGCTCAGCCTGTCCATTGTCCAACACATGTTCCTGACAGCCAGCCAAAGGAAGACTCTGCAGTTTGGTGGGGCCCTCGAGCGCCATATCTGAAGCGCCCCTGCATATCCACCCTAGCTCCAAACATCGCGCGGTATCCCGATCACGCGTAGTAGGAAAAGTCTTTCTCCCATCCCCATCTGAAGCTATCCTCTACACCCTCGAGTAGGGCTACATCCTCCAGCCTATCCGCCACAAAGAAGAGCTCCCGGATCGCTGGTTCTAACTAAACTTTACCAATGAACCCGTTCAAACGTTTTCATGTTTTAGTTAAATACTTTCTATTTATGATATAATTAAAGGAGAACATTGTTCTTTTACCAAACTTATGCGGATCAAATCACATCTTATAATAGGAAGAAATATTTCTTTGAGAATAAGAAGGACAAATCTCATTATTGTTACGTCGATCACCAGGCCATGATGATTTCCTAGGGGATGTTTCCTATTTGCATTTCCATCTCTTAGAAAGAGCCGCTAGACGACCGGACCAGACGGGTGCAGGTAGCTCGGCTGTGTTACCCATGATTGAAACACCTGGAGACGTATTGGCCTATATCCCCACCAATGTGATCTCCATTTTCTCATCATACTTTGTGGGTGTGTGTTTTTCTCACTTGTATAGAGAAAATGACCATTCATGTTACTTTCACGCTTAAAAATATACAACTTCCAATTCATAATAAGTGTTTTGGTTTATGTTCAAATTTAAACCAGAACAATGGCACTTCTTATGGATGGGAGGAAGTAGCATATATATCATCAAAACGTGAAAGAAACTAACCATCACTTTCCCTGAGTGAATGTGATAAGTATATGGCCATGTAAAAAAAGGCTTAGCAATGAGCTAAATTTGTTATATTTCCCACTTATTGTCATTTTTTACAAGCATATTGATGGTGCTAGCACGTGTCATTCGCAAATATTAAAGAGGACAAAAATAAATGCATATGTGTCCCCACATCAGCTCCTAACTTAGATGTTAAGAGTTTGATTGTTTGCTCATCAGCAAAACATAAATTTCACAATAACCATACACATGTTATGTTGTAAAAATGCAATTTAATTGGATAACGTTATCTCATGCAATGATATAAATAGCTGGTTCCAACATGAGTGTGGGTTTTTGTAGCTTGAGCTACACATAGCTCGTTTTTTTGAAATTTAAAAATGATATTTTAGGGTTTCAAACAATCTGAAAGAAAATCTTGATGTAAACAATGTTGTGCTCTACGTATGTGCAAAATTGCAACTCAAAATACCTTATGTTGTGGGCTGTACAAAAATGATAAAACCTGACAGATTTTGAGGTTTTAAAATCTTGCATTGTTCACTACTACAAATGTCAGATTTTGTCATTTTTTTGAATCCCGCAATATAAGGTATTTCGAGTTGAAATTTTACACGATGGTAGAACACAACATTGTTGACATCTAGATTATTTTCAGATTTTTCTAAAACTTCGAACTGCCGATTTTGAATTTTTTTTAACCGAGCTACATGTAGCTTAGTCTACACCTATGGTTTCCGGTTCCAACATCACTTTTGTGCAACTCATACTGGGGCATGGATGGAAGCTAGAGAACGATTTTTTTTAACTCGGTAGATAAGATTCCAAGTTTTGAACTTTGTAAGAAAACTTTATCTGGGTTAAAATCAAAGTAAAGACCAGGTACTAGATTACCGAAATTCTGGGAAATATGAATATCTACTATAGCATCATTTGGTGGTTCTCCATACTACGGGACCATGCATGATTGAGGCTTTGGGGTTGTTTGGAGCTTTACACAATCACATAAGATTCTTGGATCGACGGGGGCAAAACCAAATGGACAAGCATATCCCCAAATTTCCAAAGACCCAATCCGTTCAAGGTTTACCCAAAAAGACGGAACGGTGGAGGAAAAACAAAATGAGGTAGGTCGGTATAATTCACGAGAAGATTCAGCCAAGCCGAGCTCGTCACTTTTGGCAACAACCTCTCCGAGTAAATTGCCGAGTGCTTGCATCACTGATTGCACAGCACGTGCGTTGCGTTGCGTGGCGCACGTACACGTACGGATATATATTCTGGGAGAGACGTGTTTCTTGTTGCATATGGTAAGTTGACTCTGCAATCTGCATCAACTTTATCTCTGGGTTAAGAGCATCTCCAGTCGCGTCCCCCAAACCGCGCCGGATTGAGCGTTTGGGGGACGTGTTTTGCTCGTGCCGCGTTTGGGGGACGTCGCTCCCCAGCCGCGTCCCCCAAACGCCGCCCCCAAATGAATATTTGTGCAGGAAAATAAAGGTTTCATTCAATTTTGATTATATATTACAAAGTTTGAATGAAAACGGCTAGATTTCATCTAAACCTAGGCTACTGACCGCCCGGCGGCGCGTTCGACGGTCCCGCCCCGTCGTCGCCTCCCCTACGCCGCAGCTCCTCCTCGCGCGCGCCTCCTCTCCTTGCGTTCGGCGGTGGCCGGACGGTGCCGCTCCCGCCGATAGTCCTCCTCTCGCCCTCCCTCGCTGGGCCGGCGGGGAGGGAGAGCTCGATGGCGCGACGAATCTCCGCCTCTTCGCGGGCACGGGCGTCGTCCCGGAGCTTCTTCTCCGACTCGAAGGACTCGACGAGGGCGCGTGCGTCGATCGGCCGTCTCGTCCGGGTGCGGGCGTCGTCGTCGGACCGGCCGAACTCGTCGTCGTCGTCGTCGCCGTCCTCCACCTCGGTCTCCTCCGCCTCGGCCTCCTCCTCCATTGGCGCCTCCTCCTCCACATCCGTTGGCGCCTCCATCATCGCCGCCGCATACGCGTCGGCCGCCGCCAACCGCTCCGCCCGCCTCCCCCATAGCGCCGTAGCGCCGACTCCCGCCGTCGGCGACGCTCCTCCGCCGTCGCTCGCCGCTCGGAGCTCGATCGACTCACGCCGCCGGCGCTCGATCGAGTCACGCCGTTCACGGAACAGCGCCGCCGCTCATCGCGCCGGCGCCGGCGCTCGTCGCCCCATCGCTGCTCCATCTCCTCCCGTGCACGGCGCCGTCGCGCCTCTTGTCCCGTCGAGGCGTCGAACGCCGCAACGGTGTCGCACCGTCGCTCTCGCCACGCCGCTGCCGCCGCGGCCTCCTCGGCCGGCGGAGGCGGGGGCGGAGAACGCCGCAAGATCCGCCGCCTGCTGCGCCTCACGCCGCCGGCGGGCCTCCTCCTCGAGTGCCTCCTCGAGTGCCGCACGCCGCAGCCGGCTCGTCAATGGAGGAGACGGCGGTGGAGGGAAGTGGCCATCGCCGGGCGGTTCGCCATTGCCACCGGTGATGGAGGAGACGGCCGTGGAGCGACGAGGGCTGTGTTTGTTGCCGGCGGGGTGTGGCGGCTACCATTGATGAGCCGGGAGACCTTTTATAGACGCCGGCGTCGGGAAGAAAGCGCGGGAACGGACGAGAAGAGGCGGGAAGATCGCGCGGGAACGGGCGGTGGCGTGCGAACGCCGGCGACGCGTGGAGGCCGCGCAGCGACCGACGAGACGTCTCGCCCGCCCCTCCGTCGCCATTAAGGCAAAGATGCCGCCGTGTGTCACCGCGCGCGAATAACTTCCGTCGCGAGGTAGGCGACGGTTAGGTTAAAATTAACGCGTGCCGCCGACGCGTCGGCCCCGCCACTCCCCGCCTCGCTTTCGTTGTGTCCGGCGTCCCCGGAGCGTCCCCGTGGGACGGGGACGGGCTCGGGCGCCGGACACCGTATCGGGCCGCGCCGGACAAAAAGGGCTTTGGGGACGCGGGCTGAACGCTTTTTTGTCCGGCACGCCCCAAATCGCTTTGGGGGACGGTTTGGGGAACGCGACTGGAGATGCTCTAAAAGCAACTAAAGACCAGGAACTTGTGAAATAAATAAATGGCTGCAGGTGGATTTTCTTGCTATACAAGTTGCAAATCAGCTACTCCGAGGCATGCACTGCACTAGCCACTAGAACATCCGTTGGAATGGACGTACACTACATCCGTACAATTAGCAAAAGGGATTTTGCTGGTTATTAACCACGCATGGTCCAGCCACGGCGGTACTACGCACGCGCGCAAGGGGAGCTGCCGATGTAAGACGTTTCCTGGTTGGTGTCCAGGTTCGAAGATACGATCTCAAGTTCTCAACCCATACCTGGTAGCTACTCTACTACGTACGGCAGCTGGTTACCTATACCGGTAACGTAGTAGTATTAGAGCATCTCCAGTCGCGTCCCCCAAACCGTCCCCCAAACACGCCGGATCGAGCGTTTGGGGGACGTGTTTTGTTCGTGCCGCGTTTGGGGGACGTCGCTTCCCAGTCGCGTCCCCCAAACGCCGCCCCCAATCAGAAATTCAAATAGATGCATTCAAAAGAGATCGTTCCCGCCGATTTGTCGCGATCAGAGTAGCGGCGATCGATCAAAGTACTGGGTGCGCGATCATATTACGCACCGGTGGTGCATGCAAATTAGAAGAAGGGAAAGGGGTTGGGCGACGGCGTCGTATCCCGAGTCGACGCGAGCCCGTCGAGCACGATGACCTCGTCGCGATCTCGCCCGTTGCCGTGCATGGTTCGTCCGCTCCGTCGCCGACGCAGAGGCCGATGCGAGTGTGTAGCAGTAGAAGACGCGTCGCCCGCTCTTGCCGCACTGCCGCCGCCGCCGATGCCGCCGCCGGGGCCGCCGCGTCCGCCGCCGCCATTTTGGTTTCGATGTCATCGAGGATCCGGCCTTTGAAGAAGTTGTGCGCCGCTCGCGTCCGGGGAGACATTCCCTCCGTCGACGCTTCTCGGCAGGGACATGTCGTCCTCGCGTTTCTTGAGCTCCAGCCTTCTCCTCTTGCCTCTTGAGCAGCTCGGCCCACCTTTGGTCGGCCTTCTTGTCGCGGGAGATAAAGGTCGAGGAGACGTCGGCGAGGCATTTCGTGATCGACGCCTCGCGTCTTCTCGTACGACGCAGCCGTCGGCCAAGGCGGCCTTGGCAGCCTTGTTGCCAGTAGGACGCCCTGTCGAAGTTGCCAGTGGCGCGTCCAGATCAATGGCGTCCTTCCCCTTGGACAGCGACAGGCGAGTCAACCGCCATTTCTCATTCCCTTTGAGCTTGCTATAGCAATGCATCAGCGCGAACGACTTATGCCATCCGAGTTCCTCGAGTACATATCCATGGCCCTATCAAACTAACCAAAGGAAGCAGAGTTATTTCATCGAACACAATGTAGGCGCTACGGATTATGGAAGAAAGAGTCGTACCAGTTGGGCGACGTCGGCGCCGCTGTCGCCTCTGGTCTCTAAGTCCTGATGGTACCCATGGAAGGAGTTCACCGACTGACATGGGCATACCCTTCGGGTACCCATTATTACTATACCCGGCTCGGCCCAATATGGAGAAGACCCAATATGGAGAAGGCCCAACAAGGCAACCCGAAGAAGTAGTCGACTAGGACTCTTGTAAAACCCTAGGCTGGTTGCATATATAAAGCTAGCCGGGGCACCCGAAATAAGGAGGACGACGGATAGACAAAATATAGACAACATAGCTCCGCCTACGGCGGCACCCCGTAAACACATCTATGATCATATACCTGGATTGCTAGCAAGCACGTAGGGATCCTCCACCGAGGGGACCCGGCTCGGGTACGTCGTGTGCCTAATCTCGTCCCCGGAATCTCCATCGTCGCTCTTTCCGAAACCCTAGTCTACAATACGTAGGCATTGCCGAGGTATTCCCTCGTCAATTGGCGCCGTCTGTGGGAATCGCGACGCTGGATTTCGTCATCCGGGCGAGATCTTTTTTCTTCAACAAACTCATCCAGATCGTATCTGTCGAAGCCGTCAACGTCAAACAGTGAGGCCAAATCGGCGCAGCCGACAAGTTGCATCTGCTCGTGTTAGGAACAGCTCCCCTGGCGGCAAGGCGCAGCGAATCAGCAAAGAACGATCAAGACTATATCTACGAAACAAACCAGGTGGCAAGCGTTCATCCTAGACCAAGTTCCAAGGTTCAAGCATCAAGAAAAGGAAGAAAGAATAAAAGAAACGCAGATCGATTCTACTAGACGGAAAGTTTGGGAATTGAATTGGCAAAATCCTTCTCGTGAAAAGTTGCTGTTCCGTACTTGGCGTGGGTTTTAAGGAATATAAGATTTCGTTGTGGCCTATTCAATCATCAGGATCATCCAGAGAAAGCAAACTAGCTAGCAGCTTGCACCGGTCAGAAATCAAGTCTCAAGACGATCTACAGGTTGTCAATAAAAAATATCGTTCGGCGACATGGAGCACCATCGCGCGAAAGCAAAGACGTGTGCAGATCGGAAAAAAGAAAAAAGGAAGATCAATCAATAGCTAGTGCTTCACGTAAAGGAAGGAAACAAAAACCAATCAAAAAGTCTCCAGCGCTATCAGGCTTCGCGCGAACCGTTCGGAACAAATACCAACATTATCTACGTGGCTGCGGTGCCCGACACTTCAGTTCATCGATAATCAGGTGCTATATTTCTAATTACGCAAAATTTATCTCGCCAAATATTTTTCGGATCGTACTATTATTTGCGCACAGTTTTTTGCGTCATAATTTAATTGCAGATCGGAACAAGTTTGTACTACTTAGCGCGCATAGTCGCCTATCGCGGACTTAACACACTAAGGTGTTCGCGGATCCGCCGGATCGACTGCGTCTTCTTCATCGATTATATTGGCCACATCTACTACTTCCGGTCAGGTGCCGCGCGACTACTGACTGCGTTCGAGGCATAACTTGCATCCACATCGGCTTCACCGCACCCGAGAAAAAGCTAAGTTTTCCTCTTTTTTCAAGATTCAATTATTTACTTTCGCCACACCCGAATGCTCGGGGACTGCACCATTACAATATTACAGCAAATACACCCAACACTGGGAGCCGTGCCATTACTTTGTTACCACAAATACACTTGATTACTTGGTGAATTTCTTTTCATCGCCTCTGGATATATCTCCTTCGGCTCCGTGGATTTATTTTTGGCTTAGTGAAATTACCTTCTTCGGATCAGTGGAGTCATCTTCTTCGGCTTATTGGATTTTTTTTTCATCGAATTCATCTTATAAGATTCATCTATATGAATATTACTGGCTTACTCTTATACAACATTACCCGAGGCGTTTCGGGTCACTGGATTTATCAACGAGGATTATTACTGGAATTATTTTCTTCGGCGGATTCATCTTCTATATTACTGGATTCTTTGGTTCAATGGATTAATCTTCTATAATTATTACTGAAACTATTTTCTTCGGATCAATGGATTCATCTTCTATGATATCAGCGGATTCATCTTCTATGGTTATTACTGGATTCTTCGGGTCAGCGGATTCATCTTCTACGGTATTACTGGATTTATTTTCTTCGGGTCAATGGATTCATCCTCTATAATATCAAGGGACTCACCTTCTACGGTATTACTGGATTTATTTTCTTCGGGTCAATGGATTCATCCTCTATAATATCAAGGGACTCACCTTCTATGGTTATTACTGGATTCTTCGGGTCAATGGATTCATCCTCTATAATATCAAGGGACTCACCTTCTATGGTTATTACTGGATTCTTCGGGTCAATGGATTCATCCTTCTTTGGTATTCCCTCGTCACCGACGCCTGGATGATGGCCCTTCGCGTCGACATTGCCTTCTGGCTCCTCTTCATTGGCACTTTCTGGTAGTCGCTGTTGATCAGCTTGCGCTCATCGAACTCGGCCTTGATCCTCGCCCAATACTTCCCGCTTTTTTGGTTGGCGCCGATGATGGAGTCATGGCTCACCGTCGCCCACGACTCGCACAGACATTGATCTTCCAGAGGCGTCCACTTCGGGCCTCGTGTGCTCGGCGCCTTCTTCTTCTTCTTCTTCTTCTTCTTCGTCCTCACGCCGTCCGCGTCTACCTCCACGAGATCATCGTCACCGGCACCCTCGTCGTCCTCTTCCTCGCCGCCCTCTTCGTCCTCATCGTCGTCCTCCTCGTCGTCCTCCACCCCGTCCTCTTCCTCGTCGTCCTCCTCCTCAACCCCGTCGTCCTCCTCGACGACCGGCGCCGTCGTATTCGAGCGGACCCCCGCGGCCGGTGAAAGGGCCGCCGTCCGGACCGGGTCCCGCTCGCGCTGCTCGTATGCCGGGGAGTAGTCGAGTAGAGGTTGTTGGGGCTGAAGCCGCCGTGCGGCAGCCGCATCCCGGTAGTGCGGCGACAAGTTAGGCGTCACGCACCCGGGAGTGCCGCGAGGGGCCGTCGTTGTAGAAGGCGAGATGACGACGGAGAGAAGACTCCCGGAACGTACACCGGCACGTTCGTACTATATGGGCTCGCGTTGGTGGCGGCGATACACCCGGCCATTATGTGCCGGTGGCGGCGCGCCGCCGGAGCCTTCTTCTCCGGCCTCCGCCGCCCTCCGTCCTTTCCGCTCCGCCGTCGATAGCTTCCGGCGCAGGCAATCTTGCCGCCATTGATCGTCGGTCCATCCTTCGGGCTTCTTGTTCAAAGCCGGCGCCTTCCGCGGCCTCGCGAACGGCGCTCGTCGCCCCTTTCGTCCCATTGCCCGGCGGCTTCTTGGCCGCTTTCTTCGCCATCTTTTTGGGGGCTGTCGGCGGCGCCATGTGGAGAGGGTAGCGCCGGCGGGTGGACGGCGGGTGGACGGCGGGAGGGAGAAACAAATCGGCGGGATAGGAGAAATGAATCGGCGGCGGGATATGTTTTGGGAGGCCCGAAATGCGCGGCGGTATAGGCGCGATTTGGCGGGAGCGGCGGGATTTGGCGGGAGTGTGAGACGAATTTTCCCCGTGCCGCCGACGGGTCGGGCCCGCGTCGGTTCGCCTCGCTTGCGTTGGTCCGGCGTCCCCGGTGCGTCCCCCGTAGGACGGGGACGGGCTCGGGGCGCCGGACACCGTATCGGGGCGCGCCGGACAAAAAAGGGCATTGGGGGACGCGGCTGGAACGCATTTTCTGTCCGGCGCGCCCCAAATCCCTTTGGGGGACGGTTTGGGGGACGGCGACTGGAGATGCTCTTAGTTGTCTGCACGCCGTATTACCGTTGGTATATATATACTGTGTTCTTTTCCTGTCTGTCTGATTGATCGGCTCAATAACAGGTAGCTAGCTAAAGCGACTCACGCGTAGCGACCCACGGCCGGCTTCTTTGACGCTTGTGTGATTTGAATGCGTTTGGCTGCTAATTGCTATACTCTAGTAGTACTTTGCTAGTGATGGAGGTCCAGAAGATCACTGACTGGTATTATTGTAGACCTGCAGTAGTGGAGTAATATACGGCTAGTTGTGCACTTGTATTAGTGGTGGTTTTTTCCCTTGGTCGTGGATCTGATGTGATGTGATTAAGAGAAAAAAAAACGTTTCTGTCTGTGTTAAGTGTTAACCGCCACTCTTACATTACACATGCCTAATAAAACCTACCGGAAAGACGTGCCACTTTCACTTCACCTTGAGTCGCCTTTCATGCATGCATGATCACCTTGCCTTTTTCTTATTCGAAATGATCCTATGATAGCTTCCGTAGCTGACGTGGCTCACGTGGAGGACCGGTTCCAGAACCCAAGTGGAGGATGATTGTATACAAGAAAGAGCACACAAACACTCTACAACCTCGGCGCAACGTGTCAATAGCAACCAAATCGTACACCACGTCGTAGAAGACGGCGCAACGTGTCAATAGCTAATGATGTGTCGGATTGCTAAACAAGGTGGACTAATTAACGACCGACATTGATACGCATGCATGGGTCACGATGCTTTGCTTTGCTTTGCCTACCACACATCGACATCTCTCAGTTACGCTAGTTAATTTTCTATACGGTACAAAAACACAAGTATATGCCCGATCGACCTGTCAGTAATCACTACTCCTAAGAAGGTTCTAGCTGTAAAGCGGGACCAGCGCAAAGCAGTACTCCATAACTCTAGTGTCCTGCTGGATATCTCAAACTTAGTGGTTAAGCTAGCTAAGCAGAGCATCGCAGCTGCGTGGGATGAACGACAGTTTGGAACAAGTGACAGCAACCAATTGCTCCACTCCACTGTGAGCATACACAACCTCTGCGAGCTCCCTTTTTGGTAGCTGAATATGGATAGCGAAATGGCAAGATGCCCTTCTTACCACAAACACGGAGTAGGTTTTGGTTTTGGATCTCGCAGACAGCGACGTTTAGCGTAAAAAAGAGCAGGGCTTTCCCGACAAAGGGGTTTTCCTGATTTCATTAACGAAACCAAAATATGCATTGTTCCTTACAACACTGCGACACACTCATATATTTTAAACATTTCAAGTTCGCAAAGGAAACTACTCCCACGGTCCCATGAAACATCACTACAACAGGAAACTCCCTTCAGCAGTACATCAATGCGTTGTCGAATGTTCAAATATGCGTCGGTAATGAATACACCAACGGATTTAGTATGTGCTGCCGTAGGTGGCGTTGCACGGGTCTATAACAATACATATACATGCGTCGGTAAGATAGCAATGGTTAGAGCCTAACAGCAATTTATATGCGCTGATGCCTTGGTGGTTATAAATGTGTTATGATAATTGCAAAAGCTTAAAGAACTACTTCCTCCGTCCTAGAGTGTAAGGCATATTCCCAAAAACTATTTCTCATAAGAGCATCTCCAACAGAGGCTCTAAAATTTGGCGCTATAAAAGTTGTTTGCAGCGCGCTTGAGCTGGATACAGCGCGCAGTACCGACGCAAGCTTTATCAGAGGCTCTATTTTACAGCGCAATCAAGAAGCTAAAAATAATCCTTCACCAAAATAGAGCTCCACAAACAAATTTTTTTAACATACATACAACAAACAAGATCAAACATCCACAAATAAATCTGAAAAAATCAACTAAATTACTGTGCATTATCCATGTAGCTAAAAATTGATCTAGCTAGCAACCTAGCAATCGAATCCCATGTGCGGCCGGCCGAAATCAGTTCGTGCGTGCGTGCGCGGCCACAACAATCGAGTCCGCGCGCGGCCGAATCGAGTCTAGCTAGCCACAACAATCGAAATCGAGCCCGTGCCTGCGTGCGCGGCCGGCGGAGCTCGCAGCGCGGCGGCCAACAGAGCTCGTAGCGGTGGCCGGCGGAGCTCGCAGGGGGGCCGACGGAGCTCGCAGCACGGCGATCGACGGAGCTCGCAGGGCGGCGGCCGACGAATCTCGCAGCACGGCGGCCGACGGAGCTCGCAGCACGGCGGCCGGTGGAGCTCGCAGGGCGGCCGATTTTACAGCGTCTCCTGGAGGACGAAAAATGCATCTGACGCTGTATATTGACGGTTATTTTAGCGCAGCGCTTTTTTAGAGCCTCTGTTGGAGATGCTCTAACCCCCACCTCTAAGGCATAATTTTATTTAGTGAGGGAGAGAAATGGGTTGCATGCACCAATGAGGGAGAGAAAGGGGCTGCATGCACCAATGAGAGAGAGAAAATGAGACCCAATCAGCTAGTACCTTGGGCCAAGATATTCAAAAATTGTGACTTACAAACTAGGACGGATGGAGTATTAGATAGATTGAAAAATTAATGGTAGTTTATATATTTCCAGCAATGATCGTTTGTTCAATGCAGATAGTGCACATCAGAAAATATAGTAAACAGAAACACCTCATTTATTAAATCAACTATGTAACTTTACACAGAACATGATCCAATGAATACAAGATATGTACATCTGAAAATGATATTTTAAAATATAATCTATAAAGGACGTAACATAGTAATTGGTGAAGCATATTTTTGTGGCATGGTGACTCAGTGTGCATATATTCGTGCAAGTAAAATTGTTGGTTGGTTTCTGTCTCCATCCTTGAGATCCGTAGAATCCCTCATATGCAATAGATTTACCAAGTCTCAAGAGATAAGTTCCCGTTTATTCCTAGAATCTTTCATCACACTGCGGATTAAAATGAAAGAAAATTCAAGTAAGCACATATTTACTAAGCTACAAAGATCAGAGAGGGTTTGTGGCCTTAATGGGTTAGATAAATGCATTATTGTATATTTGTATAGTTTTTAGAGATGCTTGGATACAAAACTTATGTGCCAAGACATATTCCATCATAAATAATGTTCAAGTTCACTTATTCAATCTTTTACGATTAACGAGGTGGTTTTAAATAAAAAATTAAACCTGATAAAATCATTTAAGTATACCTTTGGCCGAGTAATGTTCTACAATATGTCTCAGTGTTTTGGGCGTGGTCGGAAGATTAGTAACTCATTGAGACATGTAGCATGTATGTATGCATAGGTAGAGAGTCAACAGTTTCGAGGAATAATTGTTAGCCATTGTTACATACAAATTTATAGAAGAAAATAGGCACCAAGTTTGGAGGCATAGTTGTTATCTATTGTTACAAATTTTGTGTAATGTTTTGGGTGATGTAATTGTTATCTGAAATCCATAAGATAGCTAAGGGTTTGCAAAAAGTGAAAGCGGCTCAAACCGTGGAAACCGGCGGTTAGCCCTTAGTTCAATTTCTTTCACATTTTCAATCTCATTTTTGGAAGTAGTGCAAAAAATTGAACTAGCTTAAACCGGTCAATCCAGCCAAAGTCGCTGTGGTGGCTTCCCTATAAAAAAAAAGAAATGAGTGAGAGAAGCCAAATAGTCCTCTCGAAGCATAGAAAACCTTTGCGAGAAGCCGAAAAAATCAATTTGGTAGCTGAAGATGAACCGTGAACCCGTCTGTCTTGCTCCCTGTCGAGGTTGATTAGGTTCTTCCGGAACGCGAAATCCCCTGGACAAAGGCAAAGGAGAAAAAAGGGAAAAAGTTGTTGCTCCATGACCATGATATGATCGGGCACACGTTTACTCCGATGGACCAAAATGCGCCGCTCGCTCCGTGTCTTGCTCACAGGCTCACGGTGCGCGACATGCATGCTGGGAGTGTCCCGCTTTACACTCCGTCTGATACTCCGATGAGGCCCACATGATCGATGCCAATCTAGTAGTACTATCGCTAAACAAACTAGGATTAATTAATTAATTAATCAAGGTGTAATGTTGTCACGGTAGCAAGTCAAGTATACTACTAGCTGGTCGCACCTGGAAATTACGGCAGGAAGATTAGTCTGTTCTACAAAGTCAAGTCATTCATACAATTGCAAAAGTAAACTCTGAAGAAACACAGCACGAAAGATGCTGTCAGGACATATGTACAGGCATGGTGGCCAAGTTAGGTGTGTGTGCGTGTGGACTGACACGAATAATCGGTTGCAGTAACTTGTGAGCACGATCTTGCTCGAATTTGGGTTCCCGGGTAACTCTTTTCGTGTTTCCCGCAGTGCTTTTTTGCCTCCTACATTTTCGGTTTTCGTTTGACCGGGCACGTTCACGGAGAGGAGGTGCAGTTATTCCGAGCTTGTGCTGTGCCGGCATGGAACTTGCAATCTTGGAGGACTACCCAATTCCAAAAATAGAAGCATTGGCTACAGAGCAGAGCATCACAATGCTTTTCCCGTCAGGTTGCAGTCTTTCCACCGTACAGGTACTTCCTCAGCTGTTCACAAATGTGATGTTTTACTATTTTAAATCAATTTAGATACACACTATAAAAAGTGAATTTACATATTAAAAATATGTATATATATGCTAAAATAGATGAATCTATAAAAAGCTAAAACATATTATTAGTGAACGGAGGAGTAGTTGCCAAAGCCGCAAGTAAGCTCATATATAGGTGCAGTTTTTTTTGGGAGTTGGAGATCTTTCATTATGCGTCTATTTTTTGGTATGATAATATCGGTGCTACATATCTCTCTCGTCTAATCCAGTATTTCATATTCGAGCGAAACACAACAAATTTATATCATTTTGTGAAAAATAATGTTGCATGGAAGCTAGTTCAAATCAAGTTTATCTCTTCTAAGAATCAACTTGCTAACATCTTCGCCTAGTCGTTGCCACTTCCTTAGTTTGACGGCTGTCTGCACAATCTTTACCTGCTTAGTGCTTAAGGGCATATGTATAGTTGCTGCTATACATGCTTCTACATGTATTTGTGTTTGTATAGTATGTCCATATATTTATATACATACATGATAACAGCCGCACCACGTTTGGTAGCGAGGTAATTCCCAAAACCCTAACGTTCTAATAGCCTGCATGCCGTATTCCAGAACGTATACTGTATTCTTTTCCTGTGTGATTGATCGGCTGAGCAACAGGTAGCTGGAGCGAGTGCGATCGACCTCGTCGATTAAAAAAGGAGACCCCATGTAGAGCCGCGTAGAGTCGTGCATCGCCCAAAATCCATCGGCGACGGCATCCGGGACGATTCCTGCACCAAGGGCGCGGATAAGGAAAAAAGGATTCAAACTTATCCGATCATCAGCACCCGCCGTTTCAGCCGGCTCGGATGGAGGCAGGGTCGACAAGGGTCAGCGTCAGAGCACAGCAGTGGAGGAGAGCGTTCATGGGCAGCTAGCACGCTCGGCGAATTGTTTCTCGGCGCAGCAGACCAGTTTATGAAGAATCGCAGGAGTCCCTACGGCTCAGGCCACTGTCACTAGCTTTTCTTCGGAGAACACCACTACTGGCCCTCCCTGTACCCTGGCACCTGCTTTGTTTTCGAGAAGACTTCGAGAAGACTACTCCCATAGCTTTTTATCTCGCCATCAAAAGCGACCCCGACACGGCTACACCACACCGTGCATGAATGGTAGCGTGCAGGGTTTCATGTGTGGCTATGGCTATGTGTATGTTTATTGCAAGACTTTAGGGGGCTGCCCAGGCCCCACCTGCAGGGTCGCTACGTGTGGAGTGGACTGGCCCACAGCCGGCTTATTTGACGTTTCTGTGTTTTCTTGCCTTTTTTTTTCTTGTACACAATGTGTTTTCTTGTCTGATGATCTGCATGCGTTAAGCTGCTACTGTAATTGCTAGCGATAGAGATCGAGTCATCGAGAAGATCACTGACTCACTGCACTGGTAGTGACTACTAGTGTAGTGTTTTCTATACGCTAGTTGTACACTTGTGAGTTGTATTTATAGCTAGTTTTCGTTTTCTCTCCCTGTCGGTCATGAATTTGATGTGGCCTGATTAAGACAAGTTTCCATTGGTTAGGTGTAGGCATCCAACGAACCTATACACGTTTTCGTTACGAACGTTTCTGTCCGTGTTAACCGCCACCCTTACACTACTACAGGAAAGTTGTGCCACTTTCACTTCACCGTGAGTCGCCTGCTTCTGCAAGAAAGATCACACAGCACTCCACCACCTCAGCGCAACGTGTCAATAACAGACTAATCGTACAAGGTCGAGCTAATTATGTGTTGTGTTGCTAATTACAAGGTGGACTATAGCGAGGGAAGTTAATCTGCCACCCGGCCGTCCAACATTTCTTAATTAAACAACCTTCGCTACTTAATACCGGCCGGGCCGCCTCGTCAGTGATCATATATGCTCCTAGGAAGGTTCGAGCTGTAAAGGTGAGCCAACCAAGCGGTAGTGCAGTACTCCAGAGGTCAAGTGTCGTGCTGGATATCTCAAACTTCAGGGTTAAGCTAGCTAGCTAAACAGAGAGAGCATCGGAGCTGCGTGGGATCAACGCCAGCTTCGAACAAGTGACAGCATACAAAACCATTGCAGGCTTTTTTTTTGGGTAGCTGAAGATGAATCGCGAAGGGCAAAAGGACCTTCATGCCATAAACAGGGAGTTGCATTTGTTTTTTTGTTTTGTTTTTTTACCACGGATTAATTTTTTTTTTAGAACACAGTACAACGCAGACGCTCACAAACACGCACGTACAAGCACTCACATGAACGCACGCACGCACATCCTACCCCTATAAGCACCTCCGAGGGATAGATTTTGGTTTTTGATCTCGCAGACAACGACGTTAGCGGCGTGGGTAAACAATTGCTCGAGCAACCAGTCTTACTCAACGTGAACACCATTTTTCTAGCTAAATTTACCAAATGGAATATTTCTTTAGCTTTTTGAGGCAGAAAATACAACATTTCCTGAAGTTTTCGAAAATAATAATACTAATCGTAAATTGATCTTACAATAACACGAAAACTAACAGGTAAGATACATTTGTGAGAGCCAATTTGCTGATGTGTACAGGATCTCACTTATTAGGCAAATTAAGAAAAATATAATATTTGAAGGAAAAAAAGTAAAATTTTAAAAATAGAAACTGAGAGGATTGTCCCCCATCTTTACCCCCCCCCCCCCCCCCGGCCAAAACTCACTCCCGACGTACTCCGGCGAGGAAGGCCACAACCGCCATCCCTCCAATGCACGCCTCCGCCGGCCGATCAACCTCACCCGACCCTTCGGCGCAGGCCGCCACCATGGTGAGGCCACGGCGCCCAACATCTCCATATTCGCCGCAGCACCCTGCTTGCAGGCAAGCAGAAATTCAAGCCCGGCCATCAAAGTACCCGCGAACCTCGCTAGCACAACGACTCCCTTGAGCGGTTATGTCACGCGGGGACGTAGGAGTGTGTGTGTATGTGTGAGGTTAAAGTGTGTGCATGTGTGAAGTGTGTCATGTGTAGCACGGTCAAGCGTCGGATCCAGTCCCGATGCAGTCGCTGCGTGGGGTAGGGATTCACGGCGATAGGTGTGGATGCGAATGAATGGCCGTGAGCGACACATGGAGAAGCGTCAACTCCAGCGAGCTCGGCTGAGAGTTGTGCCGGCAGGAACCCGCTCCGTCGACACCCGCTTTCATGGTTGCTTCCCTTTAAGACCGAACACTCCTCATAGTTGTCATGAACCGACGCTAAAATTAGGCATGCAAAAACACATCTCTCAATCTAAATGGAAAAAAAACGGAGCTTCAGGCCCTTGACTTTTTCGCACCCCCCCCCTCCCCACTCACCCAGTTAAGAGGTTCTTATTAGAGAAATTGAAATTTCTTTACAGCTTCTAGCAAAAAACGTTGCTTTTTTAATTCTCCCTTTGAAATAACCATTTTTTGCTCCCTTTTTCTAAAATATTATGCCGGCTTGTTTAGATCCTATTCCAATTGAAACATTCCATGTTGATCCCCTTTTTATTACGTCTTGTTTTTAGTCATATGTTGAGATCCAGTCAAATATTATGATTTTCTGCCACTAGTGAATGCTTCTGCCTTTTGTTGATCTCAATTTTTTTATCCTTTTGGAGAATTTGAATTATTAAATAGGGGCTTACAAATTGGACCCTGAAATAAGAACCAATTGGCCTTGGCAAGTGGGTCCCTGGACATAATCGCTGGCAAATCATGTTCAATTCGAGCGTCTTTAGCTAAAAACTTTAGAAAAATATGATAGTTTTCTGTCCCAAAAAACTAAATTGATATCATTCGGTGAATTAGTTAGAAAAGGGCTAGTTTTATGCTAACAGGTAACGGGTGGGTTCACAGGTTCAGATTCCTCCTGAACGCAAAAAAGCCCTGAACATAAAAGTTGCTCCGGCCATGATATGATCGGGGTCGGGGACACGTAACCCCGGAAACACCGATTGATTGAATTGCGCCGCTCGCTGCGGCCGTGTCTTCTCACGGCGCGCGACATGCTCGGGGTGTCCCGCTTTACAACCCGTCAGATACTCGAATGGGTCCCACAGGATCGATGCCAATCTACGCTAAATAAATAATCTGAGGTTAAATTAATCAGAGGTGTAATCATGGAAGGCGTCACCACTCCCGTCTCTAGACGATGCCACGGTAGCGTTCTACGGGAACAAGTCAAGAACTACTGGTAGCTGGTTGGACCTTTATCGCACCTGAAAATTACACCACGCGGATCAATCTGTTTCCCACGGTCAAGTCCTCAAAAGACTTGCAAAAGTGACTCTGAATCGCAAGACGAAAGATGGTGACAGGACAAACATTTGCACAGATTTACCGGCCAAGTTTAGGGCATGTGCAACAGTTGATAAGACCATCTTATCTTAATCCTGCTACATAATCTAGATAGAACAATAAAATTCAATGTACAATAGATTATTTTGTAGTCTTATCTTTAGTAATGAGGTATTCTAAATATATGGTGAGAGAGATTGTGCTAATAGATCATCTCTTAACCAAGAGAAGGCAAATTATTTTTTTCATCTTTCTCTTTCTTCCACCTCAGCATTTATCCTACGTTATGACTGCTAAGATATCACCATTGTACATGTCATTAGATGTGTGGATCCCTGGATTGACACGAATAATCCGGTTGCGGTACACCTTGATCTTGCTCCATTTTTTGTGTTCCTGGGTAACTCCTTTTGTGTTTCCCGCAGTGTTTTTTGCCTACGACTTTTTCAATTTTCGTTTGACCAGATATGTAGTAAATCACGTTCACGAGAGGTGCAGTTGATATTCTGAGCTCGTGATGTGTCGGCCTGGAAGTTGCAGTCTTGGAGACTACCCAATTCCCAAAACA
This sequence comes from Lolium rigidum, assembly GCF_022539505.1. Taxonomy (NCBI): domain Eukaryota; kingdom Viridiplantae; phylum Streptophyta; class Magnoliopsida; order Poales; family Poaceae; genus Lolium; species Lolium rigidum. The sequence continues at coordinate 72,085,079 of NC_061510.1, read as the reverse complement.
GAACCATTGGCTGCTGAACAGAGCAGCACAACGTTTTCCCGTCCAGTGGAGTGTAGGTTTTTTTTGGATAGCCAAGTGTAGAGCTCAGCCTCCGTAGTCCACAAGAAACAATCGCCCCCTCCCTACCTCGGGTTCTTTTTCCTCCCCTTACTCCTTGTGCTCACCCTACATTTCGAAACAGGATGGGAAAATCAGCTAGATTGATCTACTCCCTCCGACCCAAAAAACTGGGCGGGCGGGCATTTTAATTCAATTTTACAGAAAACCCCTTAGAATTTTAAAAACTTTTGCAATCAGGTCCTCCCATCGTGTTCCTCGCGTCCGCCCATCTCCGGCGGCTCGTCCTCCCGGTGACCGCGCGCGCTGCTGCTCCCCGGCGAGAGGGAGTCCGCGCCGCTGCTGGTCGTGGCTCCGCCCTTTCCCGCGGCCGGACGCTTCCCCTTTCCCTGCCCAGGACGCTTCCCCTTTCCCTGCGCGGAGAGATCCCACTCTCCCAGCGGACGGAAGGCTGGAGCAAGGCCTTGAGCAGCTCGCCGGTGGAGGGCGCCGGAACGGGGTAGCAAGGCCGCAAGGACGCGACGGCCGCGCCGGTGAAGGACGAGCCTCCGGAGAACCGCAGCGCTTCCAACGTCGCCGGAGTATCCTCGTCGCTGCCGCCCCCAGGCAGGAAAGGGGGGCGACCAGACGAGTGTTAGGATAGAGACGACCTCGGTTGTTTGTCGGGAAAATTGGAAGGTGTGTTTTATAAAAAGGACATCACGTCCACTAATTCGGGTCGGAGGGAGTACTTCCTTTCGCATCTCCTCGAATATTTAGTTGGACTGTACTTTCTGGTGGAATCTGCGGGACAGCGGGAGGGAGCATATAACGTCCTCATCATGTGCCGCAAAATGATGACTTTTATGACTTCGAAGGGAGAGTAATTAAGAATAGGTCTTGCGACCAAAACTCGTTACAACAGGTGGAATGTGAGGTTATAGAGAAGGACATTGATTTGCTTGTCTTTTAGTCGGACATCGTACTAAAGGAAGTGTGAATGGGGACATGCTCCTAGTTGAGCACCGAGGCTTCAGACGTTTCTGGAAAAAGTTGCACAACTCCCGGGAGTATACAAAATGTGATATGGTTCTCTATGTTTTTGGGAAAAGAAGTGAGATTTTAGATAGTGCATGAAACCATCACATATTATGACTTGTTGGGTATGCTCGTATTCATTAGATACTATCTTAAACCCTTGCTTAGAGTATGCCAATATCGAGGAGGAAACTACTGAAGAACCCGAAGGAGAAAAAGTATACTATGAGGAACTAGATCTTTCCGTAAGCATTGAAGGAGTAGACCGCGGTATAGTTTATGGAGTGGAAGGCGAAGAGGAAGAAACTGCAACTTGGATAGGCTAGAATAATTTAGATGAGCCGAGCAGTATATAATCTTACTAAATAAGTTGTTGAGATCCAATGATACCAGATTTAGATGTGCCATTGCTCTTAAAGCTAGTTGATTTGTATTTGGGTTGCCCCGTGAATCCTCACTAGACCTAGGATGATCTTGAGTCTTGTGTACACTTCTGGGTTGTGATCATGAATATATGAGAAATTTGGTGTCAAGATGTTTTTGTTGTACCACTATGTTCCATGAGTGTTATATGCCAAGACTTGCGCACTACAATATGCAGCGGTGTGCCGGGTCACTGCACTATGACGCCAGCTCTAGCAATGTATGTGGAACATGATTTCTGAGGCTCTTGTAATTTGCGTAGGATACGAACATCGGTACTCCTACGGAGGTTCCTGGTGAGGGGCCGAGCAAGAGGCCTCGAGTAAGGCCGGCCAACGCTGGCCACTTCCATGACGAGGATGATCCGGAGCACTTTATACAGGTGCTCTTCAAGTCTACCATGGGCATTCGTTCCATGGTTCGGGAAGATCATTTCCACGATCACCCTGCTCACTAAAACTAAATGCAAGTGGGACATGAAGACCAACTATGTCGATGAAAAAGTCGTCCTTGGTCAAAGGGTGGTAAGACTTTGCCATTGCAAACAATCGGAGGGTTGGATACTTCCTCACCTTTGACAAGGAATATCCGGACATCTTCCGAGTGGTCATCTTCGACTACTCTTGCTGTGAGGTGATGGCTATGTCCCCGGACCATGTGATATGCCACCAGGAGGATCGTGGAAGAGCGAGGGTCGTCGCTTCTTAGTGTGTCTGTGTAGGAATTGTGGCTTCAATATTTTACATGCTCACTACATTGATTTACTCCCGGAATCAAACCACAATGTGGAAGTATATTAATGGAAATATGACGCGAAATTATACCTAAGGAAATATACTTAAGGAAGCCGGTACATCTATACAGTGTATATGAGTACGCTGGAAATATACCCCAAAATAGTATAGAGTAGAAAGCCAGATTGTCTATAGGATTGGCTCTATGGATTTTTAAAGCCCGTGGGTTTGAATTTGAGTTCAAACTCAGCGCATGACTCACACATGCGTATTTTGGGACCTAACTGGTTAACGGTATACGGCTCGGTAACTGGTTGGTAATGATAATGGTTGCTTAATATGCCACGAGTCCTATCTGAAAACATATTGAAATATTTGGAATTTGGTGTCTATATAAAGGTCCCACCCTGTAGTTTTAATATGCATTTTAAGCGGCACCACCGGTAAGGCAAAGAAATAGAGGTAGACTAAATAGCTCATAACCCTAATTTCTTGCAGTCTAGATTATGTTAAGTGTCTTGCGTCTAAACTATGTTAGTGTCGATCGTCTCAACTTGTCTGCCCAATTTGATACTCTATTAAGTTAATTATACTATGATAGGATTCCTATGCTTACTTTGTGTGATATTCATATCAGTATTTATTAGTGCATGACAACTTCACCACATATGAGAATAGAGAGTGGATTTGGTGCCTAGATACCGTTGGATTTGCTTTTAGATACGTTAGATGCTAACGGAGATAAAACGGCCGTGAAATCTCTCTCCCATCTCCAATCATTAACGCCTAGATTCACTCGCTGCATCTCCACATGGGCTACTACCCCCACCACTTTTCTGTATCAGGCAACAGCAGCAGCAAGGGTTCCTCTCGTGGCTTGGGACGAATCGATTGGAGAGCAGCCGCCGTGGACCGCCCGATTGGAGAGCGACCGAGCATCCTCCTGCATCGAGCACGGCAGGCTCGATAGCCGCCGCTTGGAAGAGAGGCGATGGGGAGCTGCGGCCAGATTGGATGGCGGCGCCGCCGTCGATTTTCCCCGCTGCTCCGTGGCGGCCTCCCCGGCGGCCTTCTCTCGTGCCGCCCCAGACCCAGCCACCGTGGACTGTAGCGCAACGCGACTTGGTGAAACAGCCGCAACGGCGTGGCGGCCGACATCGCCCGCCGGCAGCTCAGCAAGGAGGGATTCCGGCGCACAAGATGTGACAGCGATGAACGACACAGGGAACAGCGGAGAGCGCCCTGCGCGTCACGTCCCCCGAGACAGTGTCGCCGCAGACGGTGTCGGCGTGTCGCCACAGACGGTGCCAGTACCCTGAGCCGAGAGGAGCGGGCGGCGGCTGCCACGCGCGCGGGGCGGGGACACCTGACCCCGGCGAGGACGATTAGAAGAGGACGAAACCGAGCAAGCCGCCTAGGCGCGGAGGAATTCTCAAGAGCATCCTCAAATTCGTCTGCTTTTGCAGCGGTTCTGCTAAAGGTTAGCTCCTCCTTCGTCCTCGCGGCGATTCAAGATGGCTGAGGACATATGGAGATGAGGAGCAGGGGAGCTCGGCGGGAGGCGGACTTCAGGATCGAGATCTTCGTCGAGATGGTCCAACGATTCGGGCCGAAAATTATACGAATCGAAACGGGGAAATCAAGAACTTGGGTCGATTGCAATTGAGCATCTGTTTTGGGATGGATGGGGCGAGTAGGCTGGTAGGCCATGCGCGATGTTGCGGCGAAATCCAGGCTCATCGGCCGTGGGGGACAGGGGCTGGCATGTGGCTCGTTCTCCTAACACGGGATTGGTGGAGAATCGATCCGCCGCGTTGAGCACTTGGAGGCGGCGAGGCGGGATGTCGCTCGTCCGGCGCGTCCGCGTCCGCACGATCCCGGCCACACCATGGGCGCAGGTGGACTCCCGCGGGAGGGCCGGTGGCAGGAAACTGGCGGCATGCTGGAGGGGGTTTCGGCGGCGGTCGACGGCTAGCCTGTGGGGCGGCGCTCGAGGCCAGCGGGAGTGGCGCTCGTGGCCGGAGCAAGTAGGTTGGGGGCGTGTTATGGGGCTCGATTTGGGAACGAGGAAGACGACCAGGGCATCCAGACCACAGGTCTGGCTTTACTTTTTAGACCACACGCTGCGTTCCCATCTCAGATACAAACGGCAAACTAACGATGTTAGACACGTGTCGTGCAATAAACGCGTGCTCACGTACCCATGTGATCACTGAGCTTCATCCGTATGAGAATAGGTCGGGGAATAGGTTATCACACTCGCTCCTGTGGTGACAACCAAACATCATTAGTCTGCCTAAATTCTAAAATAAGTGCAGGATACAAAACACGCCGTGGGTTTGCCCAGGGCCATCCGTGTCATGCCCTGGCCCACGGCTGGCTTAGTTGACGTGTGTGTGTTTTCTTGCCCCATTTGACATGGTTTAGAGCATGTCTAACAGGCCCCGTATAATCCGCCCACCCCGTAAAATTCCGGCGGGATACGGGGCAGGCGCGATTTTGGGCGTCTAGTAGGCCCCGTATTCGGGCCGGCCCGTTTCGGCGGAATACGGGGTCCAGAAAATCGGCCCCGTCGCCCCGTACTTATACTGGGCGCAGGTGCGAGTGAGGGGTTAACCCCTCACTCGCAACCCTAACTCCGCCGTGCGCCGCCGCCTCCTCCTCCCGCTCCCGGCGAGCAATTAGTCGCTCCCCGCGCCGCATTCCACCCTAGATCCGGCATGGACGCCCGCCGCCGCGAGCAGCCGCCGCCGGCGAGCGGATCGAAGCGATCCCGCTCGCCGGACAACGTGGAGGATGCGTGGCGGCGCCAATGCAAGAGATCCGCCGCCGGGAGCCGGCGTTTGGCCTGCAGGTACGCCGGCGCCGCGTACGTCCCGCCGAAGCTCGTTGACTTCGCGGCGGGCGGCGGCCGGTACAACGAGGATCCGCCGATGAAGCCGATGAGCGGGCCCAAGTTCGACGAGTGGCGCGCCGACCGGGAGCGCCGCCGCCGGGCGAAGGAGGCTTGGAGCAGCGGGAGCACCGGCGGCCGGAGGAGCTCCGCTCGCCGGCGATGAGGAGGAGGCCCCGACTTGTTGAAGGAGCTACGACAGTTCCTCAAAGACGACGCCAAGAGGAAGAGGGCGGAGGAGGAAGAGGTGGCGGCGGCCATCGCCGCCGCGAAGGAGGCGGAGTTGCGGGAGGCGGAGGCGGACTCGTACCTAGTCGACCTCCCCGAGTAGGATCGCGCATTCTGGATGTAGAATCGTTGATCCGTATGTATGATCCGTAGTATGATCAATGAAATTGAACTTCCCGGGGTTTTTATTTTTGAAAATACGAGACGAAATACGGGGTCTGCTAGACGGAATGGCTCTTCCGTTAGCAATTTTTCGATACGGGGCGAAAAAGCGGCAGGATACGGAGCAGAAATATGAGGGACCTGCTAGACATGCTCTTATTAGTACAGTTGCTAGCGATGGCGATCGAGAAGATTACTGACCGGCAGTAATGTCTTCATGTGCTGGTCGTTTCTCTCCCGGTCATGGTTCTGACGTGACATGATCAAGAGAAGTTTCTATTGGTTATCCAATGATCGTACACGCGTTTTTCACTAGTACATACGTTTCTGTCTGTGTTAAGCGCCACTCTTACTAGCTATAGCTAGGCCTAATGCAACTTTCACTTCATCGTGACCCCTCTCATATATCACCTACGTCACCTCGTATTTTCGTACGTATCCGAGGTGAAGATGACTGTGACAACTTCCGTATCTGAGGCGGCTCGCGGTGGACTCGACCGGTTCCAGAAGCCAGAGGTGAAGGATTCCACAAGAAATTAAGAGCAGACAACACTCCACGACCTCGGCGCAACGTGTCAATAGCAACCAAATCATCTACCATGTCGTAAATAAGATCGAGCTAATATGTGTTGGATTGCTAAACAAGGTGAGTGGCGTTAATACGCATGGGTCATGAGGCTTTGCTTTGCCAGCAGGCAGCAGCCCATCAACATTTGTTAAATTAAATACCTACGATACCAACGGTTGGATATAAGCCAAATGTCATGTCATTTATAGTTAATATAGATTTTATAGTTAATTTAGAGCCAATATGTACAATAGCCAACTATGAAAATATACAACTTTATCAATATATGACTCATCTTTCACTCTCACAAAATGCCTAGAAGCACGTGCTAAAGCTACTAGTTTTAGTTATACATACATCCGCATCTGGAAAAAATTGAGCTTTTTTTTTGCGATAAAGGTAGTAGAAGATTTAAAGATTATGCTGGATAAATAGCATCTGAGGTGCCCCAGCTTGGATCAACAAGTGAGAGTAACCAAATATTCCACTCCGAGCATATAAAACCTTTGTGAGAATTTCGTTAGTTGTACATGAACTGTGAAAGTTCCATCAGCAAAATGCCCATTCTTACTAGTAATTAATATATGGAGTTGCTTTTGGTTTTGGATTTCATAGACAGTAACGTTTAGCGTTTGCTTGAGCAACCCTGTGGACTGTCGTGCTCTCCATGTCGAGGTGGTTCTTCTGGAATCCAAAATTAACTGGACAAAGGGCCCCGTGATATGATCGGGTACACGTTACTCCGCAAACCTCGATGGACCAAAAAATGCGCCGCTCGCTCCGTGTCTTGCTCACGGCGCGCGACATACTCGGAGTGTCCCGCTTTACACCCTGTCTGATACTCTGATGGACCCATGGGATCGATGCCAATCTACGCTAAATAAGCTGAGATTAACTAATCAGTGGCGTGAGCAAGGATGGCATCACCACTGCCGTCTCTAGACGATGTCACGGTGGCGTTCTACAGGAACAAATCAAGAACAACTAGTAGCAGTTTGTTGGACCCAAGTCAAACAAAAAAAGATTGTTGGTTGGACCTTTATCGCACTTGAAAATTACGCCAGGAAGATTAGTCTGCTCTCTCCACGGTCAAGTCCTTCATGCAATTGCAAAATTGAACTCTGAAACACAGCACTAAAGATGTTGACATGACATACTCCCACAGTCAAAAAAGTAAGCATCTTAACTTTTTACGGATACATGTGTATCTACAACTAAGATGCGTCAATTAAGATATTTATTTTTGAACGGAGGTAGTATGTACAATCATGGTATTAACTTGCCAAGTTTATGCTACGCAGCTGCCCCTTTGTATATCTCCACATGAGGGGGAGGCGACACTACTCCCGCCCCGCTCCGCTGGTGTGAGGGCTGGTCTCCTCTCCCTTCGCTTACTCCTCTGGTGGCAGGAGGGAGGGGGAACCTCGCCTCTCTGTCCTAGTCAACCTTTTAGGGTTAGAGTTTGTCTGTTGTGGTACGATGTTGGGGTGGTGGGAATGGCGGTCGGGCGAATAAACCTGTCTCAGTTCTAATCCCACATCAGTGTCGACCTTCATGGCGATTGATGCCTAGATGTGGTTTGCTCTTCTCGCTTTTCTTCAAATCTAGCGAGATCTGTGTCGCTGGTGTTCGTCGTTATCCACAACGATATATGTCTCGCTGCTTGCAGCGGCCATGTTTATCGACCCACATTGTCTCGTTGAGGATGATACTCTTTTTGATATGGCAATGTTGGAGCCTCGACGTCTCTTCTAACACGCGTCTAGACCGTGTTGGAGTTTGGCGGCGACCGCTAGCTTCAGCGAATGCAGGAAACACTACGGATAATTTTCTGCAAAACTTTTAGGACACTTGTTTTCTCCGGATTTATATGTTCCTTCTACATTAGTTTAGTACATGTAACTTTATTTTCTATTAATGAAATAGTACATGATTTTTATTGAAAAAACGGCTAAGTTTTTTTTGTATAGATCTGACCGGCCAAGTTAGGTGTGTGTGGATTGACACGAATAATCGGTTGCAGTAACTTGTGACCACGATCTTACTCGATTTTTGGGGTTCCCGGGTAACTCTTTTCATCTTTCCCGCAGTGCTTTTGCCTCCCACATTTTCAGTTTTTCGTTTGACCGGCCACGTTCACGAGAGGTTATTCTTCCGAGCTCGTGCTGTGCCGGGCTGGAAGTTGCAGTCTTGGAGACTACCCAGTTCCCAAAACAGAAGAAGCATCGGCTACAGAACAGAAGCATCACAATGTTTTCCCGTCCGGTTCAGACTCCGTAGTCCACAAGCAACGATCCATCGGCCCCTCCCACCCTCGGATTCTTCTTCGTCTTCCTCTCCTCCGACTCCGAGAGCGATATAAACAGCGGAGGGCAGAGAAAGAGACGAGTCATCGGTCACCCATCAACCTCCGCCAGCCAACCAGCTACCTAGTCGGCAGCAGCCATGGGGTTCTTCACCAGGAGCACCTCCAAGCAGACCGCCAAGCTCAAGTCCCTCGTCAAGCTCGCCCTCGCGCGCCTCGCCGTCGTGCGTCGCCCGCGCGTCGGCCGCCGCTCCATCGCCCGCGGCGACGTCGCGCAGCTGCTCTCCATCGGCCACCTCGACCGCGCGCTCGTCCGGGCCGGCCAGGTCCTCGAGGAGGACGACGCGCTCGCGGCGCTCGACGTCCTCGAGCTCTACTGCAGGCTCCTCGTCGACCACGCCGCCCAGCTCGACAAGCCAAAGTACGTGCTTTGCTAACTAACTCCCCGGAATTCCTCGTCTGATTGTTTCTGTTCTTGCGGTACGGTACGGCGGGAGATTCTAATCTGGTTCTCCGTCCAGGGAGTGCACCGAGGAGATCAAGGCGGCGGCCGCGGGCCTCATCTACGCGTCGGCGCGGTGCGGCGAGCTGCCCGAGCTGCTGGACGCGCGCGCCATCCTGACGGACAAGTTCGGCCGCGACTTCGCCGCCGCCGCCAGGGACGGCGCGCACGGCGTCGTCGACCCCACGGTACGTTCGCTTTGCTGCTCCAGCTACGCACACGCGCCTACCGCTGCACCTGCCGCCGCGCCAACCGCTGTGCTGGACGGGAGCTGGAATTTTCATTGACGAGGGTTGGTTGGTGCCTTGGTTTTGCAGCTGGTGCAGAAGTTGTCCGGCCAGGGTGCGACCGTGGAGCAGATGCGGAGGCTGGCCAAGGAGATCGCCGCCGAGAATGGCATCCTGCTCGACTTCCCCGAGGAGCCCAGAGAGGTTCCTCAAGCTCAGGTTGGTTGCAACGTGCTGCACGACTTCACAACCGCTGCTCATCTTCTTCATGCGATTTCTGTGATTCAGTACACTCATGTTATGACTGAACAAATGTGCAATGCAGGGGAAACAGAGTGAGCAAGCCAAGATGAGCGTGCCGGCTGCGGAATCTGTCGAGCAGCCCGAGATCAAGGTAGAACCTTGCGTGCTAAGTCTGGCACCGCCACATTTTTGCAGTACTGTTGTGCTAGTGCTTGATGATCATCACAGATTCATATTGTATTTTGGAACCTGATGTTCAGAAATTCAATGTGTGACTGGCAGGTGCAGGACAGACGGAGGCCTGCCGATCAGAGCGTGAACCGGCCGAGCCTCGCGCAGCTGAGCGCGGAGCAGAAGGTGCCGAAGGAATCCAAGCAGTACCGCGACGTCAGGATGGCGGCGGAGGCGGCCTTCGAGTCGGCGTCGTTCGCGGCGATGGCAGCCCGGGCGGCCGTGGAGCTGTCCCGGACGGAGTCCCAGGGGAAGGGGTGGAGAGGCGGCGGCGGCGGCCACGATAAGGTTCATCCTCTGCAGAGCTCGGGCGCAACCCAGCAAGAAACAGGGAAGCCACAGAATCCTCCGTCGCCGTTGCCGTCCCCGTCCTGGAGCGACCACAGCACTGTTTCCTCGGTGTGGTCGGACCCGCCGCAGAAGGGCAAGACCGTCGTGTTCGACGAGAGCGACGAGGAAGACGACGACGAGGTGGTGGAGGACCTCGTCCGGATCCCGCAGCTGCGCCGGCCTCCCTACGACAGGGCTGCCTCCACGGTGGGCGTCGGCGCGGGCCACTCGGACGGTTCACGGCGCCCGGCGTCCGGCCAGGCGGGCGCGTTCCAGGACGGCGTGTCCAACGGCTCGCAGCACGCGATGCACAGGAGGCACGCCTCGGAGCTGGTCGGCGGCAACGCGCACCACCGCGAGGTGGCCCCGGACCAGCGCGGTGTGTACAGGGCTCCTCCGCCTCCGTACAGGAGGAACCCCTCTGCGGCCAACGGCAACGGCGACAGCGGCGCAACGCGGCGCGCGGGGGACCTCGACGGCGGACGTGGCGCGTACGAGAGCTCGGCGTACGTCGCGCGCGCGCCGTACGCGAGGATAGCGTCGGCGCTGGAGGGCAGCAACGAGCACATCGCGCGGCACGAGGAGGTGCGCAGGATCGGCACGGACGCGCGGGTGCTGCAGGAGAAGCTCTACGGCCCCGCCGCGCTGGGGCCGGGTCGCGCTCCGATGACGCCGGAGCGGAGGGCCATCTCGGTTCGCACGAGGAGGTGAAGACGGTTTCAGTTCGGCACGGTAGCTCGCCGTCGCCGTCGCCGGCGCGGTGGCGGGTTCGAGTGGATTGATGCGGAAATCCAGGATTGCTGAAATTTTTGTACAGTTAGGAAGTGAGGGTAGTAGCATTGTGACATTGTCGATTGATGAAGAGCATGATATTGCCTGTGTTTATGAGTTTATCACATTTCAACTGGTTCATCAAGATGTAAATGGCGCCTCCGTTGGACAATTTCATCACATTTGGCCGGAGGTCAGAGCCAAGGTGATCGGCGACCTACGACTTGTGTTGCCGCCGATCCATCGTCCATGCATGCCGTCGTGCTGGTCACCTGGTGCCGACTCTGGACCACAGTTTACGGCTTACCAAATCTGGCTCGACAAACTATCTTGATCTTTTTTTTAGGGGAACAAACTGTCCCCCGGCTGCATTGAGTTGCCCCCGGCCGGTCTGTCGCCCGGTCGACTTGCCCAGGCACCGACACTGTCGGTCCTGGAGTCGGTTCCACCGAGAGGGGTGCATGGAATTCTTCAAAAGGCTAGTTTTCTCCCTTGGTATATAAAAGCTCCTTCTTCCTCCTCACGGAGGTCAAGTCAAGCATTCATATCAAAACCTTGAAGCTCTCTCCCCCACCATTACTGAAACACAAATGCTCGCACATTTCATCCAACCAAATACAAATATCTTTGGTAAAAAACAAGAGGAGGTCCTGGTCTATAATCTCACCAAGCCATATTTCACCCCCTTGATTGCATCGAGCTAACTTGTTACTCTTAGATTTATGGGAAACCCTAGGTGGCTAGGGTCTACGGAGGCTTACGCCCTGTGACTTACGCCATGGAAAATTTGTGAGTGTTTTGAGGCTACCTCAAAGGCCTAGCACTAGTGATTGATCTCCTACTTCGTGGAGGAGGCCCACGGAGAAGAAGTTGATCCTTTGTGGCGCTTGAGAACTGTTCGTCGCACATCGAGCTTACATCTTCATCTCTAGCGTGCCTCGGATATTTCTATCATAGCTCTTTACTAGTGTTGTTCAATTTGTGATAGCACTCCTACTTGAAGTACTTGTATCATCATATGCATTAGCTCACCTATTTTGCATTATGCCACTTCATCTATCCACGTAGCCTATTTTTTCTAAGATACTAAAATAAATTTTGTAGAAACAATTCACCCCCTCCTCTAGCTTACTATATCTGCCCTTTGAACTAGAAACGTCTATCAATATATATGTTAGATCATGCATTTTTAAGATAGTCAAGGAAATTGAAATAGAAGTGAACAAAACATATATACAATTCATATAAGTGGCATAGTTTAATATTTAAATACATGCCATTTATTTTTTATATTAGAATTATTTAGATCTAGTTAAGATGATTCTGTCAAATAAATATTATTTTGGTGGCAAAAAGATGTTGGATTGGTTTGATCTTACATTTTCTTAAGAAAGAACTCACATATCCGGGATCATAGCTAAAAAATAGTACAATGAACTAATACAAATATATATGAACATATATTTAGAAATAGAAACCAACTACTTCATCCGATCCAAATTACTTGCAATGTATTATACAAATAACAAAAAGTGCAATATAATCTCTTGAAAAGATAACAACTAATCCAAGATTCATTTCAAAACATAGCTTAAATTTAGTTTATGTCTACTTTGAGTTACATGCCTTGGGAATGTAAATAAATAAATGGCAAAATATTTGTACTAAATAGTGCAAAATGTACTAGTTGAAATCATATGTAGTTGAAATGAATTATAAATAAAAATGTTTGGTATAAACAAGAGGAATGAAGCCTGGTGATCACATGTGGATATGAGCACGCGGTGAATGACTGACACGTGTCCCCATTAGGCAAATGTGGTTATCCCCACAATTCTGCTAGTTCCTCCTATCATTGGGTAATTTCCAATTTAGGTCAGACGGGATCCATTTTTGAATTCAAAAAACCGAACTTGAATGGTATAGCACCTCAGAGCCCTACATTTGAATTTAAAAGGTGTGACCTGAGTATCTGGACCATAAATTTGAATTTAAAATGTGGGTCACGCACCAATTGCAAAGCAAGCTAGGTATAATACAGATTCAAACCTTCAAGCTTGTTCATACGACACTACCAACCTTACCATGGATAACACTCATTACAACAACAGCTTGTACCATTACACATAGTCAACTTATTTAAGTTTACCTAGTAAGCAGTCTTAGACAAGGTAGAAGAATGAATTTCCATTCATCAGACAACAAAGCAAATGTCTTACTATTACATATACAGCCACTATAGCAGAGGTAGGAGAAGATGAACAGTGCTACTTAGTGTGAACCCACAACTATCAGCCGCTAAGGATTGCACAGTTCTAACACTCACGTTCAAATCTAGTCACGGGATGTCAGGATGGCGGCGGAGGCAGCCTTCGAGTTGGCGTGGTTCTGGTCACCACAGTCTACATCTTACCAAATCTGGCTCGACAAACGGTCCTGATGAACCTGACACCCCCGTTGCCTTTTGAGTTGTCCAACTGCTGTTGGTCCTTCTTTTTTTTCCCTGCCTAGCTGGGCCGCCATTAGACCAGGACGACACATGCACTACCGCGATGTCAGGATGGCGGCGGAGGCAGCCTTCGAGTCGGCGTCGTTCGCCGCGATGGCGGCCCGGGCGGCCGTGGAGCTGTCCCGCACGGAGTCCCAGGGGAAGGGGTGGAGAGGCGGGAGCGGCGGCCACGATAAGGTTCATCCTCTGCAGAGCTCGAGCGCAACCCAACAAGAGACGCTGCCGCCCGGGAAGCCCCAGAAGCCTCCGTCACCGTTGCCGTCCCCATCCTGGAGCGACCACAGCACTGTGTCGTCGGTCTGGTCAGACCCGCCGCAGAAGGGCAAGACAGTCGTGTTCGACGAGAGCGACGAAGAGGACGAGGACGAGGTGGTGGAGGACCTCGTACGGATTCCGCAGCTGCGCCGGCCTCCCTACGGTAGGGCTGCCTCCACGGCGGGCGTCGCCGCGGGCCAAATGAATGGTTCACGGCGCGCGGCATCCGGCGAGGTGGGCGCATTCCAGGACAGCGTGCCCCCGACGCACAGGAGGCACGCCTCGGAGCTGGCCGGCGGCAACGTGCACCACCGGGAGGTGGCCCCGGATCAGCGCGCCGTGTACAGGGCTCCTCCGCCTCCGTACAGGAGGAACCCCTCTGCGGCCAATGGCAACGGCGATAGCGGCGCACCGCGGCGCGCAGGGGACGTCGACGGCGGGCGGCCGCGTGCGCACCAGGACGGTGGCACGTACGAGAGCTCGGCGTACGTGGCGCGCGCGCCGTACGCGAGGATCGCGTCGGCGCTGGAGGGCGGCAACGAGCACATCACGCGGCACGCAGGAGGAGGATCGGGGACCGACGCGCGGTGCCAGGCAGGAGCCGCCGGCCCCCGCCGCGCCCGGGCCGGGACGCGCCCCGATGACGTCGGAGAGTAGGGCCATCTCGGTTCGCCCGGGCCGGCCTCAGGCCGCTAGGGAGGAGGGTAGCATTGTGACATTGTCGATTGATGAAGAGCATGATATTGCCTGTGTTTATCACATTTGGCCGGAGCTCAGAGCCAAGGTGATCGGCGACGTACGGCTTGTGTTGCCGCTGATCCATCATCATGCACGTCATGGCACACCAAGGCCACTCGGACCACAGGCTGATGTCAATAAATCTGCCTGACAAACAGTCTTGATCTTTTTTTTAGGGAACAAACTGTCCCCCGGCTGCCTTGAGTAGTTGAGTTGCCCCAGGACGGTCCGTCGCCCAATCGACTTGCCCAGGCACCGACACTGTCGGTCCTGGAGTCGGTTCCACCGAGAGAGGTGCATGGAATTCTTCAAAAGGCTAGTTTTCTCCCTTGGTATATAAAAGCTCCTTTCCTTTCCCCCGAGGAGGTCAAGTCAACCATTCATATCAAAACTCAGCTCTCTCCCCCACCATTTACTGAAACACAAAAGCTCGCACATTTCACCCAACTAAATACAAATATCTTTGGTAAAAAGCAAGAGGAGGTCATGGTCTATAATCTCACCAAGCCATATTTCACCCCCTTGATTGCATCGAGCTAACTTGTTACTCTTATATTTATGGGAAACCCTAGGTGGCTAGGGTCTACGGAGGCTTACGGCATGTGACTTACCCCATGGAAAGTTTGTGAGTGTTTTGAGGCTACCTCAAAGGCCTAGCACTAGTGATTGATCTCCTACTTCGTGGAGGAGGCCCACGGAGAAGAAGTTGATCCTTTGTGGCGCTTGAGAACTGCTTCGTCGTTATTATCAGAGTTTACATCTTCATCTCTAGCGTGTACACTGATATTACTATCATAGCTCTTTACTAGTGTTGTTCAATTTGTGATAGCACTCCTACTTGAAGTACTTGTATCATCATATGCATTAGCTCACCTATTTTGCATTATGCCACTTCATCTATCCACTTAGCCTTTTTTTAGATACTAAAATAAATTTTGTAGAAACAATTCACCCCCTCCTCTAGCTTGCTATACGATACGTCTCCAACGTATCTATAATTTCTGATGTTCCATGCTAGTTTTATGACAATACCTACATGTTTTGCTCGCACTTTATAATGATTTCATGCATTTTCCGGAACTAACCTATTAACAAGATGCCACAAGCGTCTCCGTTTCTACTCGTTTTTGGTTCCGTAAAGGCTGTTCGGGCAATATTCTCGGAATTCGACCGAAACGTAAAGCCGAAACATCTTATTTCACCGAGACGGACCGTAACACCGAAGGTTGGGAGACGGAGTGGAGGCCCAGGGCCCCCAGTAGACCACGTGGCCGCGCGGGAGGACCCCCGGCCGCGCTCGGCTCATGGGGAGGGCGCCCTGGTGCCCCTCCGACGCTGCCTCGCTCATAGTAGTGTCCTCGCCACCTAAAAAACCCGACACCAATTGACGAAAACTCCGTAGCGACCCGTGAACGTGCCGTCGCCATCGCGAAACTCCGTTTCTTGGGGATAGAAGTCTCCGCTCCAAGCACGCCGCCGGGACGGGGAATTGCCCCCGGAGTCATCTCCACCAACACCACTCGCCATCTTCATCGCCATCGATGTCTCCCATGATGAGGAGGGGAGTAGTTCTCCCCCAGGCTGAGGGCTCTACCGTGTAGCTGCGTGGTTCATCTCTCTCTCCCATGGTGTGATCTTTATGTGATCATGAGCTTTGTATCACTATTAATCTATGTGCTACTCTAGTGATGTTATTAAAGTAGTCTATTCCTCCTCCATGATGTAATGTTGACAGCGTGTGCATCATGTAGTACTTGGCGTAGGTTATGATTGTAATCTCTTGTAGATTATGGAAGTTAACTATTACTATGATAGTATTGATGTATCTATTCCCCTTTCATAGCTATTGTTGACAGTGTGTATGCTATGTTAGTACTCGGTCTAAATTGCAATGGTCTATTATGCACTCTAGAGGTTACTTAAATATGAACTCCGAATGTTGTGGAGCTTGTTTACTCCGGCTTGAGGGTGCTCTTGTAGCCCTACACAATGAATGGTGTTTATTATCCAACAAGAGAGTGTTTGAAGTAGCACAAGTGAAGAGAAATTATTTATTTATGTGATCAATATTGAGAGTGTCCACTAGTGAAAGTATGATCCCTAGACCTTGTTTCTAAGCATTAAAACACCGTTTCCAACAAGTTCTGTCACATGTTTGCTTGTTGCCATCTTTATTTCAGATTGCAATTACTACTTACAATCATCCATATTACTTGTATTTCACTATCTCTTCACCGAACTAGTGCACCTATACATCTGACAAGTGTATTAGGTGTGTTGGGAACACAAGAGACTTCTTGTATCGTGAATTGCAGGTTGCTTGAGAGGGATATCTTTGACCTCTACCTCCCTGAGTTCGATAAACCTTGGGTGATTCATCAAGGGAAACTTGCTGGCTGTTCTACAAACCTCTGCTCTTGGAGGCCCAACACCGTCCTGGCACAAGAATAGAACGCGTGCGTAGACATCAAGCTACTTTTCTGCGGCGCCGTTGCCGGGGAGGTAAGGTAAAAGGTATTCACATCCTCCGACTACTAAGCTCATTTCCTAGCACTGTTGCCGGTGTGTGAGTGCTCGAAGCTATTTCCTTTAGATCCCGCAATTGCATCTTTTTGTTTCTTGTTTTCACTAGTTAGGCTTAATGGAAAACAACAAAAATATTAGAGATCTTTATAGTATTTATCTTGAGTTAGGACATGAGGTGTTTGAAGAGAAAATTAAAAAACCAATGGAACTTTATATGCATGCTAATGGCAATGTTATCAAGCATGAATGCTTTGAACACCATTGTTGCTAATGCTATGGAAAATTCTAAGCTTGGGGAAGTTCTGGTTTTGATGAGCATGATATTTTTAGTCCCCCAAGCATGGAGGAGAAAATTTACTTTGATGATACTTATACCTCCTATATATGATGATTACAATGATGACTATCATATTTTCAGTCCACCTACTATTGAGGATGAAAATTAATTATGATTACAATATGCTTCCTATATATGATGATTATGGTGATGAGAATAATAATGATAGCTATTTTATTGAATTTGCTCCCACTACAATTAATAGTAAATGACTATGCTTATGTGGAGAGTAATAATTTTATGCATGTAGCTCATGATAAGAATGTTTCATGTGATAGTTATATTGTTGAGTTTGTTCATGTTGCTACTCAAACTTATTATGAGAGAGGGAACATGGTTATATGCATCTTAATAATATAAAGTTTCCTTTTATGTTGAGAATCTTGAAGTTGCGCTTGTGTTGCCTTTCTATGCTTATTGCATTATGCTTACATGACTTTTTTATTTACAAGATTCCTATGCATAGGAAGCAGGTTAGGCTTAAATTTGTTTCATACTTGCTTTTTGATGCTTTAACTCTTATTTCTTGCGAGTGCATCATTAAAATTGCTGAGCTCATCTTAATGGCTATAAAGAAAGCACTTCTTGAGAGATAACCCATGTTTTTATTTTGCTACTGTTTTTGTCTGGGTGCTCCTGAAGTTGTTACTAATGTAGCAAACCTCTCCCTTATCTTTATTTTAT
>NC_061510.1:72056097-72067239 GCF_022539505.1 Lolium rigidum | reverse complement strand
ATCTGTGCGCCTTTATAAGCCGGATCCCGGGAGCCCTAGAGGCACAACCACAACTCATTGTAACATCGCGAAAGCGCCCAGATAATTCCAGACAAGCAGCAGTAGGCCCTGTCTTCGAGCAGGTGTTCCGAAGCTGGGTAAATCGCGTACCACTGTCCCGAGGACTCTCCGCCCTATGGCCCCTACTCCTTCTCCCCTCTTTGAGCATCCCTCCTCTGGAGTACCGTCAAATAGGAAACGACAGCATCCCAACTTTTTAGACCATTATCACATCCTGGGTAGATCTACTTTTTGTGATCCTCTAACATGCGATACAAATTCTTCCTCTCCTTTTCAGTTTTGCAGCCTCTCGGTGCATCAGCAATGGTCCGACCAAGATCATCAGCGGGCTCATCATGTGCCTCTTCTTCACCTTTCCCTTCACCTTCACTTTCCTCTTCTGCTTCCCCTCCTTCAGCATCCTCCATGAAAGTATCACTGAAATGATCAGGATAGTTGTCATCATCCCCTTCTTCATTTTCTTCCATTCTAACCCCTCTTTCTCCATGCTTGGTCCAACAATTATAGCTTGGCATGAAACCGTGCTGAAGCAGGTGCGCGTGAATGACTCTTGAGGAAGAGTAACCCTTCTTATTCTTACAGTCAACACATGGACATATAAAAAAAACCCTGCTTGTTCGCATTAGCCACTGTGAGGAAATCATTCATACCCGTAATGAACTCGCCCGAGAGTCGGTTACCGTACATCCATTGCCGATTCATCTGCATTATTATTATATAAAGTATATAATTAACCATCATGCATTTGTTAAACTAACTATCTAGAAATAATAGAAATTAAACTATGAACTACACATGCATATTTATCAATGACACATGAAAGGTTCAAGTTGCTAACCGCGACCGAGGAGGAAAAAAATGAGAAAGCTTAAGTGTGGCTCGGACACTTCATATCATGTTTGTTTTATGTGAACACAAGTGACATCATGCTCTCGGGTATTTCATCGAACACCTCTTGTGCATAAGAGAAGAAAAGACAAACCCACCACCCCTTGTGAGTAGAAGTGGAACACCAAGTGGCTCACACTTGTGCTGCAGTAGTATTTATAGTGGTGGACCTTTAGTCGCGGTTGGCTAGTCGGGTTAAGCCTGAGGACCTTTAGTCGCGGTTGGCCAGGCCAACCGGGAATAAAATCCCACCCGTACACCAGCTGTCGACCGAGCCCGTTGGGCCCAGAGTTTTAGTCGCGATTCTCTTGCAGAACCGGGACTAAAGATCCTATTAGTCACGGTTCAAAAAGTTTGGAGACTAATGGGGTGGTATGGAAGCCTCTTTTTTATATTAGTGGGAGGGCATGATGTTGTAGGTGGCGCCACAATGCTACAATGGTGCCACCCGTGGCAACACGGTCTTCACGAGTCCAGCGACGACGACGTCAACCAGACTGCTGATGCCGAGGAGGTGACACTCTCCGCAATCCGTCGTAGAAAAGATGGAGATGAAAGAGCAACATGGGAAGCTGCTAAGGGTCGGAGGTCATGCCAAAGTTAACTGAAGGAGCAATCAAACGACACGCGACACAGTTGTTGTTCAGAGAAAGTAAAGGAATGGGCGGCACCATGTACAACTTATATGTGCACGTAGTACGGCACTGGTCGACCAGTTCACGCTCTAAGCTAACACAACCACCACCAACAACAATATATGCAACACAGTGCCAAAAAATAGTGTACAATTAACGTGAAGTGTGTTTAATGGACACGAATTAGCATTGGACGCAGTGGTCATTGCAAGCTTGTTTGTACTGCAGCACCTGATAGCCACAGCGGTTTACTTACATATTGTGCTACGGGGTAATTCTTTCCTCACCTTTGAGAAGAAAAAACCCAAATGGATAAGTCGGCTAGGAAAACTGAATAGAAATGTTGAATAGAAGAGGTTGTGTGCCTCAGTGGCTAGCTTTACGCGGCTTGCAACGCGAAGACACAAAGTTCGAGTCACCGCATCCACGAATTAATTTTTTATATCTTCCCTGACAAGGTGGGACCCGCACGGTAAGGCAAAACTGCAAACACATTTCAGTAGAAAAATATACAAGTGTATCTTTGCAAAAAATACATCTCCATGTGGCACCTTTTGAATCAGTTGGACCAGCTTTGCACATCAAAATAAGTTGTGGGACTGCGGTACCCCATTTTACAAGTTGTGGGACTAATTTGCACATCTCATGCAAGTTGTGGAACTACAAGTGTATATTGCCGGAAATTCAATTCGGCTCCCGGGTGCATATATGATCCCTCTATCAAAAAATTATATTTTGAAATGTCGAAAAATTTTGACAAAAAATTCTACATGTACATCTCCACAATATACGTACGTTCGTCAAGTTTCGCGAGGAACCAATATGTTTTGTGGTCTGTGTAAAAAAGAGAAAAATTATCTCCTAAAAAGCCTTATTTTCAGCATTGAATTTTGTCTTTTTTACACACGTCACACGACAAGTCGGATTTTTATGAAACAACTTTGTGAGCGCGTAGCACGTGAAGATGTACGTTTGAATTTTTCATTTCAATTTTTTGAAATTTCAAAATGTATGTAACATCCATTTAAAAATAAAGGGAGCATATGCTCCCATGTGCCAAAACACCATTCCCGTATATTGCTCTATATTTTCTTTCGTTTCTTAAGTTGAACCGTTTAGTTAAAAATGAAAGCTCTAGAAAGCATAGAGGTATATATCAAAGTTGTTCTAATCAAAAGCGTTGATTTGCTTTAAATTTGTGCCATGAAAGCGTAGAAGCATTTCTCATAATTTTATATTAGGCAACCACAAGACATCTTATCTCAGGCAACCTCCGGGACCACCATACAAGCATTCAGCGTTTTCGATAGGAGTAATAGAGTGACATTTAACATCTGTAATTAACTTGGGCCAATCTGTTGTGATAGGACTGCTGCTACCATCCTGATCAATGACTTTAAGATTGGTGAAAGATGCTGCGTGACCCTGATGATCGTTTGGCAGGGCACCGCTTCCCATGGGAGGAGTTGGAAGTGTCCTGTTAGTAATCACAGAGGCACCAAAATCCATTCCGTTTGCCGCTGCTGCCAAATAGGTAAACAATGATCTTGGGAAGTATCCCACCCCTGTGGGATTGCTGTTGAAGCCATAGTACACCCACCAGTCTCCACTTTGTTTGTCCTGCCGTTGATTTGGATTCATGTTAAGTAAATACTGGAAAAAAAATTCCGCAAGAATAAGAAGGCCCCCAAAAATGTTTTAATACAATTGACTTGACTATGTGAGGGCCACAGTAGTTATTTTTAGTATGGTTGTACAAAAGCCTACACCATTGTCAACTTTGGTAACACTAAATGGAAAATATTTTCTTGAAAATAACATGATGATGAAATGAGTAACAAAAGACGCCAATGGTACCTTAAGCACTCTCATACTGATGTTTTGTACGGGTCCATTGGCACCAACGGAAACTCGTTTTATAACATCACCAGGAGCTACCACAGCGCGATCTGCCCGTATGAATCCAGAGCAATCCATGTTGAAACAACCTGTTTCATTATATCCATCTCTCTGTAGCATGTATTGTGGGTTAAAGCCTTATCCCTAGGTTTTTGGTAAGACTAAGATCATTTGACAAAAAAAAAATCTGAGCTTTTTTTCTCGCATTACCGTCCAGTAGGTATAGAAGTGGGGAAGAGAGTCACCATAGTGTTCTGGATAAATCTGCAAAATAAGTGGTACAACCATACAAAATGAATGCAAAATTACCTCATAACCACAAGAAAAAATAGTGAAGGAGTTGACAAAGCAATTCAACAAACGTGACAAGAAAGTGGCAGTGTTTTTTTCTATCCTCACAGAGCATACTTCCTTAATAGTTTTTATAATACTCAAAATTGTTTGTTGGGGTTTTAGCAATGGAGAACACATAATGCTCGATGAAAATTACTACATTCGCTTACATGCTTAATAAAACAGTAGACTTTTCATGCATTTTATAATGGACTTTAATGATAGATGAAACAATTTACGCTATTGGCATGAAGTCTTTGTGTCGGATCATTATTGCATTGTCACGCTTGTGGAGTTTTATTAATACTAATATTCAGCCTACTATGTGAATTATATTGAAAGTCATGTATAGGACAAGTGACGCTTACATGCCAACCAACTTGAACCGCATTAAAGCTTGATCGAGCACCATCTCCACTATGGGTAACTGAAATTATAGTTGAAGTCACCTGGCTAGGTTTAAGTTTATGGTCATAAACAGACATGGTGACATGCAATCCATAGTAGTTGCCTCCTGTGGGTGATAGATGTGACGCAAACTGCACGGGGAAATCACACGCAAAATAAATATAACAGCTAGTTTGGGAAGTAGGAGAGCAAAATATCAAACCAAAAGAGAAATGTGTAATGCTTGAAATAGAAACAACTACTGCCTCTGATCCATAAAAAGTGGTGGGATTTCAGTTTAATTTAGTCCAAATTTGAACTAAAGACCCGTCAGTTATTATGGATCGGAGAGAGTACAAAATTCCGAGTAACTCTTCACAATTTTCTCATTGGTCTTGGGTAGAAACATGCAAAGACGAAGGCACCCGAAAAATTATATTAAGTTGATTGGAAACACATCCACATCTGAGTTAGTAGTATGTGTTTGTGGTATTACACGATGTAGGGTAACAAATGGATTCCTTATGTACCTAACATGTCAAAAACATGTATGCTCATTCGCGTAATAGTTTTGTTGCACCTACGTCATTGCTCTTATGTACTTACATTATATAATAATAAAATAGACATGCATTCTATAAGTAGAAGTTGCAACCAGGACACCCATATAAATGTTAGGGGCAGTACAAGGTTTAATATGGTCTTTAAACACCCACACAATGGTCATGATTTTGGGTTAATTAGTTTTACATGTTTTTTTTTTGACAAAGCGTACCAATCTACCAATTACACATAGCCTCTGCAAAAACATGATATCAAAAGCCTAGACATTATACACATAATTATAAGTGCAGTTTAGCTTCATGCTATATTATACCCATAACCCGTATAATATAATATAAGAGTATCAAGAACTCATTACCAGTAAAATAAGAAATATGATATTAATGAAAAAATACATATCATATCTCTTCTAGATGGTAACTACACCTTCATTTTGGTTGGTCAATTGAGGTGTACAAGGTAATGAAGACTATGACGGTTAACTCACATATGGTTCATCCCATGAATTTGAATCTTGTCTCGAATTTTTTGCCTCAATGGAACTTGATTTTGTACTTGACAAACGGTTTTTGGCTAGGCCGTAAGCCAAATCTCGTGCTAATGAATTAGCATCCTTCAATGGAAAAGTTAAAATAATGTTTGTTAAGAGGAAAATAATCATATACGGACCATTAAAATGTACAGTTAAGAATTAAAAATATATCTTTGCTTGGGAGCACAAAAAAGCGTTGTCAAGCATGTCACGACAACAGTAAATATGCTAACAAATTTGAGAGATTGATGTAGCATAATGTATGTTAGAGAGCACAACGTCTTATAAGCCTAGGTCCACCAGAGCCAACAACAAAACAAGGCCTCAGGCCTAACTCATCCCAAAAGACTATTATGATGGGTGAGGTTCGGCTTACCTTACAAGTTATGTTTACCTAAAGTAATCTTCCGATGTGGGAGTAAGCGTAACAATGTATTGATTAATTATCAAAATATGATGTTTCAAACTAAAACTAGAGCTCTCTAGTACAATTAGAAGGTTATCCTAGCTAACTGCCGAACATCTTGTGCACTAAGCCTGCCTTGTTAGGTAGCATCTTCAAATAACTTCTAAACAAATCTAAACCCCTTAGTCATTACAGACCATTCTTTCCATCACTCCTAGAATTTTAATTGTTCCGACCGTATCCTTGTTTTCTCTTAAATCCTATCCCATTATATTATATCAGTATTGGTGACATTAAAATAAGTGTGTTATGTGTACTTCTTCCAAAACAAAAAACATTCAAATATAACAACTTAATATTAGAACAAATAATATGATTTACCTTATGAGTAGTAGAGGACATGCTACCACCTTCGCTTTTAAGTGCATGAAAAAAGAGATATAGAACAATTACTCGTTTAACTAAAGTAAGTCTTGCCATTTTAGTTAGCGAATGGATGAATATCAAAATAAGTATGGAGAACTATATATAGACACAGAGTGTAATATAGACGGGGACACAACTATTAGTGTATAATATTACTATAATTAATGCCATTAATGCCATTTAACCCATAAGATATTTAGGTGTATCTTCCTTTATTGTGAATCCAGCCATACCAATTAATTGAATATATGCATAAATCTTTCTTTAATGCCAATGAAATATATGATATTAATAGACTATAGGAACCTTTATTTATTGCTAAATTGCAGAATATAAAATCGAGTTTACTCTGTGTAGAGGCACATTGATCACAATGATACCGAGTGATTACTCACTTTTTTTTCTTCTGCAAAGCACATTACAAACGCACACGATCAAAAAATACCTACACTCACTCATGTCTACAAACGCATGCACGCACATCCTACCCATGTGAGCACCTCCGAGAGACTGAGTTCAAGAAGCTCATCCAACAGGTCTTGAGATTGATGCAATCGGCACATGTCACTCGCTATCGACGGGAACATCGGCTCACATTGAGTAATATTCTTTTTTTATGAGACGCCAAAGTGTCAAATCTTAAGTTTTATCCTTTATTGGGTGGAGGTGTTACTCCTTCTTAACCATCCAACCATATGTTCGTTTTCTATTGCTCACAACTATAATAGTAGAACAACATGTACTGACCTCACAAAAATATAAATATGTACTAAACCGTATCAACACACCATTAATGAAATTAAATTTTATATAATTGGTAAGAAAGAATTCATACTACATCCTGCAACCAGTTAAGTTTGGTTCCGATCATGATCTCTATTGGTTTAGTTTAGGCTGTGTGCAAAAACTTCTCATGTGGGTTTAGTGTCGTTCAGTTTACCAAATTTCCTCTCAAGGGTTCAAACTGGATACATTTGAGTTAACCAACCAATCCCAGGTTTATGCGCACGTATTACAAGGTTCAACTTTTCCCATTTAATTCAACAAAAGAATATGGGTAATGTTCAATAGTTTTTTTATAACATTATATCATATTCATACAATGTTTCTGATGGTGTAATTTTTATGGCATAAGATCGGTTAAATCGTTGTTCAAAGTTAGTGCACGCGAAGCAAGGACGACATGTAAAAGTTGAGGGAGGGAGTACAATTGTTCATGCTCTATAGTAAGTAACAGTTTTGCAAAAAGAGATATTTACAACAAGTTTAATTTTTTACTTAACTGTATTTTTAGATCTAAGAATATCATATACACACATATCTAACAGGGTGGATTATACACATTCTAGAACAAAACAAACTATGAAACCTACAAAAATAATTAATACCAGAACCAAAAACTTTGAATTTGTAAATACGCATAACTTTATTGGTCTCCGAGCAGGAGAAAAAAAATCCGTGAAAACCAAAAAAGGATCGATACTAGAACCAAACTTAAATAAATTCACCACTTAATATGGTTTTCAGTTGTTTAATTGTTTTTGTCCGTGACTAAAACAAATCATATGTTACTATTTTTTAGCTCCGATTAACCAAACTAACTCTGATATATGAGATAATGGCCCAAGCCGCTAAGCCTAATCCCTTTAACCATCCTATTGTGTTCAACTAGCTGATACCGAGGCTATTGCCACCAAGAAAAATCAGAGCCCTTTTGCCACTAGATATTATATTTCCGGAATTCATTTAAATTCAAACGCATTTCTACTAAGGAAAGGAGTTGGCAGAGATTCTAAGTGAATCATAAATAAACAGAACCCAAAACTTGTTTGGATGGTTAAAGCTTATCAAACTTATAAACCAACCCGTTCACTGGTAGAAAAACAGGCTTCCGGTGAGCCCCATAAGTCGCGAAGCTGTAGGAACCGCGACTAATGGTACCTTTAGTCGCGGTTCGGGAGGCGAACCGCGACCAAAGGCCTGGGCCCAGGGCGCTCGGTGGCCAGCCGGTGCACGTGGGGGGCTTTAGTCGCGGTTGGCCAGGCCGTGCCCGAAGGCCTTTAGTCGCGGTTGGCCAGGCCAACCGGGACTAAAGCCCCCCCCCCTATATATACCCATCCAGCAGCCAACACTTAGCCATTTGGTGCCATTTTCTTCACAAACTTCACAAGTGGGTGTTAGGTTTGCTTTTGGTTCCTCTTATGCACATAAGGTGTTTGATGAAATGCCCCAAGAGCATGAAACAAACATGATATGAAGTGTTGGAGCCACACTTGAGCTTTCTCATTTATTTTTTCCTCCTCGATCGCGGTTAGCAACTTGAACCTTTGATGTGTCGTTGATAAAATGTGCATGTGTGTGTAGTTCATTGTTTAATTTATATTGTTTGTAGCTAGTTAGTTTAACAAATGCATGATGGTTAATTTTATATTTTATATTATAATAATGCAGATGAATCGACAATGGATGTACGGTAACCGACTCTCCGGCGAGTTCAGTACGGGTTTGAAAGATTTCCTCGTAGTGGCTAATGCGAACAAGCAGGGGGTTTTGTTATCTGTCCATGTGTTAAATGTAAGAAATCAGAATGGTTACTCTTCCTCAAGTGATGTTCACATGCACCTGCTTCGGCACGGTTTCATGCCAAGCTATAATTGTTGGACCAAGCATGGAGAAAGAGGGGTTATAATGGAAGAAGATGAAGAAGGGGATGATTTCATCGATGAAAGCTATCTTGCTCATTTCGGTGATACTTTCATGGAGGATGTTGAATGTGAAGGGGAAGGTGAAGGGGAAGGTGAAGAAGAGGCACGTGATGATCCCGTTGATGATCTTGGTCGGACCATTGCTGATGCACGGAGACGCTGCGAAACTGAAAAAGAGAGGGAGAATTTGGATCGCATGTTAGAGGATCACGGGAAGGCGCCGTACCCGGATGCGATGATGGTCCGAAAAATCTGGGCTGCACACTCGGATTTGCTGAAATGGAAGGCACGAGCAGGTGTAGCTGACTTGGCATTTGAAAACTTGCTGAAAATGTTGAAGAATATGTTTCCAAAGAATAACGAGTTGCTCGCCGACACGTACGAAGCAAAGAAGGTTGTCTCGCCCTCTAGGTTTAGAGGTTCTCAAGATACATGCATGCATCAACGATCGCATCCTCTACCGCGGTGAATACGAGAATTTGAATGAATGCCCGGTATGCACCGCATTGCGTTATAAGATCGAGGCGATGACCCCGGTGATGATGTTGAGGGCCGGAAACCTAGGAAGAGGGTTCCCGCCAAGGTGATGTGGTATGCTCCTATAATACCACGGTTGAAACGTCCGTTCGGGAACAAAGAGCATACCAAGTTGTTGCGATGGCACAAAGAGGACCGTAAGTCGGACGGGGAGTTGAGACACCCCGCAGATGGAACGCAATGGAGAAAGATCGACAGAGAGTTCAAAGATTTTGCAGCTGACGCAAGGAACATAAGATTTGGTCTAAGTCATACTCCTGGATACATGAAATTTGGAGTGACTAAGTCATACTCCTGCATACAGGAAATTTGGAGTGACTAAGTCATATTTTTGCATACATGAAATTTGGAGTTATTTAGTCATACTCCTGCCTAGGCGTATAATATGCATACTCGTAGTCTTCATAGCCACCGCCGTTGTACTGGTAGTCGTCGCCTTCTAAGTTGCCGGCGTAGTCATCGCTGCTGTTGTCGCTGTCGTCGGGCGGCGCTCGTGGCTCGAACTGAGGGTAGCGCAGGCGGGGGATATCGCCGGCCGTGATGTAGTCCATGACGCTCTGCAGAGTCCGGCCGTACCACCATAGCCGACGGCCGGCCTCGTGGAAGTTTCCGGGAGGCGGACCGTCCTCCTCATACCCGGCGAGCGCCCTCTCATGCCGATTGATGAAGAAGGCGTCCCAAGTATGCTGGTTATCGGGATGCCGGCGGGGATTCATCCGCTCGCTCCGGCGTGAGGTCGAGGTAGTAGTGGTTCGTGATGGCCGCCCGGCGCGCAGCACTCGAGGGACGGGAGGGACCGGCACGCCGCCGGCGCTTAGGCTCCGGCCGGCAGGGGACGCGGTAGCCCGGAGGGCAAGGGTAGTTCGAGGCGCAAAGCTCCTCCACTCGCCGGTAGGTTAGAGTGGGTGCGGTGGAAGCCATGAGAGAGTGATGAGAGATTGTAGAGATGTGATAATGATGGCCAAGCCGGGCTACCTATATGTAGTGACAAATGGCGGGAAAAATGGGAGCGGGAAGACAGGAGGCGGGAAGAAAGAGGCGGGAAGAAAGTGGCGGGAAGAAAGAGGCAGGAAGAAAGTAGCGGGAAGAAAGTGGCGGGATGAAAGTGGCGGGAAGAAAGAATTTTTCGATATATTATTTTTCTGATTTTTTTGATATATTATTTGTATTTTTAAGAATTTGAATTGAATTAGTTTTATTTTTTATTTTTTGATATATTATTTGTATTTTTAAGATTTAGAAATGAATTAGTTTTATTTTCCTGAATTTTTTCATACATTATTTGTATTTTTAACATTTAGAAATGAATTAGTTTTAATTTTCTGAATTTTTTGATATAATATTTGTATTTTTAAGATTTTTAATTGAATTAGTTTTATTTTTCTGAATTTATTGATATATTATATGTATTTTTCAGATTTAGAAATGAATTAGTTTTAATTTTCTGAATTTTTTGATATAATATTTGTATTTTTAAGATTTTGAATTGAATTAGTTTTATTTTTCTGAATTTATTGATATATTATATGTATTTTTCAGATTTTGAAATGAATTAGTTTTATTTTTCTTTACTTTTTGATATATTATTTGTAATTTGAAAAAGAAAAGTAATTTGAAAAAGAAAAGTAATTTGAAAAAGAAAAGTAATTTGAAAAAGAAAAGTAATTTGAAAAAATACCTTTAGTCGCGGTTGGCCTCGCCAATCGCGACTAAAGGGTATTTTTCCGCGGGAAACGAAAACCCGCGAAAATACCCTTTAGTCGCGGTTGG
>NC_061510.1:72014580-72055997 GCF_022539505.1 Lolium rigidum | reverse complement strand
TTGATGTCTACGGGAGCTTCTATTCTTGTAGACGGTGTTGGGCCTCCAAGTGCGAGAGGTTTGTAGAACAGCGACAAGTTTCCCTTAAGTGGATACCCAAGGTTTATCGAACTCGGGGAGGAAGAGGTCAAAGATATCCCTCTCATGCAACCCTGCAACCACAAAGCAAGAAGTCTCTTGTGTCCCCAACACACCTAATAGGTGCACTAGTTCGGCGAAGAGATAGTGAAATACGAGGTGGTATAAATAAGTATGAGCAGTAGTAACGGTGCCGGAAAAGTGCTTGCTGGCGTGTAGTTGATGGTGGTAATATTGCAGCGAGTAGTAACACGAGTAAAACGAGTAAACAAGCGGTAGTAACTCAGCGGTATTTAGGAACAAGGCCTAGGGATTACACTTTCACTAGTGGACACTCTCAACATTGATCACATAACGAGAATAGATAAATGCATACTCTACACTTTTGTTGGATGATGAACACATTGCGTAGGATTACACGAACCCTCAATGCCGGAGTTAACAAGCTCCACAATAATGCTCATATTTTAGTAACCTTTAGTGTAAGATAAATCAACGAGACTAAACCAAGTACTAGCATAGCATGCACACTTGTCACCTTCATGCATATGTAGGAGGAATAGATCACATCAATATTATCATAGCAATAGTTAACTTCGCAATCTCCAAGAGATCATGATCATAGCATAAACCAAGTACTAACACGGTGCACGCATCTGTCACCTTTACACACGTGTAGGAGGAATAAAACTACTTTAATAACACATCACTAGAGTAGCACATAGATAAATTGTGATACAAACTCATATGAATCTCAATGAGATCATTGTATTGAAGTACATGGAAGAGAGATGAACCACATAGCTACCGGTACAGCCCCGAGCCTCGATGGAGAACTACTCCCTCCTCATGGGAGCAGCGGCGGTGATGAAGATGGCGGTGGAGATGGCAGCGGTGTCGATGGAGAAGCCTTCCGGGGGCACTTCCCCGCTCCGGCGAGGTGCCGGAACGGAGATCCTGTCCCCGGATCTTGGCTTCGCGATGGCGGCGGCTCGCGAAGGTATTCGTGGGTTTCGTCAATTCGTCTCGGGTTTTCGATCCGGGGGCTCTTTATAGGCGGAGAGGCGGCGCGGGAAGGTCACCGGGGTGCCCTCACCACCGGTGGCGCGGCCGGGGCCTGGCCCGCGCCCGGGTGTGGTGTGGGGCCCCCACGGCCCATCTCTGGCAGCTCTCGAGTGTTCCGGATGGTTCGGGAAAAATAGGAACCTGGGCGTTGATTTCGTCCGATTCGAGAATATTTCGTTACTAGGATTTACGAAACCAAAAACAGCGAGAAAACGAGAACTGGCACTTCGGCATCTTGTTAATAGGTTAGTTCCAGAAAATGCACGAATATGACATAAAGTGTGCATAAAACATGTAGATAACATCAATAATGTGGCATGGAACACAAGAAATTATCGATACGTTGGAGACGTATCAGCATCCCCAAGCTTAGTTCTGCTCGTCCCGAGCGAGTAAAACGATAACAAAGATAATTTACGGAGTGACATGCCATCATAATCTTGATCATACTATTTGTAAAGCATATGTAGAGAATGCAGCGATCAAAACAATGTGTATGACATGAGTAAACAAGTGAATCATAAAGCAAAGACTTTTCATGAATAGCACTTCAAGACAAGCATCAATAAGTCTTGCATAAGAGTTAACTCATAAAGCAATAATTCAAAGTAAAGGCATTGAAACAACACAAAAGAAGATTAAGTTTCAGCGGTTGCTTTCAACTTGTAACATGTATATCTCATGGATAATTGTCAATGCAAAGCAATATAACAAATGCAATATGCAAATATGTAAGAATCAATGCACAGTTCACACAAGTGTTTGCTTCTTGAGATGGAGAGAAATAGGTGAGCTGACTCAACAATGAAAGTAAAAGAATGGTCCTCCATAGAGGAAAAGCATCGATTGCTATATTTGTGCTAGAGCTTTGATTTTGAAAACATGAAACAATTTTGTCAACGGTAGTAATAAAGCATATGCATCATGTAAATTATATCTTACAAGTTGCAAGCCTCATGCATAGTGTACCAATAGTGTTCGCACCTTGTCCTAATTAGCTTGGGTTAACACTGATCATCATTGCATAACATATGTTTCAACCAAGTGTCACAAAGGGGTACCTCTATGCCACCTGTACAAGGGTCTAAGGAGAAAGTTCGCATTGGATTTCTCGCTTTTGATCATTCTTCAACTTAGACACCCATACCGGGACAACATAGACAACGAGATAATGGACTCCTCTTTTAATGCTTAAGCATTCAACAACAGTTAATATTCTCATAAGAGATTGAGGTTTTATGTCCAAAACTGAAACTTCCACCATGATTCATGGCTTTAGTTAGCGGCCCAATGTTCTTCTCTAACAGTATGCATACTCAAACCATTTGATGTGAAAACCGCCCTTACTTCAGACAAGACGAACATGCATAGCAACTCACATGATATTCAACAAAGAGTAGATGGCGTTCCCCAGTAAACATGGTTATCGCACAACAAGCAACTTAATAAGAGATAAAGTGCATAATTACATATTCAATACCACAATAGTTTTTAAGCTATTTGTCCCATGAGCTATATATTGCAAAGGTGAAGGATGGAATTTTAAAGGTAGCACTCAAGCAATTTACTTTGGAATGGCGGGAAAATACCATGTAGTATAGGTAGGTATGGTGGACACAAATGGCATAGTGGTTGGCTCAAGTATTTTGGATGCATGAGAAGTATTCCCTCTCGATACAAGGTTTAGGCTAGCGAGGCTTATTTGAAACAAACACAAGGATGAACCGGTGCAGCAAAACTCACATAAAAGACATATTGAAAACATTATAAGACTCTACACCGTCTTCCTTGTTGTTCAAACTCAATACTAGAAATTATCTAGACCTTAGAGAAACCAAATATGCAAACCAAATTTTAGCATGCTCTATGTATTTCTTCACTAATAGGTGCAAAGTATATGATGCAAGAGCTTAAACATGAGCACAACAATTGCCAAGTATCACATTACCCAAGACATTTATAGCAATTACTACATGTATCATTTTCCAATTCCAACCATATAACAATTTAACGAAGAGGAAACTTCGCCATGAATATTATGAGCTAAGAACACATGTGTTCATATGAACCAGCGGAGCGTGTCTCTCTCCCACTCAAGCATGATGTAATCCAATTTATTCAAACAAAAACAAAAACAAAAGCACACGGACGCTCCAAGTAAAGCACATAAGATGTGGCCGAATAAAAATGTAGTTTCGGGGGAGGAACTCGATAATGTTGTCGATGAAGAAGGGGATGCCTTGGGCATCCCCAAGCTTAGACGCTTGAGTCTTCTTGATATATGCAGGGGTGAACCACCGGGTGCATCCCCAAGCTTAGAGCTTTCACTCTCCTTGATCGTAGTATATCATCCTCCTCTCTTGACCCTTGAAAACTTCCTCCACACCAAACTCGAAACAACTCATTAGAGGGTTAGTGGACAATAAAAATTAACATGTTCAGAGGTGACACAATCATTCTTAACACTTCTGGACATTGCATAAAGCTACTGGACATTAATGGATCAAAGAAATTCATCCAACATAGCAAAAGAGGCAATGCGAAATAAAAGGCAGAATCTGTCAAAACAGAACGGTCCGTAAAGATGGATTTTATTAGGCCACCAGACTTGCTCAAACGAAAATGCTCAAATTGAATGAAAGTTGCGTACATATCTTAGGATCACTCACGTAAATTTGCATAATTTTCTGAGTTACCTACTGAGAATTAGACCCAGATTCGTGACAGCAAAGAAATCTGTTTCTGCGCAGTAATCCAAATCTAGTACTTACTTTACTATCAAAGACTTTACTTGGCACAACAAAACACAAAACTAAGATAAGGAGAGGTTGCTACAGTAGTAAACAACTTCCAAGACACAAATATAAAACAAAGTACTGTAGCAAAATAACACATGGGTTATCTCCCAAGAAGTTCTTTCTTTTTAGCCATTAAGATGGGCTCAGCAGTTTTAATGATGCACTCGCAAGAAATAGTATTTGAAGCAAAAGAGAGCATCAAGAGGCAAATTCAAAACATATTTAAGTCTAACATGCTTCCTATGCATAGGAATCTTGTAAATAAACAAGTTCATGAAGAGCAAAGTAACAAGCATAGGAAGATAAAATAAGTGTAGCTTCAAAAATTTCAGCACATAGAGAGGCATTTTAGTAACATGAAAATTTCTACAACCATATTTTCCTCTCTCATAATAATATCCAGTGGTATCATGAGCAAACTCAACAATATAACTATCACATAAAGCATTCTTATCATGAGTCTCATGCATAAAATAATTACTCTCCACATAGGCATAGTTAATTTTATTAGTTGTAGTGGGAGCAAATTCAACAAAGTAGCTATCATTATTATTCTCATCATCAAATATAGGAGGCATATTGTAATCATAATCAAATTCACTCTCCATAGTAGGTGGCACCAAAAGACCACTATCATTATAATCATCATAAATAGGAGGTAAAGTATCATCAAAGAAAATTTTCTCCTCAATGCTTGGGGGACTAAAAATATCATGAAAATCAGCTTCCCCAAGCTTAGAACTTTCTATATCATTGTCAACAATGGTGTTCAAAGCGTTCATACTAATATTACTACCAGCATGCAAAGAAGATTTTATAGGTTTTTTAATTTTCGCATCAAACAATCCAAGTTTTAAATCCCGAAATAGAATAAGAAGCTCACTCTTGTACATTATGCCAAACTAGTGTAAACAAGAAACAACAAGATGCAATTGCAGGATCTAAAGGAAATAGCTTTGAGCACACACACAACGGCGCCGGAAAAATACTTTACACGGGACCGTAGTATGAGTGCCTTTTTACCTTTCCTCCCCGGCAACGGCGCCGAGAAAAGTGCTTGATGTCTACGGGAGCTTCTATTCTTGTAGACAGTGTTGGGCCTCCAAGTGCGAGAGGTTTGTAGAACAGCAGCAAGTTTCCCTTAAGTGGATACCCAAGGTTTATCGAACTCGGGGAGGAAGAGGTCAAAGATATCCCTCTCATGCAACCCCGCAACCACAAAGCAAGAAGTCTCTTGTGTCCCTAACACACCTAATAGGTGCACTAGTTCGGCGAAGAGATAGTGAAATACAGGTGGTATAAATAAGTATGAGCGAGTAGTAACGGTGCCGAGAAAAGTGCTTGCTGGCGTGTAGTTGATGGTGGTAATATTGCGACGAGTAGTAACACGATAAAACGAGTAAACAAGCGGTAGTAACTCAGCAGTATTTAGGAACAAGGCCTAGGGATTACACTTTCACTAGTGGACACTCTCAACATTGATCACATAACATAATAGATAAATGCATACTCTACACTTTTGTTGGATGATGAACACATTGCGTAGGATTACACGAACCCTCAATGCCGGAGTTAACAAGCTCCACAATAATGCTCATATTTTAGTAACCTTTAGTGTAAGATAAATCAACAGACTAAACCAAGTACTAGCATAGCATGCACACTTGTAACCTTCATGCATATGTAGGAGGAATAGATCACATCAATATTATCATAGCAATAGTTAACTTCGCAATCTACAAGAGATCATGATCATAGCATAAACCAAGTACTAACACGGTGCACGCATCTGTACCTTTACACACGTGTAGGAGGAATAAAACTACTTTAATAACACATCACTAGAGTAGCACATAGATAAATTGTGATACAAACTCATATGAATCTCAATGAGATCATTGTATTGAAGTACATGGAAGAGAGATGAACCACATAGCTACCGGTACAGCCCAGAGCCTCGATGGAGAACTACTCCCTCCTCATGGGAGCAGCAGCGGTGATGAAGATGGCGGTGGAGATGGCAGCGGTGTCGATGGAGAAGCCTTCCGGGGGCACTTCCCCGCTCCGGCAGGGTGCCGGAACAGAGATCCTGTCCCCCAGATCTTGGCTTCGCGATGGCGGCGGCTCCGGCAGGTATCCGTGGGTTTCGTCAATTCGTCTCGGGTTTTCGATCCGGGGGCTCTTTATAGGCGGAGAGGCGGCGCAGGGAGGTCACCGGGGTGTCCTCACCACCGGGTGGCGCGGCCGGGGCCCGGCCCGCGCCCGAGTGTGGTGTGGGGCCCCCCGGCCCATCTCCGGCAGCTCTCGAGTGTTCCGGATGGTTCGGGAAAAATAGGAACACTGGGCGTTGATTTCGTCCGATTCGAGAATATTTCGTTACTAGGATTTACGAAACCAAAAACAGCAGAAAACGGAAGCGGCACTTCGGCATCTTGTTAATAGGTTAGTTCCAGAAAATGCACGAATATGACATAAAGTGTGCATAAAACATGTAGATAACATCAATAATGTGGCATGGAACACAAGAAATTATCGATACGTTGGAGACGTATCAGGGGTGGGTCGCCAGTCCCACTCGCCGTGAAGACGAAGGCCCAGGTGGACTGCCAGTCGCCCAAGCGACTGGGCCCAAAGGCGACTGGGCCACGATCCCAAAGGGAAGATCTGTGCGACTGGATTAGAAGATTACTAGCAAGGGGGTTAACGAATCCCGGATTAATAGCAACGAATACGATTTGGAGTTATCGCCATGTAACCCTAGATCGGGGGTGTCCATATAAACCCCCGAGCTAAAACCCTAGAGGACACCTGATTCGAGATCTAATCTCCCATTGTAAGCTCACGGCGTAGCCGCCGACTGAGCCCCCCATTGTAATCCTCCACTGAGCAATAAAGATCTAGCAGGACGTAGGCCTTTTACTCTCCGGAGGGGCTGAACCTGGGTAAAACCCTTGCGTCTCTTGCACCTCGATCCGTAGATGGCGATGTTCCCTTCCTCTCGCATCAACGAAGTGCTACCCCCTGTAGCATCTGCCGTGGTCACATCCACGACACCTGGTGTGGTAATACACAAGTAGTGCAATGCTCCAACAGTGCTACGAGACTTGGTGACATCTTCTGATGTCAGTAGTGCACGGCGATGGGAGTAGAAACATGACGACAAGCTTCCATGTTGGTGCGGCGAAGATCTCACACATATTTGCATCGAGACATTGTGTACGGTGTTGGGAGTAGAAACACTTGGCGACCTGAGAGAACCCATATCCTTAACGGCCAAGGCATTGTGAAGTTTTCGAAGAAGATTATTAATAGGCGAGGAAGAGGACCCTGTCAAGATCAAATCATCAATATAGACCAGTGAGGTCTCCAAGGCCAGAGATGGAGAGTAGAGACATCAGGAAAGCACCGTAGGAACCGCTTCGTCTGCGTCGCTCCCAACCGGGCGATCCCTAGTCGCACAAGGTTCCACGCTCCCTCCCTCCGCGCCCCTCGGCGCTGCTGGGCGTAGCCGCCTGATGCGTGTAGTTGACACGTCCGTTGGGAACCCCAAGAGGAAGGTGTGATGCGCACAATAGCAAGTTTACCTCAGTAAGAAACCAAGGTTTAATCGAACCAGTAGGAGTCAAGAAGCACGTTGAAGGTTGATGGCGGCGGGATGTAGTGCGACGCAACACCAGGGATTCCGACGCCAACGTGGAACCTGCACAACACACCCAAAGTACTTTGCCCCAACGAAACGAGTGAGGTTGTCAATCTCACCGGCTTGTCGTAACAAAGGATTAGATGTATAGTGTGGATGATGATTGTTTGCGAGAAAACGAGTAGAACAAGTATTGCGGCAGATTGTATTCGATATAAAAGAATGGACCGGGGTCCACAGTTCACTAGAGGTGTCTCTCCCATAAGATAAATAGCATGTTGGGTGAACAAATTACGGTCGGGCAATTGACAAATAGAGAGGGCATGACCATGCACATACATGATATGATGAGTATTGTGAGATTTAATTGGGCATTACGACAAAGTACATAGACCGCTATCCAGGCATGCATCTATGCCTAAAAAGTCCACCTTCGAGTTATCATCCGAACCCCTTCCAAGTATTAAATTGTAAACAACAGACAATTGCATTAAGTATGGTGCGTAATGTAATCAATAAGTACATCCTTAGACATAGCATCAATGTTTTATCCCTAGTGGCAACAGCACATCCACAACCTTAGAACTTTCTGTCACTGTCCCAGATTTAATGGAGGCATGAACCCACTATCGAGCATAAATACTCCCTCTTGAAGTTAAGAGCAAAAACTTGACCAGAGCCTCTACTAATAACGGAGAGCATGCAAGATCATAAACAACACATAGGTAATAGATTGATAATCAACATAACATAGTATTCTCTATCCATCGGATCCCGACAAACACAACATATAGCATTACGGATAGATGATCTTGATCATGTTAGGCGACTCACAAGATCCGACAATGAAGCACATGAGGAGAAGACAACCATCTATCTACTGCTATGGACCCATAGTCCAGGGGTGAACTACTCACTCATCACTCCGGAGGCGACCATGGCGGTGAAGAGTCCTCCGGGAGATGATTCCCCTCTCGGCAGGTGTCGGAGGCGATCTCCTGAATCCCCCGAGATGGGATTGGCGGCGGCGTCTCAGTAAGGTTTTCCGTATCGTGGCTCTCGGTACTGGGGGTTTCGCGACGAAGGCTATTTGTAGGCGGAAGAGCAACACGGGGGGCCACACGAGGGCCCCACACACCAGGGCCGCGCGGCCAGGGTCCAGGCCGCGCCGCCCTGTGGTGTCGGCGCCTCGTGGCCGTCCACTTCCCGGCCGTCCATTTCTTGTGTTCCCTTTTCACCGTCCGTGCTTTATCCGCCCAGCCACTGACTTGCGGGCCTGTTTTTTTGAGGACCCGCTCGTCAGTGACACAATCTACGTGAGAATTTGTGTGTTTCAAAACGAACAGTACCACGCGGTGGTTGCCCCTGTGGTTTCGCATCCTCCCACCGTCGAGCGCCGCTGTTGTGGTGGCGTTTTCCTTCGGAGAGGAGTTGTGCTGGAGGAGCATGGCCCGACGCCACCGTCCTCGGCTCGCCCCGCCGCCAACTGGGCAGGTCTCTCTCTCTCACTCTCCCGTTGGTATGCTAGCAAAGTCGACCAGATCTCGATTCCTGGCCCAAATCGTGGTAGAACCTCTCTCTCTCTCTCTCTCGTAATGGGCATGCTAGCAACCTGACCAGATCTTGATTCTTGGAAGGTTGTGGTGAGAAATCCTTCTCAGATTGAGGCTTCAATCCGGCCCATGTGGAATGAATATAATATGCTAATCTCAGTGCTCTATGCTAAATTGTTCCCTAAAGTAACTTTCTGTTAGTGATTTGGTGCTTGTTTTTAATTGCTGGTCAGGGAACAATGGCAGATGCAAATGTTGAGGATGCTGGTGAGCTGAGATGGACCCAATGCTTAATCCTATACGGAAGTCAGCCAGGTCAAATGATCTTTAATGATGTGCTTGGTAGAACGATTCAAGATGATGAGGTACGAAACAAGATTGATCAACAGGCTGTTCTTTACGAGATTTCGGCAACTTAATTCCAACAACCAAATTTCAGTAATTTATGTTTTCGACACAGGTTTTCATCAGACGTGTGGGTATTGAAGGTGTGTTCCTATGTTACTTTTTATGGCCTACAAGAATCATCTCTGAATTTAACTGCTGTATTGTTTGATTAGATGCATATGCTACATCCATGCATGTTTTCATAAATTTGAAGTATTTCCGGTTGACTCGGAAAGAAACAAGAGCAATGCTCTCTTAAGAGTACATTGTATTTTTCTGTTATTGTAGTGGGTTGCACCTGTTCTTGCTAAGAGGCTGATCATACCAGAGTAAAATATATGTATGCTCCTCTGGCTTCATTTCATTGCCTGCACAAAACCAGTACTACCCAGTTCTTGGTTTCATATGCAGAATAAGGAGGCTCTATTATTAGATCTTCCATGGAGCAACTATCATTTTATTAGATATCATAAACAGAAAGAAATACAGTCATGCAATGTGAATTCTCTGCATTACAGTTTTTTAGGTAGCACCAGCTTGCAAAGAGCCGTTGTGATGCAAACTGAATGCTCTTACTTACTCTGCTAAGGGATATCTTGATTTCTCTTATGCTTGCAATACCATATATCCTTCTTGAGCTGCGCGAGGCATGTTTTGCATCAATCGTATTTTTCTTTTATGCAGAATGTTTATTCCCAGAAAAAGTTTGCAAGGTAATTTGTGGAAGTAAATCTACATAATAGGTTAGATTATTTATTAGATATCCCTCATACGTGGTTAGGCTTTTGTCTTACATCCCTTGGAGACCATATACTTCGTAAGTATGGCAGAATGCATCAACACATAATCTTTCCTTAGCTAGCTATTGGTCAACCCATATGTAGAAATCAGCCGTTTGCTTCTATCGATTCATCCAAGTACTGATCGTGTACTTCTCATTACCGAATATCATATTAACATACGGTTTTGGAACTAAAATATTTTTAACAATAACCTGGTAGTTATATTCTTTGCTTTACAACTTATGGCAGGCATATGATGGGTACATCATTATCCTGGTGGTTCCATCTCACCGTGATCAGGTATATTCTTGGGCATGGAAGTTACCTGTAAATATGTAATTGGGTATGCAAGTTTTTAATTCACCTTTCTTATTTTCAGATAGGAGGTTAAACTAATCATTAGTGAGTTTTTAAAGTAGTTCCGGTTTTCATGTCTTTGTGCTTTCTATTTTCTGTTCTGACCCTCTAAGATATTTCTGGCATAATTATGTTGTTTAATTTTTTAAGCTTGCAAAACATTTGAGGGTGCAGCTATACGGTTATAATAATGGAGTATTATTTAGCTTTCCTGTAACAATACTTACGTTTGTATGACAGGTTTGTAGATTATTGGAAATCCAAAAATCTGGGGCTATTTAGGGCTGAAAGAAAAGTAAAGTGACCGGATTGTTGTTATCCTCTCTTTCTCCGCCCCGACGAAATGCAGAGTTTAATCATGGATATCAATCCCTTCTGGTGGAAAAAGGTTAAAAGCAGCTTTCTCCTGTAACATGTCACAAGAATAGAGGATTTGTTAGTATGTTTTCCCCACATCCTTGGATGCCTAAAATTTTGATGTGTCAGGTGGAGCAGACGTTTTGATATATGTAGTTCACCTATGCATGGAGCTGTGTGAAGCCAACAAAGATGTGTTGCATCCCTGAGAAGGTAAGGTCATCTTTTTATTTCGCCTGAGATCATGTCTTACGATAACTATATTAATGTCCTACTAGCTAAATGCCTGCGCGTTGCCGCGAAATAATAAAAACATATGTACTCTCTGTTTTGAAATAAATAAATAAACTTTGCGTAGAACGGATGTACGTGTATCTAGACGTATTTTAGCGTGATCTATTGGTAAACAAAATTAAGTGACTTGTTTTCGAATGGAGGTTATAGTTCTCAACCACGTGGTGACAAATCTTCTTTTACATTGCCCTTCATGCACTACTTCTTGGAGTGAAAAATAGAGGGCGACATGCCAGGCACAGTACCATCACAAGCTACACCTTAGTACAGATAAAGAAAAGGTACCAGCTATATCCGGCGGCGGCAACGACGGAGGTGTCGCTGAGAAGTGTCGGCACCTCCCTCGCCTACTTCGATTGTCATCTTCGAGTGAAAGCCAAGATTCAGGTTAATATTCGGATTTCCATTCTAAGACCAAAGTCTTTTGTATTGTTGACTCCTCTCTTCTTTCTATGTGCTAGATACATCTCGAAGAAAATATATATCATTGAATAAAAAAGTATGTGAGCATTGATAGCAAATGACTGACGCGTTATAATTTACATGGTATTTGAGATCTATGAAGCGCGGATACTTTGCTTTTCTGCCGTACCGGTACCGGATACTGCTCGGATACGGGATACTGCCCGAATACTTCCCGATACGTATCTCGTACGTATCTGCTAACTTTTGACTTAAAGAAAAATAAGAAAATTACAGACACATGAGGGATACCCAAGGGATACTTGAGCGATACTCGATGGATACATAAGCCAGCCCACCGTCCACTCATCTTCTACCGCTGACCCTTCCAGTCCACCCCATCCCCATCGAACCATTGATTTTGATCCCTGAATTCATTCCTTCTCCATTCAGATAAGCAATGACTAGTGCTAGTACATCCCATCAAACAGATCTTCAATTGGGAGCTCAAGCTAGAGCATGTGCAACGGTAACAACTACAGGAAATGCATCCCAACTACTAGCTATTGATTCATGTGATTTCTAGAGATGAATTTTACTTCTTTAATTATTAAAATATCTATGTTGGATGTGGAGGAAAACATCCACATCCATGTTAATCATATGAGGAATATTTAATTTATTTATGTTTTTAAATATTTACATATACATATGAACGTATCCCCGTATCTGTGTTTTTTAAAAATTGACGTATCACGGTATCCCTGTATCGCGTATCGGATACGTATCCAAGTATCCGTGCTTCATAGTTTGAGATTGACAATATTTGAGTTGTACATTTTCCTTCCCGCTACCGTCAGCTATTTCTTCTTCTTCTCGCCTCTTCTCGGAGTTCTGCCTTACGCTTGTTTCTATTTACCTGGCTGGCTGGCCGTCAGCCATTTCTTCTTCCTCTCGCCCCTTCTCGGTGTTCTGCCTTGCACTTGTCTCACTGCCCATCAGCTATCCCTTCTTCCTCTCGCCTCTTCTCGGTGTTCTGCATTCTGTCTGTCCCCCCTGCCTTGCGAGCTATCTCTTCTACTTCCTCCGTTTCAAAGAAAGCTGCTTAATTTTTTGTAGATATGGATGTATCTATAACTAAAAATATTATACATTCATCTGTGTTTTGCCTTCTATTTGTTCGATGAAATATCTAACCGGAGTGTCGTGTAGTTGTTAATTAAGCAAATCCCATATCTATCAATAAAAAAAATCAACCCATCACATTCCTTAACAAATACCAATCCATCACATGTGTCTGGAAGTTGCAGACTTGTACAGTTGTATGCATGTGTCTTTGCGTAATTACCACAGGTTGATCGATAGTTGCTTGTCTTTCCCGGGAACTTGCACCTAGAGAGATCTTGTCAGCACTATGGCGGCACAGCCCCACCACCCTGCGCATTGGTTTGTAGTTACCGGAACGAATTAGTATTTTGCCTAGCTCATTTCCGATCGATACACGCTGGAGACCGAGGCGGGACACGCGGAGTAACCCGGTTTCTTTCCAATCGCTACACGGGGTGATTAGGGATGCGACGTACGACGTACCGGTCCGTTTGCAATTTCATAGTAAAGATATTCTTACTAAATCAAGTTGACCTTGAATTCTTCTATTCTTCTATTTATTTTGTAATTTAATAGTAAAGATATTCTTACTGAATCAACCTTGAATTCTATGTATTCCTTTTTTTTCCTTTTGTTATACCACTTCATCTTTTCCGCGTAGACTTTGGCTCATACTGCATGACCATTGTCATATGTTTCTAGCTATGCATGCTTAAACTCGATGGGTTATTAACAATGACAATATTTGTCA
Organism: Lolium rigidum; assembly: GCF_022539505.1. NCBI lineage: Eukaryota > Viridiplantae > Streptophyta > Magnoliopsida > Poales > Poaceae > Lolium > Lolium rigidum. The sequence goes on along the minus strand of NC_061510.1, from coordinate 72,042,426 downwards.
CTGCTGTGAACAGATTATATTATTATGATTTTGCATTCCAACTATAGAAATAGCTTTCCAATATTCATGTTTGATCGGATTTCCCGATTATTATTGTCACTGGTTCTGCATTGTGCAACATCTGACAAAACTATTTTAGAAAGTCAACTAAACATAGTGTCTCTCATCAAGAAGTTCTATAGCGAATTACTGAACATCTAAAACTTTGCTTTTGCAATTGATTTTCATGAGAATGCTGCTATTAACATGAGTATTATCTAGACTCATTCATGAATTTACGAAGGCATCTTTTTTACATCCATATATAGTTTAAAGTTTATTTTTTGTGGGGTTAGGTATTCGATGTTGCATGTGTATCAATAGAATGGGAAGAACATTTCGTTGGTACGAACGTTGATCCTAGAACATGGTGAATTTTGATATGAGAGAGCCTAGAGTTGGTGTGTACAAACAACGTTGGCTTCAAAGATCCTATGGCACACCAATTAGAAAAATGCAACCTTTCTTTGAATGTTACATTTAGGGTATTCTTAATAAATAAGATGCAACACGTTCATTAACCTCAGCTCCTTTCTTTTTATGACCCTGAATTACTTATGCCATCCCTAAGGGCAAGCAAAGACCACCATGTTCGCTCTTCACTAAATGCAATCCAAGAATATTGCTATCACCGTTCATGATGTAAGAACACTTGAATAAGAGGTTCTGTTTTGCTATGCAAATTTGTATAAATAGATAGTCAGATAAAAGTCAATGGCTACAATTCATTCAACACTACTAAAGATCACATCTATTCTTTGTTGATGAGTCGCGGTATTGAATTTGTAAATTTTTTCATTTGTTTTAGATATTGATTAGTCCCTATATTTCTTGCACCATGCTTGCTTATTGCTACATGCTGCTCCTGAATTTTAGGAGCAGGGTGATATGCATTTACTTTTATGGTCTCTGAACATGAAGTACTTGTTGATTAAATCAGGCTAGAGGCTCCAGGGGTTTCCTTGATTTCTGCTCAGTCACTCCACTGCTTGGTGTTCGATAATGCTGGTTGCTGCTTTTTTATTCAGAAACTCAAGAGACATTTTTGTTAATATCGTAGGTATGCTCCTTCTCTTCTCTTCCTTTAATCCTTTGTTGGAGGTTGTCACCTGTAACTGTCACTTGCCAATTACATTCACTCTTATGTCCGTTAAATACTATTTCATCTCTCTTTAACACCGTGTGTAAATTTTGTTACTCTATATGGTCATCTCATTTATGAACCATTCCACAAGGTTAATTTGTTCCACTTAAGTAGTCCGGTCAGGTAGTCTTGAGTTTTTTTTGTCTAAAATGGAGTAGGAACCAGCGTTGCTTTAGAATCTGTTATAGTACATAATTTGGTTGATCCCTTTGTTTCATAAATAAGATAAGGTTTCTGTGAGCAGGTAAATAACCACAATTTGATTTATATGTTGAACATATTCTTGAGAATATATAATGTTGTAGAAATCCAGTTCATCTAATTATTATAGGTGGTTGACAATCTGGAGAGAGTGGTTGACAGCATAATGCAACAATCATTAACATGAAATGAAGTCTGGGAACACGCTAACATATTCCCAAGACTCTGCATGTTTTGCCTTGCATTGCTGTGTGCTGATATAGCAAATGGATGTGCCATGACTCACTGAATTATGTGCATCTGCCATGTCCATTTTCTTACTGGATACATTTGTTTCCATTTTACCTCCCTCCCAAATGCTCCATATTACTACTAAATCATAAATGTAAATGTTAATACCGCAACTGCCAAAGGTTACCGTACTTGGGTTCCAAACCAACGGATATATGTATGGATATTTACACTTCCGGATAGTGTTAGGTTCTCTACATGATTTTTTTGGCTACCCTTGAAAGAGAATGTGGGATCAAGTATCTGGCATGCATTTTGTGTTTCTTTTATTACTTACCCAAAGCAATTTCATATATATACTGTATTCTTACTATATGGCCTACCTAAATAGTGTGGTCATTCACTCATGAAACTCAGTCTGACAGACTGTCCAGCGAGGATAAAATACTACACAGTATTCATTTCTTGTATGAACTATCTATTACATTTTCACAGTATTTATTTATTTATGTCATTCCACATACCGAACTGGCTAACTGTTATACTAAATCTGCATGCCTTATTTTTCATGCAGATATATCCATTATTCAAACTGTGTTGGTCCATATTTTGTATTTTCATTTAAATGGTTCTTGCATATATATTCTGATGGTACCCCTTTTTTCCAGAATAAATCAGATGAAGAAATAATTTCACTGAATTTGAACCATGAGACTATAGAATATTGTATAGATGGGTTTCACTTCAAATTTGACTCCTCACTGTCTCTTGAAGGAAACTTGTGCAATCGCCTGGACACGCCATCAATAATTTGGATCCTTGGTTATAGTACCTGGTGTCTCTCACATCGATGGCTTCTGCGCATTCATACGCATTTGAAGCATGAGAAATAAACTCTTGCTGGAGTTAGTCTTAATGGCAAAATCTATGCTATGGGTGGAGGTGGAACACAAACTTATTCAGAAGTTGAGATGTTTGATCCTTCCCTTGGGAACTAAGTGGATATATAGTCCATCTATGATACACTCTGTTTAAAACATACTCCAATGAAATTTGCACTGACACTTGCATTGTTACACTTAAGAACAAGATTAACTTGCAATGAAACATAAAACCATCTGTATATGGGGCTGATCTGTTGTGTTTTGCTGTTGTGGTGTGCTGCTGCTGCTCTGATGTGTTCCTATTTTGCTCTCTCTTCAGGTCAGCAAACTGGATGCAAGCGGGCAACCCCTGTTCTGCTTTGACGCAGTCAGGATTTCATCAACAACAAACTAGATGCTGCTCTTCGAGCTGCTGCTGGGCCGGAAGCTGGAGAGGTGTTTTGTTGGGGCCGGCGGCGAGATGGAAGCTAGCCGGTGAGGTGCTGGCAGCGAGGTTCTGGTCGAGGAGATCCTGGCCAGCGAGGTGGGCGATCTTGAATTGATTGATTCTGCGATATAATTGTCCTTTACTACTAATTTGTGATGTTCAAAATTTCTTTACATGTGCTAACGGATGGAGTAAGAATGTGTTTACATATGTGAACGGAGGGACCAAGAATGTGTTATCTGTCTAATATTGTATTGCATAATTATGCCACCTTCATTTAGCTGTTGCATAATGTATACTTATCACAGTTTAGTTTAACTACTTGCACAACATTCATTCATGCGCGCGGCAAGCAGCGCTTCCCTACCTAGTATCCATCCATTCCTCCCTAGACAGCGTGTTTGGCAACAGTGGGGAAGGGGAATAGTAGTTTAGTCGTGGGAGTTAGCTGGGGGATTAGTCAGCTGATATAGCTATTTAATCCCATTCCCTTATTTGGTGCCTGGTGAGAAGTAGCTGTGGAATTTCAAAGGGAGTTCCTCGCCCTGTTTCATTTGTGGGATTATTATGCATATATAGAAACCCTAGACGGGTCAGGCCTCCTCATCCATTCCTCCCTCTTCCAGCCGCCGCAGCCGCATTGCCCTCCTCCTGCAGCAGCTCCTCCCCTCTGCCCCAGCCTCTGACCTCAACCTCGCGCTCGTGTACCCGCATCACCAGCTCAAGGTGAGGTTGCGCAGGGATGGACGCCGGTAACCGTTTCTTCATCCTCGACGCCCTGGACGGCGACCTCACCAACGGGGCTCTCAAGGCGGTGCTCCTCGGCACCAAGTCCTCCGCCCTCGGCCTCCCCACGGCGCGCTGGTTTGTTGCGCCGCCGCCACCTCGCCGCTCGACTCTCGCAGCGCAGCCATGGTGGAGCAGGTAAAGGCTCCTCCTGTCCTTCCCGTCTAGTGCTGTACCTCGGTTCTTCTGTTAGCCTGCTCGCGCCTGGTACTTGGATAGTTGGATGTGCGACGCACAATCGCGCTTCTGACCGTGTATACTTAGATCTGTTCGTGGAGAGTTTTGTGTATTCGTCGCAAATCGGGTGGCAGCATGTATCGCTTTGTACCCTGTTCATATGAAATCAATACGTACCGATTGCCATGTGAAAACCACACAAGCAGAGTTCCATGCCCACTATAATCTCATGTTCAGAGTGCATGGTCTCTGCATCTCCACATGGCCACATCACTGCATCTCTGCATTATACAATTTCAGTTTCTGAATCAATGACAAGTGATGGAGTATTTCTTATTATTGTGGTGACAAAATTTACAACCATGTTTCGACTGTACTCCATATTTCTGTCATGATTGCATTGTGATAATATACAGAAAAACTTATGGATTTTTTCTACCAGATCAGCCATCACTAAAAAGTAAAAAGAGTTTGGAAAACCACTAAAATCTCTAGTTATACTAAAATATCAATACTCCATTTATTTGCTCTGCAAGCAAGCTTTAAACAACCTTTTCCAACCATGTTATAAAACCTGGCTTAACATGAACTCTGCATTTCCATTGACAAACAAAACATGCTCAAGTTTTGCGTATGTCATAGTCACCCACTTCTTTATTTTGTTATGCACTGCCTTATTTCTGAAGGTATTTTGCTACCTGGGCCCTATCTAATGCATGTCCTTCCTGTATATGGCTTTGCAGAAGAAAAAATTCTGCTTCTGAAGACCTTGGAGGAGCTACTCTTGATGCGCAGAGCTGTCGGTGTATACAGGTGTATATTTTGTTGCTGCACTTTGTGTAGAGTAATAACTATAGAGAAGGGCACACTACTTTGTGCTGCTTTCTTGTATCTGTAGCTTCACGTCCTTGAGAAGTGTTGGCTATATCTAACTTTTGTTTCTGTAGGTATGTTGATGTTAATGTTCAGTTGATAGACAAAGCTGGAGATTTTGTAGGCTTGATAAGCCTGCTTTGCATGAGACAATGGTCAAGGTATCATCACTTGAACTTGTTGCACTAATACCTCGAAGTTTGATTTTTCAGGACTGCTTGATAGTTTTAATTTATAAGAGCCCGACTTCAAATTTGTGTTTATTGTGTATGATACACTGTTTTTATCATATATATGGCATTCCTATGTCTTCCATAGTATATACAATGTCCCCCGTTGCAAGTGCCAATATGGTGCCCAAGTCTCTTTTAGGAGTAATGCACCTCTAAAATATGATTGTATGGCCAGCATATCAGTTCATCACAACAACGTTTCTTCAGACCAAGAACTAACCACTAATGCTCTAGTCTATATTAGCAAAGCTAATGTCTCCAGAACGGATTGGCACCTTGTAATTGTCGTTCAGATCAGTGGACATGAGAAAAGTAGCAAATTTACTGTGTTTTTTATTTGATGGCATTAATCTATTTTGGAGTACTGGCCAATGTATTATAATACATTAAATCAAACTCAGTGGTAAATTTTTCACTTGCTCCATGTTCTTTGAATGCTGGTATGTACATATAATACATTGTATCAGTAACTCATATAGTCGATAGTACTAGGGTGAATAATGTTGTAAATGATTTCACATAAATGATACCCGTAGATCTTGTTGTTCACTGGTTTTGGTGATATTTTTGTAACTTCGGATCATTTGCTGCCACTTTTCTTAGAAAAACATCACTTCGGATCTTTGACAAAGTAGATGCTAGTTCCTGTATTCTTTTAATGAGTATACACATGTTCTTTTTCATTACGCAGATGGTTTGATGTTTGTTCTTTTTCATTGCGCAGATGGTTTAAATCTGTCAATCATTGATTCAGAACTTCTGTGATCTACAATTGCTCTCTGCCATGTGCTGTGTGCGGCCAAGCATATGGCTGGCTTATGCGATGATGGTAGATGGTCATCCTTTTGGTGTTGATCCTTATGCTTAGTCTGATTTAAGTTGTAAAAGCTCTTACTGTTTTGTTCTGTTGGTTTGAAATTTAGATGGATGAAACTTTATTATCTGTGTTGTCCGTATGCCTTAAATTATGGTTTGACATTCGACTGTGTGATGAAAAGTTGGCTATTTATCTAGAATTTACAGAGTAACGTAATGACTTTTTTCAAATGGCAGAATAAAATACCGAAAATAATAAATATAGGCTAGAATTGAAATGAATGGTAAAAGGGCCAAGTCCCAAACATGAAACGGGCTTCAGAAAAGCCAAGGCCCAAAAACTGAAATGGGCGTTGGATGCTTGAGGTGCTGAAAATAAAAGGCCAAAATTATTGGACCTGGCCTATGTAGATCATAGAAATGGACTGGGCTGATTTTGATCTACGATGTTTTGGTTTCATCATAATTTTGCCACGTAGGATCTGACGTGGCCTTGTTCGATGTCCATGACGTTTTTAAAACATTAGAGTATCTTCAACAGGCGCTGCCACGCGCGAAGCTCCAGCGGAGGCGGGAAAAAGATGCGCGCGCTATAATTTTTGCCGCTCGCGCGCTTTCTGAAAGTGCATGGAGCCCCCATGTGTGGTTTTGGTAATTAATGACAATCCCTATGGACTAATGTTTGCATTGAGTTATATTTGTAGGAGTTGTCCATAGGCAATTCTTGAACCATATGTTGGCTTCAAGGTTGCAATAAGAAGAAATTGATGAAGGATATCAAGTGTCAAGTATGTCTTGAAGATGAAGATGAAGTGAGCCCTCAAGTTACTTCAAGACATCAACATGATGAAGAATGAAGAAATGAAGTGCAAGTTCAAGATGAGCCAACTCGAAGAGTTCATAAGCTTGAAGCTTGCCATGGAGAAATGATGTGCAAGTTCAAGATGAGCCATCTCGAAGAGATCCTTTGCTTGAGTCTTGCCATCCATATGGTGATCATGGATATGTGAAGATGCGCCGAAGAAGAAGCTCTCCCATGGTGGATTATGGGGGATCAATCCACATGGTGGTCATGGTTATGCGAAGATGCGCGAAACAAGAAGCTCTCCCATGGTGGTTTATGGGGAGCAATCTACAAGACTTCGTCAAGCAAGCACAAGCAAGAAAGGTGTTCCATCTTGTTGAGGTCAAGATCGTCGTCATCAAGCTCAAGTGAAATGCGCAAGTATAAGGTTTGCTCTTGATAGGGTTTCTTTCTCACCGGTCTCATAGTGTAGTTGGAGACCGGTTTTTAGTTTAGTTGCCGTACTATCAAGAGGGCTCTCGAGTGAGTAACTCGATCGTATCGTTCGGAGAGAGCTCAAACCTTTACATCCTTGCATCATCTTTCTTGGTTGTCATTTGGACCTTATCCATGTGATGTTTTAGAGCTTGTGCTTATTCTCATGACAAGCTCTAGTTCATCGAAAACGGATTTCGCATAGATCACTTGTTGCGTTTTCGAGTTTGGTTCATCATCTTTCTTGGTTGTCATTTGGATCTTATCCATGTGATGATTTAGAGCTTGTGCTTATTCTCATGACAAGCTCTAGTTCATCAAGAATGGTTTTTGCACGGGCAACTTGTTGCATTTTCGAGATTGGAGGTTTTACCGGTATGTCCTTTTTAGATAGGTCAAACCTTTCATCATTTGTTTCTATCCTCCCTTGTTGGACTATGATGGTTTCCTGCATGATCTTGTAGAGCTTGTTCCTAGCTTCAAAACAAGCCCAAGATCATCAAAATCGGAGTCCGGATGCTAAAGTTATGCCCGTTTTAGTTTTGGTGTTTCGCAGTTTTCTTGGGCCGGATATTTTGGAAATATCCGGGCCGGATTATCCGGGCCGGATATTTCGGAAATATCCGGCCCCCCCGGAATCGGCTAAGGACCTGGGGAATTGCTGCTCAGTATAAGGGCCGGATTTTTGGCCGGATTTTGACCAGGTTTTGTCCCTGAGGCCGGATTATCCGGGGGCGGATTATCCGGCCCCAACTTAGGCCGGATTATCCGGCCCTCGAAAGTCTGCAACGGCTCGATTTTCTTGGGGGGTATAAATACCCCCTTCTTCCTCCTTGGGCTGCTGCTTCTTCCACTCTCTCTCTCCTCCATTGTTGTTCTTGAGAAGCTTGCCCTATCTCTCTATCCCTCCATGATTCTTGCCCCATTTTGAGGGAAAAGAGAGAGGAGATCTAGATCCACACTTTGACCAAACCAAATCATCTCTTTGTGAGTGAATCTTTGGGATCTAGATCTTGGAGAATTTTGTGTTCTCCTCTTTGTTCTTCCTCTCTTATTCCCCCAATAGCTTTTGTAGCTTTGTTGGAATTTGAGAGAGAAGGACTTGAGCATCTTTGTGGTGTTCTTGCCATTGCATTTGGTGCATCGGTTTGAGTTCTCCACGGTGATTCGTGGAGGTGAAAGCAAGAAGGTTGTTACTCTTGGGTTCTTGGAACCCTAGACGGATTCTAGGCCTTTGTGGCGATTTATTGGGAGCCTCCAATTAAGTTGTGGATGTGTGCCCCAATCTTTGTGTAAGGCCCGGTTTCCGCCTCGAAGGAAATCCCTTAGTGGAACCGTGACCTAGGCCTTTGTGGCGAGGGTCACCGGAGATCTAGGTGAGGCGCCTTCGTGGCGTTCGGTGTGTGGTGTGAGTACCGCATCTTGGGGTGAGGCCTTTGTGGCGTTGGTGTGCATCGAGCAACCACACCTCAAGGTGAGCCTCTTGTGGCGTTCGGGAGCACTAAGCAACCGCACCTCTCCACCGGAGATTAGCACTCGCAAGAGTGTGAACTCCGGGATAAATCATCGTCTCCCGCGTGCCTCGGTTATCTCTATACCCGAGCTCTTTACTTATGCACTTTACCTTGTGATAGCCATCGTGCTTGAAGTTATATATATCTTGCTATCACATACTTGCTTGTATTGCTTAGCATAAGTTGTTGGTGCACATAGGTGAACCATTGCTTAGAATAAGTTGTTGGTGCACATAGGTGAACAATAGTATATAGGCTTTGGGCTTGACAAAGTAAACGCTAGTTTTATTCCGCATTTGTTAAGCCCATCCCGTAAAAGTTTTAAATCGCCTATTCACCCCCCCCCCCTCTAGGCGACATTCGTGTCCTTTCACTTTCGCGCTATTCCGCGCGGGAAACTTGCCGTGTGCGCTGCCGCGCGCGCTATAAACTGGACACGCGCGCACGCGGCCAACCGCCGAATCTTCCATGCGTCCGTCTCTCTCCCCGCCTCTCTCTCTCCCGCCGCCGTTCCACCTCCGACCGCTCCGCCTCCGCGTGACTCCGCCGTCGACCGCTCCGCCGCCGCGCGAAGATGCCTCCGCGCCGCCGCCCCACCTCTGGCTACCACGGCGTTCGTGCGCGGCCGAGCGGCCGCTTCGACGCGGAAATCCATTCCGGTGAGGAGCGGATTCGCCTCGGCACGTTCGACACGGCGCACGAGGCGGCGCGGGCGTACGACGCCGTCGCCTGGCGCCTCGGCCGCTCCCGCCGGACCATGAACTTTCATGACGTCTGGATGCGGGAGCAGACGGAGCAGCTGGCGCTGCCGCCACCGGTTATCACGCGCGAGCAGCAGCGCCGCCACCGGGAGCTGGAACAACGGCTACTCATCGCCGAGTGCGACGAGGCCCTCCGCCTCGAGTGGGCGCGGCAATTTCCGGAAGATGTCGCCGCCACCGAAGCATTCTACCCGCAGAAGGAGGAGGAGAAGGCGGCGGCGAAGGCGAAGAAGAAGGCGAGCCGCGACAAGCGCCGTGCGGAGTCCGCGGCGAGGAAGGAGGAGGAGGAGAAAAATGGCGCAGGGCCGTCCACCATCATCCTCTCCTCCTCCTCGTCCTTCGAGTGTACTTCGACGCCGGTGTCAGAGACCACTCCGAGCTCGCACTCCTCGGACTACGACTAGGACTCGGAGTCGGAGTAGACTGTAGAAGTGTAGTTTCAAATGTCGCTCCGAGTGTAGTTTCAAATGTGGAACTTTTAATATATTTAATTTTTCGTGTTTTATTTGTTTTGTTTGATTTATATTTCGAACGAAAACGAAGCAACGCGCTGCATAATGGCGCTTCCGGCGGAGGAGCACTTTTGCCGCTTCCGGTGGGGCGACTTTCGCACCAACGCGTGGTATCGGTTTACAGCGCGTTGTAAACGACTTATAGCGTGCCGATTTTTGGAGCTTCTGTTGGAGATGCTCTTATAGGCGCTATGCCGTTTTCAGAACGTCATAATCGTCTATGATGTTCGAGGGAAAACGTCGTTATACATCATTGCTGACGCTCATCTTTTGACGTTTTCAAAAAACGTCAAAAGCCATCAAAAAACGTCATAGACGTTTCAGTGATGTTTTTAAAACGTCATGTATTGATAGATTTCTTGTAGTGTTGGCTGCAAGGAAGCCGGGACGGCGGCCCGGAATCAGCATGGTGGTGTTGTGCCACTGGCTGCAGTGTGAGGTGCTACAACTGTTGCACGACAGCGAGGTAGCCGGGGCAGCGGCCCCGGATTGATGGACGTGTTGCGGGAGGGGCAGGTCTTGCCTCCCGCCGGCATGGCGTGGTCGTCACGGCGTGAGGTGACCCGACTGCTGCAGGATGTGCTCAGGATCGGTGGTCGGCGACGAAGCCACGCCGCATGTTCTGCTGCTCCCTAGCCCATGCCATTGGGCTTGGCGGTCGAGATCGCGCTCCAGGTGAAAGCCTCGCACTTCGAAATTGCGTTTACATGATCATGATCTGCTAGATTTCTTCTTATTGTATAGTATAACGAGGATTCAGCCTCCGTACATATCGTAAAGTCGGAGCGTATAGTAAACGAGGATCTGCTAGATTTCCTCTTATTCCAGTTCCAACAGTGGCAGCTGCGGAATCTGCTATTGGATTAGCCATAACGTCTGAAAACTGCAAAATAACCGCCAACTTTCAGTTTTTGTTCAAAAATGAACGCAGATTAGATCTGGTAAATATGCACGAATCTTAGAAAAAATTACAGTGGTCGGAGAACTCCCCACCCATTTGTGATCTAGAAAAAAAAAGACAAATGTGAGGACCACAAATGAATTTTTTACTCCCTTTATCGCAAGCAAATTTGTCTTTTCTGCATAGACCAATCCGTAATGTATTTGTTCTACGGAAACTTTACATACTCCCTCCGTCCATAAATAGATGCCAAAGATTTATTCAAATTCGGATGTATCTATACACTATATCGTGACTAGATACATTCAAATTTAGATAAACTTTTGGCATCTATTTATGGACAGAGGTAGTACATGTAAACTTACGAATATAATTAAAATTGTTTTAAAATAAAGAGCTTGCTAGCTAGCACCGTAGAGTTATGGCGCGGCACTCGATAGCCAAGCTCTGATTTGCGGTCAGCATTGCTGGTAGGCTAATTGATGTTTCGTCGACGTACGGAACAAACCTTGACACATTGTCGATTTAAGGCAGCATTCAATTTGAGATGAACCCATGAGTCATGACCAGCCAAGCTAGGTTTTGTTTGTAACTGAACATAGAGCTAGTGATAGACTGCTGGCATAGCATATATGTACCATGGGCCCAATATCGGAATGTGTGTTTTAGCACGCTCTCTTCGTTTACTTTAGGTAAACATGGAATAGGAGTACAATAGTGTCCTTTTTTTGAACGTAATACAATTGTGTCCTTGATAGAGCGGGAAAAGTGAGCTGTAGTGTGGCACTCCGGAGATTGAGATCGACGGCCTGTATGCTAAATTGCTAATGCTATGCGTCACTGTCAAGTGTTCTTCCTATACTCGTTTTCCATTGGCAAAACAAACAAAAGTGAACCGGGGCCAAACCCAGCAAAAACAGAAACACCTTGCCGGACGCAGCTGGGAAGAAAACGTCCGCCGCTACGATAGCCTAATTCCGGCGGACAAGCAGCAATCCTCCTCCTCCGACTTCCTAAATAAATTGTGCCGACTGCCGAACACGTTCCTTCGCTTATTCTACAACCAGTCTCCACGCCTCGCAATGGCGCGCCACCTCGTCATGCTGGCGTGTTTCGCCGTCGTGCTCCTCGCGACCGGCGCCAACGCCGGCCGTCCGGTTCCACTCCATGGCCTGCCTCCTACACCCACCGGTGCCGAAGCCGCTCCGTGGCTTCAAGCGCGCTTCAACGCACCACCACCTCCTCCTGCCATCGCCCGGCCGCGGCACCATCTCAGCCCCGCCGCCATCGCTGGAATCTCCATCGGCGCCGTTGTGGCGGCACTCCTTCTCGTCTACCTTTGCTGCAGCTGCAGCATCCCTGCGGAAGGCGCTGAGGAGCTGCCACCACAAGACGTGGTCGTCGACATCGCCGGAACATACAACTAGTGCCGTGGGACGTGGATGTTATATGTTTCAGATGCAACAGCAGAGAGTTGCATTTACTTTGTGTGGTTTGTTTTCTATTCCTATGTCGAGTTCTTATGTCGTAAGTGGAATATGCTAGTCTCCAGCAGACAGGTTATCGCGTGGGTCATGTGGTGGTGGCGTTAATTGTTTTATGCCGATTCCTGGTGACTTTTACCCGGTACGTGGGTGCTTCTGGGTTCTGCAAGCGAATGATCGATGGGTGAATTTGATGTGGTATGACACTGGAGAACCTGTAAGTCTTCTCTTGGCCGGGTCTGCAGTAGCTTTGTGTGTTCTCTCCTCTGGAAAATTCTTCTTGTGTTCTATAATCTATACGTTCATCACTACCATTTTTCTGTGCGACACCAATCTTGGTGCTGTGGTTTTCCTGACTGGCTTCAGCTTCAGAACGTGCTCAGTTGCAGAATTTAATGGTTAGATGTGCTAGTTCAAATTGATGTGCTAGTTCATTTTTTCTTGATCTAAGAAGTGATTTCATTGGATGGTACTGTAGGCCATACGGTCTGATTACACTGTCAATTGAGCATAAATAACCACATAGTTGATCTTTCATTGCAACCTATAGGTTCTAACTAGCAGATGGACATACAACAGAACTTGCTTCACAAAGTGCTCACTTCTTCACATAAACGATTTCGTATGCATCTTAGTGATCAATACAAGGGGAAAAAGATATAATACAGTATGCACCATCATAATTATTCTCGTACAATAGGTCACTTGCTTTTCGTACTGTGTCTATACAAAACAGAAGCCTTGTAATGTAAGCCCTGCTCTGGCACTTCAGAGCTTGCTATAGTCTGGACTTTTTTTTGCATTGGTACACAAGATGATCTGTTCAAAATGTTATAAAATGTTTCATGTTCTCTGAGTATTAGGTACCTTATCAAGATCATACTGGTACCTCAATCTTGAAATCCATGGTTGTATATCAGCTTCTGTAGATTTTTTTAAAATACTTGATTAGGTGCTCCTAGAACCGATATAACCATTGAATTTGCCAGACGTGTCACTCTGAAAGTCTGAAAACGAAGCTCCTTGGGTGGAGAGAGGATTTTCTAACGGATCCGGTAACTACCGGTCATCATCTGACCGGTAGTTGCCTCGCGATTCGTGCTAATTTGTCTTCAATTTATTATCTATTTTACTATTATATGGTATATCTATAATATTTATTACATATAAATAACAAATTTCTTATTTCAACCACATTATACATATATTTCGCGCATATTTGAATTGTTGTAGTTATTTTTTGTTTAAAGTATCACGAATCACGTCTTATATAAAGAAAATACCAAAATTTACCAAAAATTCTTTTAAATTTTATAGATATATTATATGTAAATTATACACACTAGATATAGAAAGGAAATGTAGCACGAATCACGAAGCGGCGAGCGGTGGATGTACATCCGGTAGTTACCGGTGCCGTTAGAATGTACTTTCCGTCCTTGGGTGGCACTCTTACTGAACCGAAACTCAAAAGGATATTACAGGTGCAACAAGGTGCAAAATTATCCCAACTTCAAGTACTTGGCATCCTTAACATTTCGTTTGAGACTGAAACTCTCTTCAAGGAGATTTATACACAGATTAGCCATCTGACTTGGAACTCAATAGATAGTGCAAATTCATTGCCCTAATGTACAAAGCAAGCAAATGGAGAATACAACAAACTAAGGTCTCACAAGTTTCTCGACGATTCCTGTTTGCTGCATCTTGGCCACAATCTCGATTAATTTACTATGCTAAGCTAATTTATAACTTGACCATTCATCTCCACCACCCTTTTTTTCTTCATCTGTTCAAAGAAGGTGGCGTATCGAACATTTCATGTGTTAGACAGTTTTGTATAGTTGGTATTTCCCTGATATTTAGGAGTCCTAATCTTGACCTTGGACATGTAACTCATATTGACCAATATGCACCGAGGCCACACATCTCCATGCGGTCGGTGTTCCGTCTCTCTCTATTATCATACCCATCTAGGGTTTTGTCTTACGTGGTATCAGACGCAAGAAGCGACCTCGCCATGACTTCTGCAGCCACCAGAAATTCTCTCGTCGACGCCACTTCTAGTGCTCTTTCCAATTCAACCATCACTGCGCTTTAGACCTCCACCCTCCCCGCGTTTCATAACTCCTCCACCGCCGCTCTTCTGTCATCTACCATCGGCGCGCTTACCACGTCCTTGGTCGGCGCATGAAATTTTACCTACTTTTTTAAATAGCATAAAAACACACATGAATATGAAGATTCGCCAAAAAGAAGTTGTGGGGTTAGTTGACCCCACAGCTTCAACGTGGATCCACCATTTATTCTGGCAAAAGTAACTGCAATGGTTGTAAGCAAGGCTAACCCCATAGCTTCAACATGGACCGCCATTTCTTCTGGATAACTGGAATTGTTGTAATAAATGTGGATTCTGTGATTCCTAGGACTCTATCAACAACCATTTATTCTTTAAGTGTCCCTTTGCTCGTCTTGTATGGAATTCATTTTACCGGGTATCCAAGAGGACTTGAAGGGTATAGTGATTTCAATTGGATTTCAGATGCTAAGATAAATGCCACAAGTGGATATGTTTTCACTCTTGGTGGTGACGCTGTTTCCTGGAAGTCTTGCAAGCAGACCATCTTAACGAGGTCAACTATGGAAGCAGAACTCACGGCATTAGATACGCACTACTGTCGAAGCGGAATGACTTCGTGAGCTCTTGATGGACTTGCCTATGGTTGAAAAACCAATACCGGCCATCCTTATGAACTGTGATAATCAAACTGTGATTATTAAAGTGAAAAGTTCTAAGGATAATATGAAAAGTTCCAAACATATCAAGAGGAGATTGAAGTCTGTCAGAAAACTGAAGAACTCCGGAGTGATAGAATTGGATTATGTCCAAAGTGCTAAAAATCTGGCAGATCCTTTCACAAAAGGACTATCAAGAAACATGATAGACCTAGCATCGAGGGAGATGGGTTTGAGACCCACTTGAGTTGCCGAGGGGGTAACCCAACCTATGTGATCGGAAATTCCGTGAACTAGGACCTGGGAAAACAAACCGGAGCAACTGAGTTGAGAGAAAATTTAATACTCCCACTCCGCTGCAGATGCAATTCTCTCATAGCTACTGTAAGGCAGGTTGACAATGTCTTAATGTGTTCTGAGCGGCTCTTGATGAGCGAAGACGCTGTCCTACAGGGCGATCTTTGAAGAACACACATATATGAGCGACACTACTGGTCATAGTGTGGGAGATTTGGGTGAATCTCTAGTAAGCTCATGAAGGGCCGAGGAGTATGACTTATAAGCTCCACCCGATGGGAAGGCTATGGTATCCTAGTACCGTACCGACATTGAGTGAAACTTGCTGCACAAAGACTGACAATTCAATGCATAGTCCATTGTTTAGTTGTAGTCAAACGTAACTCATTGTCCAGGTGGAAGTTCAACTTAACAGTCTCCACTGAAGTGCAGGTATATTAAACAGTGAATGGAACTAATGTCTCATCTGATGTGCATATGAGATCTGATGGGGGATTGTTGAATGTAGATGGGCTGCAGCCCAATAAGGCAGCCCATGTAGTCTAAAATTCCTGAAATCTCAAGGCCCATCACGTTGGCAGCTTGGGACAGCTTTGGGGGACAAAGTTTAGTCCCACATTGCTAGTTGGGAGAGAGTTGGAGTGGTATATAAGGGCTGCTGTTCTACTTCTTCCAAGTGAGTGAGAATAGAAGGAGCCCTCGCGCACTCCTCCTCCTCCGCCCGCCCCGCCTCGGCTCGGCACGGCACGGCACGGCACGTCACGTCACGTCACGTCAAGCACGCACGTCGCGTTTCGTGACTCGAGTTCGAGTTCGAGACACACTCAAGGAAGCCTAAATTGCCACGCGGTCGGGTCGGCTCTCCTCCCAGGCTATACAAGGAGATAGATCAGATCTGGAGAATACAGCTCTTAGAACTCTCTAGTCCATCTCTCTCACGAAGTTGTCCGGGAGAGCAGGCCTCCGAAACCCCGTCCGTTGAGATCCTGCACCGGGAGACGGGCGATAAGGTTTTTGGGGAGCGTCTCGGCGCGACTGCTCGCTTCTGTTCGTGCTCTATTTCGCCGGTTCGACTGCATCATCGACGATTACACCATGGGCGACATCAACAACTCCCATGCTGGTGCTGCTGTTGCTAGTGCGACCTTCCCGGTCGCTATGTACGTGCTTTTCTTCTTCTACCTTGCACTGCTACTTGTTCCATATCCAGATGTGATGTATGTGCTTAGTCTGATGTGTGTGGTTAAATATGCTTGTGCATCTGTAATGTTGCTTTCGGTAATTAAACTCACACGAAAATTGCCTAATAATCTAACACATAGCTGTCAAATTGCATATGGTTACGTAATTATACAATTTTTTTCAGTTACACGTGAATTAGACATATAATTGGGTGATCAAGAATTAAGTTGGCAAACAGTCAACCCCTCCAACGTGAGTTGCGAGGGAGAATCTTATTACAGAAAAGTACGTCTTATTTCTGAAAAATATTACATCTTACTAGTGCACGCAAGCCAGGGCCGGTGTAAACACGCATGCAGGAGCTCCCAACATGCATGCAGGGAAGCCACCGAACAAGATGCATGCATGACAGATATGCGTAGCACGTAATTTTGACAGTTAAGGACGATCGATCGATGACTGCAACTGCAAGTGTTGCTGCCCTTGGCTCGACTAGTGCAGGTTTTAAGCAGCCTCAGAGCAGGTCTAACAGACCCCGTAAAAGGGGCAAACCCGTATAATAACCGCCGGTTTGAGCGTTTCGGCTCTACCCGGCCGTCTAGCACGCCCCGTAAAAACGCCCCTCGAATCGTTTTTTTGCTGTTTTCGAGTACGGGGCGGGTCCTCGCCCCCTACTTGTGCGGGGTGGGAGCGGGGATAGTGGGCGAAACCACTATCGTCCACTCCACTGCGCGGGAAGCATTTCGCTGAAGCCAACTGCCGCCGCCCGATCTCCTCCCCGCGCCATTCCCGGCCGGATCCGGCCGCCATGGACCGTCCGCAAGAGCCGCCTACCGCCGGCGGTACACCTCCTTCGGGCGCGGTGGTTGATGTCCCCGTCGGAGGTCCGCCGGCCGCCGGCGTCGTGTCCGCCATGATCGCCTCCACCATCCCGTCGAAGAGGAAGAGGATCCCGAAGCAATTCTTCGAAGCACCGGCGGCGGCCGCCGATTCACCGGGCGAAGCGCCGCCGGCTGCCAAGAAGACGGGCCGGTTGAAGTCGAAGGCCGCCGGGCCGAGGGGCGTGGCGCCGGCCAAGGTGCGGACCAAGGCAATCAGCCGCATCGGCCTCGCGCCTCCGCCGGCCTCCAAGGCCACGACCCCTCCTCCGTCCGTTCCGGTTTTGCGCTGCCCGCGCCGCCCGCGCCGCCCGCGCCGCCCGCGCCGCCGCCAACCACCATCGACGTAGACAAGGTGTTCGATGTTGAGTCCACAACATCGTACTTGGACATGCTCAACGATTCCGCGGTGAATTTGGACGCCGGTATCGGTGCATTCGATGGGGAGTGCAATGTTGAAGACTTTGATGATGAGAAGGAGGATGAGGGTGATGAGGACGAGGTGGTTGAGGTTGATCCGGCTGCCCCCGGTTCTTCGTCGATGCCGAAGCCACGCACGGCGAACTACAGCGAGATCGAGGACGTCATCTTGGTCCGTGCTTGGAGCAAGGTGGGGATGGATGCGTGCACCGGAGTGGACCAAGGCGGCAAGCGCTATTGGCAGCGCATTGAGGACCAATACCACCAGCTGAAGCCTCGCACGAAGAGCATGGCGGACAGATCCTACCGCTCCCTTGAAGGCCGATGGAACATCATCAAGCCGGCTTGTTCTCGTTGGAGTGCTGCCATGGATCAAGTGGCCGACAACCCTCCTAGTGGATGCGTGCCGGAGGACTACGTAAGTTTTCCTTGTGTTGATGATGTGTTCATGATGTGGAAACATCTCCTCATACTATTGTTGTGCAGCCCAAGTATGCTCAACAACGGTACAAGGACATGGCCGGCTCAAAGAACAAGGAATTTCAATTTGAACATTGCTTTTCCATCCTTCAACATCTTCCTAAATGGAAGTTGCGGGACAACGAGCCAAAGTGCAAGAAGGAGGCACTTATCACCATGGATGATGAAGCGGGGGACATGAGGGGGAGAAACACCGGCAAGCCCGAGGGCAACAAGAAGGCCAAGGAGAGGGTCAAGGTAGAACTTGAAGCAGCTAGCTTCCGGGAGAAGTTGGATCAACTCATGAAGTCCAAGGAGGCATTGACGATGAAGACGTTGGAGACCAAGATCATCATCACCGACAAGAAGAGTGTGGTGAAGCTTGCCAAGGTGCAAGCAAGGAAGGAGCTTGACATGAAGATGATCGCAACCAAAGAAGCCAATGCCATGAAGGAGCTCTTGGCCGAGGAGAGGGAAATCATGATGATGCGCACCGACGGCATGGACGAGGATCAGCTGGCGTGGTGGAAGGAGACCAAGGCGGACATCATTGCGAGGAAGAAGGCTGCGCGTCAAGCTCGTGATCAAGGTGAGTCTCCGGCGAGCGGTGGCGCCGGTGGTGATGGATCCGTTGATGGTTGATCACATTTGGGAATTCCATGGCTTGAACATTGCCTATGATCGTGTTGTGATGTTAAAACTATGAATTATGCATCACGTATTTTGGATGTGCTATGTTTGATGTGAAATTGTTGTGCAAATTTCTGTCTAAAACCCTGTTTTACGGGGTGGGGATACGGGCTCTGCTAGCTCGCCCGAGTTTTTGGCTGGCGAAAACCGGATACAGGGCCCTTTACTCGTGTTATACGGGGCGAAAAAATACGGGGCCTGTTAGACATGCTCTCAGGACCGGAGGTGGCCTTGGTAGCAGCAGTGAACTCAACCTTGGCGCCCAGAAGGCCCTTACCGATATCGGCGGTGAAGGTGTCGTACCGGAGGAAGAGCTCGACGAGCAGGAGCCTGCCGACGAGCACGACGAGGTTCTTCCCCGGGCACTGCTTGTTGCCCACGTCGGGGCTCTCGGTCTCCCTCCCGTTGGACCAGTACACGTACTGCAGCAGCTTGCTCCCTTCCTCCCCGACGAACCTGTCCCCGACGAACTCCGCCGCCGTGGTGCCGAACACGCGGGGGTCCTTTGTGGCGCACGGCTGGTAGCCGAAGAGCATCTCCCCCTTCTTGACGGCGAACACCGCGTCGTGGCTCTCGATGTTGAGGTCGGTCTTGGCGCGGCCGTACTGGTACTTGACGGGCGGGTCCAGCCGCAGCGCCTCCCACACAGCCGACTTGGTGAGCTCCATCTTCTCCAGCGCCGCCATCGTGACCTTTCCGCCGGCGTCCGCCACGGTGGCGCGTATCTCAGTAGCCAGCTTCTGGTGGAACTTTTCGCCGGCCCCAGCGACGCGCGCCAGGATGCCCGGGAGCAGCACCTTGAGGCCGGCGTAGCTGTTGAACACCGTCGCGAACAGCACGTTGTGGCACGCCTCTTCGCGATTCAGCCCGAGGCTCTCGGCGTTGTCGAGCGCGTTTGTGGCGGCGGCCAAGAAGTACTTGTAGAGCGCCTTGTAGTCGCGGCTGACGAGGAAGGGAGGGAGGTGGAACGTGTGCAGGAGCGGCTCCTCGAGGATCTTGGGGAAGCCGAGCGTGATGAGCGGGTGGAGCTGCCAGAGGAGCCACTTGGCGGCCTTGGCCGGGCCAGTGGTGCCGAGTTCGGAGGTCGAAGGGAGCACGCCGAAGTAGGCGTCCCCGATGAACTCGAAGGAGGTGGCATCGTTGAGCGAGTTGAAGTCGGACTTGCCGGAGAGCGCGAGCTGGGACTCGACGGCTGCGAAGAGGGAGGAGAAGTGGGTGCGGAAGGCCGGGATGAAGGCGTCCTTGCGGGAGGAGAGGAGGGAGAAGAGCATCTGCTTGACCTTGGCGTGGGTGGCCTCGGAGGGGTCGAGGTAGGAGCAGACGCGGTAGCCGCCGGTGAGGGAGGTGGAGGGCATGTAGGTGCCGGTGAAGAGGTCCTTCTTCTCGACCTTGGTGACGTCGAAGAGGACGGGGAAGCTCTTGGCGTCGAGGACGGCCACCACGCGCGGGTCGCGCGCCATGAAGGGGCCCGGCGGCACGTTGATGCGGACGACGGTGGAGCCGTACTTCTCCACGCGCGACTCGAAGTACTTGTCCTCGCCCTGGTTGTAGTAGAAGTCGAGGCGATCGCGGATTGCCGAGAGGTACGGGAGGCCGTAGCTGCCCGGCACCTCGCGCGGAATCATGGAACCCTCGCCGTTCTGGCTCATCTTACGCTTGCTGCTTCAGATCGATCGATCACGAGTTTGCAAGCTTCGATCGCGAAATGGCTGGTGTAGCTAGTGGTGAAGATTGGAGGGTGGAGTCTTTGTGCGGGCGTTGGGGGTGTACATATAGCCCGCGGGGAGAGCTGGTAGCGCGCGCGCGGTCTCGTGTTTCGCGTTGGGGAGGTAGGGCTGACCGACAAGTTGGGAGAAAAATATTTGGACGTGACAAGTTTCCGGGATCCACATCTGAAAAAAATAACATGTTTCCGCGATCCAAAGCTACTGCACCGACGGTATCATCCGCATTTCCCACGCGTCCGGCTTTCTTCGGAGTAGCAACGGGTGAGTCCTATGATATACCCCACGAGGGCAGCTAAGATATTTCAACACTACTGTCTACTATGTACGTAGGTGGTTGACATCGCCGAGCCAAAATGATGAACATACCAATTTTAGTCCCGCGGAACGAACATATCAAAAGCCGTCAGGATGGTGGATGGCAATTATGAAGAAAAAAGGTCGTTCTCAGTCAGATGATGTTATTAAGTTTCAGTTGCGATATGAGTTGTAACTCATGACAAGGATGAATCATGATGCAAATCAAATGGTGTAAAACTTAACTGCGCACGAACTTAGTTCCAAATCCCAAGAAAAAATGCCACATGTCGGAGTTGTAGGGCCCACAATCAAATTTTAGGGGGCAACTTTGATGATTTTTTCTAAATTAATAATTGTTTATTAAATTTCACATATAATACGCGAATCACATGAATTTCAAAATTCATGGGGCCTCGGTGTAGGCCTTGTTGGCGACCCCCACGCCGAAAGGTTCCTGTCTTGGAATAAATCGTGACGCCCGCTACTCATTCTTTCTCCTCTTGCATTGCGCTCTTTCTATTGTTTCGATTTTGAGACGATTTGGGCCGTTTTTTCACCAAAACTTCACCCTATAGCTGGTAGAGGAGGAGTCAACTACTACAAGGGGCAGAACCAGTCAGTGGAGTTGACGAAGTCAAATGATATATACACCATGGTGGAAACTTAGACTAGGAGTAGAAGGGAACTGTTGGATATATTAGCAATTTTCTGCAAAATTTAACTAAGACAGAAAATAGATAAAACACGACTAGAAAATAGAAGAACCAAACTAGTCATGGCATCTAACAGAGAGTATGAGAAAACTAATTCTAGACAAGATACTAGAACTATAAATTGCATCATGATCTCGACTAGGAGAATGAGGAGAACATACGGGACAACAGAAGAAGACTTGTTCGCGTTGCCGGTCTTGTCGCCCATGTCGTCGTAAAGGTTGCTTATGTCGGGGAATAAGGCTACTGATGTGGTTAGTAGTCGCGGAGAAGCGCTCCCCAAAAACCTTATAGCCGCTCTCCCGTGCAGGATCACAAGCGCCGGGGCTTCGGAGTCCTACCGTACCGGCTCGCGGTGCACGCCACAAGACGGGATGGGGGAAACTTTGGTCGGCGCAAAGCTCTGGAACTAGGAGGTCGTAGAATTTTCGTGTTGTGGCATTGTTACCTTTTCAAGGGAGGAGCAACCTCTCTTTTATTTGCACATATGAGTAGGCGAACAGGAGCGTTTGAATATGAAACGAATTGGTGGAAGGCGAAACGAAGAGGCAACAACTGAAGTCGAACAGCCAAAGGTTTCATATTAATTGTCCACTCATGCAAATGCAGCATATTAGAAATGGATCGAGTATATTAGATTGAGACGTGTATGTGTCATTGTTAATATGGTTAGAGAAAATTACGTGTTCGGTTTAAAAACTAAGTGTTGAATAAAGTAGAACAATAAATCACCAAGGACTGAATATAAGAAGTCCAGCATATATACGGTGGAAAATATAGCATTAGCGCTCGATCAATTGCCTTTAAACTAAACATAAATTTACAGTTATGAAACTTACTTGACATTGTGTTGTACTGTATGTTGTTTTGGGTCCAGACGTCCAGGAACAACCCAAACAAACGTCTCTCCTAGGACTTGGCACAATGTGGGCCTCATATTTTCTTGGTGAATCGCTATTCTAATCATCAAATTCCCAATTGTAACACCATAAAATTGGAAACCCTAAAGATACAATATGAGGAAAAGTAATTAACCATGCCGATCTTCCTTTTGATAGCTCTTAAAGCTGACAAAGGAATTCTCAAGGCCTTTGCGAAGATCAGTCGCGGCATGCTCTGGGCCTGCAAGGAGGCGGTTAGCGGGGGGAAATGTAAGGTTAACTGGCAAAAGGTCCGTTGGGGGTTTGGGAATCTTGGACATGGAGAAGTTTTCTCGGGCACTGAGGCTACGCTGGCTATGGTACGAGTGGACAGCTCCTGAGAAGCCGTGGGTGGGTTCTGAAACACCCAACGACGCCTCCGACATTGACCTCTTTAATGCCGCCACCCGTGTCACCATCGGAAACGGCTCCAAGGCCTCCTTCTGGTCCTCTTCCTGGCTTCATGGCGCTCCACCAAAGGACCTTGCACCCCTGATTTTCAAGGCCTCCAAGAGAAAAAATCGGACAGTTCGAGATGCTCTCCATGACCATAACTGGGTCTCTGACATCGTGATCGATGTTTTCACTGTTGATCATATGGAGCAATACGTCCGCCTTTGGGATCTTCTCTCTGATGTCCAGCTCCTCCCAGACTCGGAGGACACCATAACCTGGTCCTTGACCACTAATGGATGCTACTCGGCCAGCTCTTCCTACAATGTCCAGTTCCTCGCCTCTTTGCCATGTCAGTTCGGCAACATTGTCTGGAAGACTTAGGCACCCCAAAGTGCCGTTTCTTCGCCTGGCTCGCCGTCCAAAATCGCCTCTGGACCGTGGATCGCCTTGCAAAACGCGGATGGACACATCACCTACCTGCCAGTTGTGCAGATGCACCCCCGAGACGGCGCGTCACATCCTCTTCGAATGTCGTTTCTCCAAGAGGATCTGGACGGCCGCGGCCTCCTGACTCTCTTGTCCGGATCTTATCAACAGCCTGGGGGTTGGTAGGAATAATGTGCTTGACTATTGGCAAGCCATCACCAAGCCACCTCTTCCCCCAGAGGTTTGCGAACTGCCATCACGCTTATCACCTGGGAGTTTTGGAAGGAAAGGAATGAGCGGGTTTTCAGCAACAGATCCTCTTTACCTTCGGTCGTCATGCATAAGATTAGGGAGGAAGGGAAGGACTGGATCCTCGCCGGTGCTAAGAACTTGGCGGAGCTTGTAGGCTGATTTCCTTTTCCCTTTCCGGGTGGGGGTTTCTTCCCCACCTCTTTTTTCTTTGTTTTTTGGCGCTGGCCATCATCTTGTTTGCTTCTCCTATATCAATATAAGGCAAAAGCTTTTTTTCCCGTTTAAAAAAAAATTAGACAAAATTAGGGGCCAAAATAGAGGCACGCACTTGATGGATATTAATTGCTAATTAACTTCAGTGGTTTTCTCGCCCGCCTCGAGGCAGATCCGGGGGCATTTTACTTGGTGTCTGCATAGACACCATGACTGTCTTAGCTAGTTCTGATGGAGAGTATCACATTAAGCTCGACATTTAGAATAAAGCAGACGGTTTCACGTGGAGTCTGGTTGCTGTGTATGGTGCCGCCCAAGATGCTTTTAAGGCTGACTTTTTACGTAAGTTGGTAAATCATACAAAAGATAATCCTTATCCGATTTTAATCGAAGGATATTTTAACTTGTTGAGATTTCCTCACGAGAAAAGTAAAGGCCATTTCGATGGACATTGGCCTTTCTTGTTCAACGTTGTCATTGATAGCCTTGATTTAAGAGAGGTGTTTATGTCCGTTCGATAGTTTACTTGGGCCAACAGCTTGCCTGAACCCACATACGAGAAACTAGATCGCGTGTTGATGGATACCGAATGGAAAAATAAATACCCTATGGTGTCAGTCGGTGCAATAGAGCGTATCGAAAAACTGTCTAACCATGCTCCCATCCTCCTAACTACTGGGAATCCCCACCCTCTTTGTAAACGGCCGTTCAAATTTGAACTTGGCTGGCTACATCGAGAGGGATTTCATAAGATGGTTAAGAAGGTCTGGGAGAGACCGGTCGGGGGCAGCACTCCAATTTTGAGATGGAATAATAAGATGCGGACAATGCGCAAACATCTCTCTGGTTGGGCTGCTCATATGGCTGGTATCCTTAAAAAGAGAAAGCTCGCTTATCAAATGTGATTGATGAGCTTGAGGCTGTTGCAGAGGTTAGACCATTGTCTACGCAAGAGTTTGAACTTAAAAATCAATCCAATGCGCAGATGGCGAGTCTTGTTCGTGAGGAGGAACTCAAATAGTATCAACGTTCCAAAGCTCAATTCATATTGGAAGAAGACTCAAATACGCGATATTTCCATGGCTTAGCCAATGGGAGACATCGGAAAAAACGTATTCACTCTCTTATTCAAGATGAAGGTCTGATTGAAGGCCATGAGCAACTCAAATCCTACATTACTAATTATTATAAAGGTCTGTTTGGTCCTCCGAAGGTAAGTACCTTCTCTCTTAACGAGGATTTAACGGACGATATACCCCAAGTTTCTATGGAAGAAAATGGCCTACTAACCGCACCTTATACTGAGGAAGAGGTTCAGAAGGCAATTTTTCAAATGGAATGCAACAAAGCACCGGGTCCATATGGTTTTCCAGCATAGTTTTATCAAACTTTCTGGAATACGATTAAATCAGACCTTCTAGATTTGTTCAATGCCTTACACATTGGACAACTAGAATTATTTCGTGTAAATTTTGGTGAAGTAATATTGTTACCAAAAGTTAATGAGGCAGAAAGGATTCAACAATATAGACCTATTTGCCTCTTAAAAGTAAGTTTCAAGATTTTCACGAAAGTGGCCACCATTAGACTTAATACGGTTGCGGATCATGTTGTTCAGCCATCGCAGACAGCCTTTATGCAAGGAAAGAACATCCTTGATGGAGTGGCGGTTTTGCATGAGACGGTACATGAGATGCACTCTAAGAAATTAAATGGGGTTATTTTAAAACTAGATTTTGAAAAGACGTATGATAAAGTCAAGTGGTCTTTCTTACAGCAGATGCTCAGGATGAAAGGATTTTCTCCATAGTGGCGTGCTCTTTAATGATTTTGTTTATGGAGGTAGTGTAGCAATCCGGGTTAATGATGACACCGGCCACTATTTCCAAACACGAAAAGGGTTACGCCAAGGGGATCCGTTATCACCAATATTGTTTAACATTGTAGCGGATATATTGGCTATACTCATAGAGCGGGCCAAGTCTGATGGCCAGATTGAAGGTGTGATTCCGCATCTGGTTGATGGTGGTTTATCTATCCTTCAATATGCCGACGATACAATTCTGTTTATGGATCATGATCTTGAAAAAGCTCAAAATCTGAAATTAATTTTGGCGTGTTTTGAGCAGTTGTCGGGATTGAAAATCAATTTCCATAAAAGCGAATTGTTCTGTTTCGGTGATGCCCAAAATGATACAGCTCTGTATACACAGTTGTTTGGTTGTGGGAAAGGCCGATTTCCTATTCGTTATTTGGGTATTCCGTTTCATTATCGGAGACTCACAGTTGCGGAATGGAAACTAGTGGAAGAAAGATTACAAAAACGCCTCAGTAGTTGGGAAGGTAAATTGTTGTCCCTGGGAGGAAGATTGGTACTCATTAATTCGGTACTAACAAATATGGTACTGTATATGTTATCATTCTACCGAAAGGAATTCTGCATAAACTCGATTATTATCGATCCAGATTTTTTTGGCAAGGGGACAGCGAGAAAAATAAATATCGACTGGTTAAATGGAGTATAGTTTGTAGTCCCAAAGATCAAGGAGGGCTTGGAGTTCATGACCTGGAGATCAAGAATTCAGCTCTACTGGGTAAATGGCTATTTAAGCTACTTACCGAGGATGAGATTTGGCAAACTATTCTTCGGAGAAAGTATATCGGCTCGAAGACATTATCCCAAGTGGTTTGGAAACCTGGGGATTCACAATTCTGGGCTGGTCTTATGGCGACGAAAAATGTCTTTTTTTGCCATGGGACTTTCTCGATCAACAATGGAGCACAGATACGGTTCTGGGAAGATGTTTGGCTAGACAATGCACCCTTAAGTGAACAGTATCCCGCTTTGTACAGGATTGCTCGTCGCCAAGGTGATACCATTGCCACTGTAATGGCTACCTCACCTCCGAATGTGACTTTCAGACAGGTTTTACTTGGACAAAGACTTGTGGTATGGAATACCCTAATTCAACGGCTCGGAGATATTCATTTATCGCCGGAACCAGACGAATTTAGATGGAATCTTCATGTAGATGGTACTTTTTCTGTAAAATCCTTATAAATTGCGATCCTTCTTTCTAATTTACCAGTTGATAACAATAAGAAGATTTGGAAGATGAAGATACCATTAAAAATTAAAATTTTTGGATGGTATCTTCGTCGTGGGGTTATTCTCATCAAAGACAATCTTGTTAAGCGGAATTGGCACGAAAGTACACGGTGTGTTTTTTGTCATCAGGATGAAACCATCAAACATTTATTCTTCCAGTGACAGTTTGCGAGATCTATATGGTCAGTCATCCAACAAGCGTCTACCCTGTATCCTCCGACTAGTGTCGCCAATGTCTTTGGCAATTGGCGTCATGGTATCGATTCAAGGTTTAAGTTGCTTCTTAGGGTGGGGGCGCTAGCAGTTACCTGGGCGCTTTGGCTATGTAGAAATGACAAGATCTTTAATGACAAAAATTGCTCTTTGTTGCAGGTCATCTACAGATGTACAGGTATTCTCCGTTCGTGGTTACCTCTTCAGCGAGTGGAGAACCGAGACCTATTTACGGAGGTCTGTACACGGTTGGAGGCTACGGCGAGAGATCCTTTTTCCCTACATGGGTTACAGCATAGTCTACAGATAGAAGCCCCACCTACACCTTAGGCGTCATATGATTCATCGTTCCGATATGTATCTTGCCTAGTTTTCTTTATATATCTTTTTTGACTTGAGACAACAAAACGGTTGTGTGCATCCTGGTTATGCAGAGGCTGGATGTAATTGTTTCCTAAAAAGTAATAAAGCATCCTTTATCGAAAAATGGGAGGTGATGAAGACTTGGACTATGCAATAATATTTGCTAAACAGAGATTATGCAATAATCTACAAAAAACGAACATAAAAATGGAATGTGTTACAACTTAATTTCCCTTGGATTGGAAATCAGCCTGAAGTCCCGAACGTGAACTCGTGTCCTACAGGGGTGTGGC
>NC_061510.1:71889048-72014480 GCF_022539505.1 Lolium rigidum | reverse complement strand
ACCCACAAGTATAGGGGATCGCAGCAGTCTTCGAGGGAAGTAAAACCCAAATTTATTGATTCGACACAAGGGGAGGTAAAGAATACTTATAAGCCTTACCAACCGAGTTGTCAATTCAGCCTGCACCTGGAAAAGCACTAGTAACGGGGGTGATGTGAAAGCAGCAGTAATATGAGAGCAAATAGTAATCAGTAACACAACAGCGAGTAGCAGTAATATGAGAGCAATGGCACCTGAGAAAATAGTTGTTACTACTTCCAATGTCATGTAGAAACGAGTATATGATGATGAGAGATGGACCGGGGTTCCCAGCTATCTACACTAGTGGTAACTCTCCAATAACAAGTGTTGGGTGAATAAATTACAGTTGGGCAATTGATAGGATTGAAATAGCATTAAGACAGAACATCAAGACCATTAATCATGTAGGCATGTTTTCCATATATAGTCATACGTGCTCGCAATGAGAAACTTGTACAACATCTTTTGTCCTACCAGCTGGTGGCAGCGGGCCTCTAGGGAATCTACTTGGAAATTAAGGCACTCCTTTTAATAGAGCACCGGAGCAAAGCATTAACACTCCGTGAAAACATGTGATCCTCATAACTAAGCCTTCCCCTCCAGTTGTCCCAATTTCTGTCACTTTGGGGCCTTTGGTTCCGGACATAGACATGTGCATACAACTTGTAGATACAATGTAAGCAATAAGTATAGAGCTTAAATCTAAGATCATGCCACTCGGGCCCTAGTGACAAGCATTAAGCATAACAAGATTGCAGCAACAATAACTTCATAAACTTTGTAGATAGACAATCATAATGTAACAATCCATCGGATCCCGAAAAACACAACACTGATTACATCATATGAATCTCAATCATGTAAGGCAGCTCATGAGATCATTGTATTGAAGTACATGGGGGAGAGAATACCAACTAGCTACAGCTAGAACCCGTAGTCCATGGGGGAACTACTCACGGAGCATGATGGAGGCGGTGGCGTTGATGGAGATGGCTTCCGGGGCACTTCCCCGTCCCGGCAGGGTGCCGGAACAGAGACTTCTGTCCCCCGAAACGGAGTTTCACGATGGTGGCGGCGCCCCTGGAGTCTTTCTGGAGTTTCGTCAATTGGTATCGCGTTTTTAGGTCGAAAGGACTTATATAGGCGAAGAGGCGGAGTCGGAGGGGCGCCAGGGCTCCCTCCCCATAGGCCGGCGCGGCCAGGGTGGAGCCCGCGCGGCCGTGTCGTGTGGGGCCCCCCTGGCCCATCTTCGTCTCCCCTTCGGTGTTCTGGAATCTTCCGGGAAAAATAAGGTTCTGGGCGTTGATTTCGTCCGATTCCGAGAATATTGCCCGAACAGCCTTTCTGGAACCAAAAACAGCAGAAAACAGGAACTGGCACTTCGGCATCTTATTAATAGGTTAGTTCCAGAAAACGCATAAAAACATTATAAAGTGTAAGCAAAACATTTAAGTATTGTCATAAAACAAGCATGGAACATCAGAAATTATAGGTACGTTGGAGACGTATCAGCATCCCCAAGCTTAGTTCCTGCTCGCCCTCGAGTAGGTAAACGATAAAAAAGTAATTTCTATAGTGACATGCTACTTACATAATCTTGATCATCCTATTATAAAGCATATGAGATGAATGAAGTGACTCAAGGCAATGATCTATAGTTGCTAACAAATAGATAACATATAGCAAAACTTTTCATGAATAGTACTTTCAAGACAAGCATCAAAAGTCTTGCATAAGAGTTAACTCATAAAGCAATAAATTCAAAGTAAAGGCATTGAAGCAACACAGAGGAAGATTTAAGTTTCAGCAATTGCTTTCAACTTTCAACATGCATATATCATGGATAATTGTCAACACAAAGTAATATGATGAATGCAAATAAGCAAGTATGTAAGAATCAATGCACAGTTGACACAAGTTTTTGCTTCTAAGATGGAAGGAAGTAGGTAAACTGACTCAACATAAAGTAAAAGAAAGGCCCTTCGCAGAGGAAGCGAGGATTAAATCATGTGCTAGAGCTTTTTAAGTTTTGAAATCATATAGAGAGCATAAAAATAAAGTTTTGAGAGGTGTTTGTTGTTGTCAACGAATGATAGTGGGCACTCTAACTACCTCATCAACCAGACTTTCAAGAGCGGCTCCCATGAAGGACGTTATCTCTACCAGCAAGGTAGATCATCTCTCTTCTCTTTTGTTAACACATGTATTTTAGTTTTATTATTTATGGATGACACTCCTCCCAACCTTTTGCTTACACAAGCCATGGCTAACCGAATTCTCGGGTGCCTTCCAACATTCACATACCATGAATGAGTGTCTATTTGCAAATTAAGTTGCTTACTGATAGATCAGGGCAAAACACGTGAAGAGAATTATTAATGCAAGTTAATTAATTAGGGCTGGGAACCCCATTGCCAGCTATTTTTGCAAAATTATTGGATAAGCGGATGTGCCACTAGTCCATTATGAAAGTCTGTCAGGAGTAAATGACAAGATTGAAAGATAAACACCACATATTTCCTCATGAGCTATAAAACATCAACACAAATTCAGAAGCATTTTGAAGGTTTAAAGGTAGCACATGAAGTATTTACTTGGAATGGCAGGAAATACCACATAGTAGGTAGATATGGTGGACACAAATGGCATAGGTTTGGGCTCAAGGTTTTGGATGCACGAGAAGCATTCCCTCTCAGTACAAGGCTTTGGGCTAGCAAAGTTGTTTGAAGCAAACACAAGTATGAACCGGTACAACAAAACTTACATAAGAACATATTGCAAGCATTATAAAACTCTACACTGTCTTCCTTGTTGCTCAAACACTTCTACTAGAAAATATCTAGACCTTAGAGAGACCAATCATGCAAACCAATTTCAACAAGCTCTACGGTATTTCTCCACTAATAGGTTTAAACTACATGATGCAAGAGCTTAATCATGATCTACTTGAGAGCTCAAAACAATTGCCAAGTATCAAATTATCCAAGACAATATGAGGCATTTTCTTTTTCCAACCAAATAGCAATAAATGCAATAGCTTCCAACTTTTATCATTGAACATTAAAAGTAAAACGAAGAACACAAGTGTTCATATGAAAAAGCGGAGCGTGTATCTCTCCCACACAAGGATTGCTAGGATCCAAATTTATTCAAACATAAACAAAAATAAAAACACACAAACGCTCCAAGTAAATCACATAAGATGTGACCGAATAAAAATATAGTTTCAATAGAAGAACCTGATAAGTTGATGAAGAAGGGATGCCTTGGGCATCCCCAAGCTTAGACGCTTGAGTCTTCTTGAAATATGCAGGGATGAACCACGGGGGCATACCCAAGCTTAGACTTTTCACTCTTCTTGATCATATATCATCCTCCTCTCTTGACCCTTGAAAACTTCCTTCACACCAAACTTCTCATAAACTTCATTAGAGGGGTTAGTACTCAAAAAACATTAATCCACCTTGGCCCTGTAGTGACACATTGCAAGTACTCAATAAAACATTAGTTACAGCTCTCCACGTCTAGAAAGCCTCACTTAAAGTCCACAAGAGACAATGCAAAAAACAGAGACATAATCTGTCAAAACAGAACAGCCAGTAAACACGAATTTTTAAGAGGTACTTCCGTTGCTCAAATGAGAAAACTCAAAACTAATGAAAGTTGCGTACATATCTGAGGATCACTCACGTAAATTGGCAGATTTTTCTGAGTTACCTACAGAGAATCATACCCAGATTCGTGACAGCGAGAAATCTGTTTCTGCGCAGAAATCCAAATCTTGCATCAACCTTCTATTAGAGACTTCACTTGGCACAACATTGCAATAAAATAAAGATAAGGAGAGGTTTCTACAGTAGTAACAACTTGCAAAACACAACAAAATAGTAGCAAAATAAAGACATGGGTTATCTCCCAAGAAGTGCTTTCTTTATAGCCATTAAGATGGGCTCAGCAGTTTTAATGATGCATTCGCAAGAAATAAGAGTTGAATCAAAAGAGAGCATCAAGAAGCAAATTCAAAAAACATTTAAGTCTAACCCACTTCCTATGCATAGGAATCTTGTACACAAATAAATTCATGAAGAACAAAGTGACAAGCATAAGAAGATAAAACAAGAGTAACTTCAAAATTTTCAGCATATAGAGAGGTGTTTTAGTATCATGCAAATTTCTACAACCATATGTTCCTCTATCATAATAATTTTCAGTAGCATAATGAACAAACTCAACAATATAACTATCACATAAAGCATGTTTCTCATGATCCATAAACACATAATTTTTATCAAGCTCAAAAATAATAGGATCAAAACTTTCAAACCCACTTTTATCAATAATGTAACAAGATGATTGATTAATCTCAAAAGATATGGGACTCATAGATAAAGTCAAGAACTCTCCAATCCCATTTTCATTAGTAGTACAATTAAATTTATCAAGTAACATAGGACCATCATCTAGAGATTTATCATAAACATTTGCTAAGCAAAACTCTTTAGTACCATGCATCTCAACATCAGGCACAGACAAAGCATTATCATAAGATTTATCAAAATAGCATGGATTATCATAGATAACAGTAGCATAATTATTCTCACAAGTTTTACTCATAGGGAATATTTCAAGAGAATCCACAGGAACATAACATTCATCCTCCTTTGGTAAGCATGGAGGACAATCAAATAATGTAAGAGATAAAGAGTTACTCTCATTAGAAGGTTGGCATGGGTAGCTAATCCATTCTTCCTCCTTTTGTTCATCACTCTCCTCTTCTTTTTCATCTAATGAGCTTTCAGGTTCATCAATTTCCTCCTCTTTTTCATCCAATGAGCTTTCGGGTTCATCAATTTCTTCTTCCACCGATTCCCGCAAATTGTGAGTGCATTCTTGTGCATTAATGAGTCTCTCGTTATAATCAATGATATAAGGATTATCACTGTAGCTTTCTATGCAAAAATTAAGGATAGAAGAGACATAATCTTTAAGGTCATTACAAACAACACAAGTTTCATAATTTTTAGCAATGAAGGATTCTATCTCAGAGGCTCCCATAAATATGACAAATTGTTCTACCTCTTCGAACCCAAAATGAATATAGTTATTCCAATTATAGTTCTTAATTAAAACTTCCTCGCTAAAGCCACATTGAAATTTCAGATGTTTAGTATCCTGTTTAGAGCAACAGTTTATATCATGGCGTTTAAGCAAGATTTTAGCAATTGTATTCAATTTTACTATCACAGCACTCATAACTTTACCCGTTCTTGATTCTCTATAATTATTATATAATTCTATAAGCTACAAATAGGTTGTGGGTTCTTCCATAACAACAGTTTTTAATTTTTCGGTTTTTCAAATTTTTATGGATTTTGGGTATATGAGAAAAGTAAAACAAGACAAAAACAAACTAAACAAAAGTAAACTAAGCAAAACAAAATAAAATAAAATAGAGAGAGAGGTGGAGTGTACTCCCCAGGTGAACTTATGAGTAGAGCTATGCCTCCCCGGCAACGGCGCCAGAAAATAGTCTTGATAACCCACAAGTATAGGGGATCGCAACAGTCTTCGAGGGAAGTAAAACCCAAATTTATTGATTCGACACAAGGGGAGGTAAAGAATACTTATAAGCCTTAACAACTCGAGTTGTCAATTCAGCCGCACCGGAAAAGCACTAGTAACGAGGGTGATGTGAAAGCAGCAGTAATATGAGAGCGAGTAGTAACGAGTAATACACAGCAGCAGTAGCAGTAATATGAGAGCAATGACACCAGAAAATAGTTGATAATACTTCCAATGTCATGTAGAAACGAGT
Source organism: Lolium rigidum (assembly GCF_022539505.1). Taxonomy (NCBI): domain Eukaryota; kingdom Viridiplantae; phylum Streptophyta; class Magnoliopsida; order Poales; family Poaceae; genus Lolium; species Lolium rigidum. The sequence continues at coordinate 72,008,644 of NC_061510.1, read as the reverse complement.
ATATGATGATGAGAGATGGACCGGGGTTCCCAGCTATCTACACTAGTGGTAACTCTCCAATAACAAGTGTTGGGTGAACAAATTACAGTTGGGCAATTGATAGGATTGAAATAGCATTAAGACAGAACATCAAGATCATTAATCATGTAGGCATGTTTTTCCATATATAGTCATACGTGCTCGCAATGAGAAACTTGTACAACATCTTTTGTCCTACCAGCCGGTGGCAGCCGGGCCTCTAGGGAATCTACTGGAAATTAAGGCACTCCTTTTAATAGAGCACCGGAGCAAAGCATTAACACTCCGTGAAAACATGTGATCCTCATATCTAAGCCTTCCCCTCCAGTTGTCCCAATTTCTGTCACTTTGGGGCCTTTGGTTCCGGACATAGACATGTGCATATAACTTGTAGATACAATGTAAGCAATAAGTATAGAGCTTAAATCTAAGATCATGCCACTCGGGCCCTAGTGACAAGCATTAAGCATAACAAGATTGCAACAACAATAACTTCATAAACTTTGTAGATAGACAATCATAATGTAACAATCCATCCGATCCCGACAAACACAACACTGATTACATCAGATGAATCTCAATCATGTAAGGCAGCTCATGAGATCATTGTATTGAAGTACATGGGGGAGAGAATACCAACTAGCTACATCTAGAACCCGTAGTCCATAGGGGAACTACTCACGGAGCATGATGGAGGCGGTGGCGTTGATGGAGATGGCTTCCGGGGGCACTTCCCCGTCCCGGCAGGGTGCCGGAACAGAGACTTCTGTCCCCCGAAACGGAGTTTCGCGATGGTGGCGGCACCCCTGGAGTCTTTCTGGAGTTTCGTCAATTGGTATCGCGTTTTTAGGTCGAAAGGACTTATATAGGCGAAGAGGCGGAGTCGGAGGGGCGCCAGGGCTCCCTCCCCATAGGCCGGCGCGGCCAGGGTGGAGCCCGCGCGGTCGTGTCGTGTGGGGCCCCCTGGCCCATCTTCGTCTCCCCTTCGGTGTTCTGGAATCTTCCGGGAAAAATAAGGTTCTGGGCGTTGATTTCGTCCGATTCCGAGAATATTGCCCGAACAGCCTTTCTGGAACCAAAAACAACAGAAAACAGGAACTGGCACTTCGGCATCTTATTAATAGGTTAGTTCCGGAAAACGCATAAAAACATTATAAAGTGTAAGCAAAACATGTAAGTATTGTCATAAAACAAGCATGGAACATCAGAAATTATAGGTACGTTGGAGACGTATCAGCTACCTTCTCCTCGAAGCGGCTTTCGCAATGGATGCGGGTATGACTCACAATCCCTAACCCTAGGTGTTGTGATTTGTATGTGCTATTTTCTTGGTGGATTTGGTGTCTAGTTGTTCCAAATCATGTGTAGTATACTCCTCTTGCATGCTATAAGGCCGATCTGGTCGTAGACAAGTTTTTGATTGCAAAGTCTGCTAGATTCGCGGGGCCGGATTATCCGGCCCCCGCGAAGACCGGATTATCCGGTCGGGCCGGATTATCCGCCCCCAAGGGGGACCGGATTATCCGGCCTGGAGCTTCATCGCCGCTGCAGTTTTGATTCAATCGTTCTTGTCTAGACTTGTACCAACTTATAGTATGCTTCTAGAGTACATTAATGTATCTTACATGACTTATGAGCATTATCTTCTCTTTGCTATCCGTCTTTTCTATTCACAGGTCGTGTTTCTCGGGGTGCTTGGAGACGCCCAAGGGGTGATCGTTCAAGTGATGAGTTCACACCCAACGCTCCTCGCAAGTCCTCAGCATCTAGGCAGAAGAACAAGGCTTCAAGGGAAAACTACAAGACCATGGACCCTGTCTCTTATTCCACTATCCGCATGAAGAACTGGTATGAAAACCTCCCAAGGGATGAAGAGACAGAGGGCAGGAAATTCTGGTGCATGGAGCAGGTGTTCATCTACAAGGACATTTATGAGCCCATGAAGAATCTGAGACCCATGCAAGCTATCGATGTGGACCTTCTGGCAGTCAACAATCACTTTGAAGATGCAATCTGGGTAGGCGCGGCAGGATGGGCTTGAAGGATATCATGAAGGTTCAATGTGACTATAGTCCAGAGTTGGTGAAGCAATTCTTTGCCACCTTGGCCATCCAGAAAGATGAGGACCGCACTATGGAATGGATGACTGGCTCCACTCACTGTAGCGCAACCTTGCGCCGATTTGCTGGTATTCTTGGAGTTCCTGCAGGAGGAGGTCGTCGTCTCCATGGACCATAGAGGGCAGATAAGAATGTGTTGTTTGATCTCTATACCTCAGCTGGAAAAGTTGGTTCTTCCAGGGGGCTGCTTCCCATCTATGGTCAGTTACTCAGGTTCTTTCGGGCCACCATCTCTCCAAGTGGTGGTAACAATGATGCTCTCCGGGGAACACTTGTGGATCTTATGTACCTCAGCTTTAGGTGTGCCCATGATACTAATGAGGAACGTGACAACACTATTGATGTCATGGACTTCATCTTCAATGAGATTCATGATGCCATGGTCTCTCGGACCACCATACCTTATGCACCATATATCCAGCTCCTCATCAGCAACTCTGTGGCCGTGGATGGTGAAGACTTGAGCGGGTACCCTTTGATGAAGCATTCTGTCAAGAAGGCTTACAAGCTTAAGCCAGTCTCTTCTGCTGTACCTGCACCTGACTCCTTCATGGGTGATGCTCGTTCTAGTGGTTTTGCTCCTGCTCGCCATCCTGATCTTCCGGCTATGAAGAAACATGTGAGCAGGCTTAGTTGGTTTCAGCGTCACATCCCTTGCATGAACATTGAGATCCATAAGGAGAACTATGCGGCCAGCCGAGAGTGTTCTGAGATTAAGCATACTCAGGCGGTTATTCTGCACAAGCTCAGTGGTGAGCAAGGACCCCCGCCTCAGCCTCCAGTTCACCCAGGTTACAGTGGGTGGCATTCTGCACAGGTTCCGTGGAGTGATCTTGATGATTGCGTTCAAACGTCCAACCTCACTCGCCGCTCTCCGGATGCCCCTAACACTGATGAAGAAGAAGAGGAGTACCAGTCCGACAATGACGATGGCTCTGAGTGATCTCCATGGGGCGAGTAGCATCGCGCTTGTCCCCTTTTTGGCGTCTCGATGCCAAAGGGGGAGAAGTGTTCTATTAGGAACTATCTCGGGGATTTGCATGGTGGTTTGGGCACAAGCATATGCGTTTATCACTCTTTTCTTGCTTGTGTTCCCTCTTATTTGAACTATTTGGTTTGCTTGTGTTCCGTTTAAAACTATGTGCTATGTGGTGTGAGACATTGTTATGGTTTTCGGAATTCTATATGCTGAGATCAAGGCTATTATATTATGTGTGATGCTATATCTCCGTATTATATATCTACACATGGGTATGATTTCGAGCATCCTATCTCAACTTCATATATGTCTATGTCTCTTGTTAGAGCTCATGTTGGATACCTCTTGTGGTGAGGCACCTCACTCCTATGTGTTGTGTATTTGTATTCAAATGCAAATTACTTATATGCACACATGTAGGGGGAGTGCCTCTATGTTTTGCCATCATGCTTGTCTCTATAGTGATTCTCTTGCAAATCCGTATATTGTCATCAAACACCAAAAAAGGGGAGATTGAAAGAACATCTCTCATATTATGTTTTGTGTGTTTGATGTCAATGTATGTGATACACTAATGTTTGTTTAAGTGGTACAGGGATTATATAGATACATTTTTATGTGTGTTGGATGTGGTCAGTTCTGCCAAAAAGATGCAGCAAAAAGATCATCAGGCCGGATAATCCGGGCCGGATATTTCCAAAATATCCGGCCCCCAGTTTTTCGGCTAAGGACTTGAGGATTTGCGGCTCAATATACTTCTGGATAGGGGCTGGACATTTGCCCGGATATTATCCCGGTTTTGTCCCAAGGCCGGATTATCCGGGCCGGACATTTCGGAAATATCCGGCCCCCTCGAAAATGTCTAAGGACCTGAAGAAAAGCAAGTCTGGTTAGAGGTCGGATATTTGGCCGGACATTGTCCCTGTTTTGTACCTGAGGCCGGATTATCCAGGGGGGACAGATTATCCGGCCCTTACTTAGGCCGGAATATCTGCCCCCCCGGAAGCCCCAACGGCTGGATTTTGGGGAGGGGTATTTATACCCCTCTTCTTCTTCCTTCCTCCTTTGCTCAATCATTGCAAGAAATATCTGCCAAGCTTCACCACCATTAGAGCCACCTCAAGAACACAAGATTTGCAAGATCTCCTTCCTCCCCCAACCAAAGCTCTTGATCTTTGGAGATTCGAAGGAGAAGACACCGATCTACATCCTCACCGAAGCGTTTTTCATTTCCCCCTCATTTGATTGAGGGATCTCATGCTAGTGTTCCTATTTGGTTCCCTAGTTGATTTGTGTTGATGTATTGTTGTTGATTGTTGTATTGTTACAGATTTGGGAGCCTCCAATTAGGTTGTGGATGTGTGCCCCAAGAACCTTGTAAAGGCCCGGTTTCCGCCTCGAGGAAATCCCTTAGTGGAAGTGGGGTAGGCCTTCGTGGCGTTGCTCACAGGAGATCTGAGTGAAGCCTTCGTGGCTGTTGGTTTGGCTTTCGTAGCAACCACACTCCTCCAAACATAGACGTACCTTCTTGCAAAGGAAGGGAACTACGGGAATCATCTCCGTGTCATCGCGTGCTCCACTCTCGGTTACCTCTATCCTATTCTATATCTTATATTGTGTAGCCATATCTTGCTTAGTTGCTTATCTTGTCATATAGGTAAATTCACTTAGTTGCATATCTAGAGAATTTACCTTTGTGTCAAGCCTAAATTGAAAAAGAACTAAAAATTGGTTAGCACCTATTCACCCCCCCTCTAGGTGCGGCATACGATCCTTTCACCAAGCATCTTTAAAACTTTCCCCCCCTTGTTGCTTAAACGAACGAACTTCAACTTCAGGATTACTCATTTTAGCAATAATAAGAATAAACTAAGCAAACTAAATTAAATAAAGTAAAGCAAGTAACTATTTTTTTGTGTTTTTGATATAAAGAAAGCAAAAAAGACAGAAAATAAAATAAAGTAAAGCAAGACAATAAACAAAGTAAAGAGATTGGATGTGGGAGACTCCCCTTGCAGCGTGTCTTGATCTCCCCGGCAACGGCGCCAGAAAAAGAGCTGTTGCCGTGGGAGTTAGAAATCTCCGTGGTGTAACTTTTTTCTTCAGTTCCCTAGCAACGGCGCCAGAAAAATAGCTTGATAACGCGTGAAGCACACGTCCGTTGGGAACCCCAAGAGGAAGGTGTGATGCGTACAACAGCAAGTTTTCCCTCAGTAAGAAACCAAGGTTATCGAACCAGTAGGAGATGAAGGCCACGTGAAGGTTGACAAGGTATCAACTTATCAATGCCTATGGATCGTAGGCTAGGGTTTAGTTGGAAGTAGAGGGCAAGTAGATCTCGAAGGTTTCAGCCTAAAAGTACTCGACGATTATGAAAACTAGGGTTTGCAGACAATGATTCGATGATCTCTTCGTCCCTCGACTCCCCCTTTATATAGGAGGTGGAGTCGAGGGTTTCGTTTCGTACAAGTTACAGAGTCCGGGACGGTTTCTAACTCATCCCGCCAAATTACAAATAACCTTTCTTATTACAACTCTAACTTTCCTTAATATATCTTGGGCTCCCGAATCTTCTTATTCTTCGGATAATGGGCCTTCAGTGAACCCCGGGTACTATCTTCGGCAGGCCCATTTGGGATGCCTATGTCAAAGGTTGTTGGTGGAGGAGTGCAGTGCGGCGCAACACCAGGGATTCCGGCGCCAACGTGGAACCGGCACAACACAATCAAAATACTTTGCCCCAACTTAACAGTGAGGTTGTCAATCTCGCCGGCTTGCTGTAAACAAAGGATTAAACGTATGGTGTGGAGAATGATGTTTGTTTGCGAAGAACATCAGAGAACAGAGTGTGCAGTAGATTGTATTTCAGATGTAAAAGAATGGACCGGGGTCCACAGTTCACTAGTGGTGCCTCTCCAATAAGATAAATAGTATATTGGGTGAACAAATTACAGTTGGACAATTGACAAATAGAGAGGGCATAACAATGCACATACATATCATGATGACTACTATGAGTTTTACTTAGGGCATTACGACAAATAACATAGACCGCTATCCAGCATGCATCTATGTCTAAAAAGTCCACCTTCGGGTTAGCATCCGCACCCCTTCCAGTATTAAGTTGCAAACAACAGACAATTGCATTAAGTACGGTGCGTAATGTAATCAACACAAATATCCTTAAACAAAGCATTGATGTTTTATCCCTAGTGGCAACGAGCACATCCACAACCTTAGAACTTTCGTCACTCGTCCCAGCATTCAATGGAGGCATGAACCCACTATCGAGCATAAATACTCCCTCTTGGAGTCACAAGTATCAACTTGGCCAGAGCCTCTACTAGCAACGGAGAGCATGCAAGATCATAAACAACACATATATGATAGATCAATTAATCAACTTGACATAGTATTCCATATTCATCGGATCCCAACAAACACAACATGTAGCATTACAAATAGACGATCTTGATCATGATAGGCAGCTCACAAGATCTAAACATGATAGCACAAGAGGAGAAGACAACCATCTAGGTACTGCTATGGACCCATATTCCAAGGATGAACTACTCATGCATCAATCCGGAGGCAGGCATGATGATGTAGAGTCCTCCGGTGATGATTTCCCTCTCCGCCAGGGTGCCGGAGGCGATCTCCTGAATCCCCCGAGATGGGATTGGCGGCGGCGGCGTCTCTGGAACTTTTCTCGTATCATGGCTCTCGGTACTAGGGCTTTCGCGACGGAGAGAATAAATAGGCGAAGGGGCAGAGTCGGAGGGCGCCCGAGGGGCCCACCCCACAGGCCGGCGCGCCCCCTCCTGGCCGCGCCGCCCTAGGGTGTGGGGCCACCTTGGCCCCTCTCCGTCTCTCCTTCGGTGTTCTGGAAGGCTCCGTGGAAAATAAGACCGTGGGCTTTTGTTTCGTCCAATTCCGAGAATATTTCCTGTGTAAGATTTCTGAAACCAAAAACAGCAGAAAACAGGAACTGGCACTTCGGCATGTTGCTAATAGGTTAGTGCCGGAAAATGCATCAAAATGATGTAAAGTGTATATAAAACATGTGAGTATTGTCATATAACTAGCATGGAACATAAGAAATTATAGATACGTTTGATACGTATCAGTTACTTCTCAAATAAAAAGTAACCACGGGATGCTCAAAAAGAAGAACTAACCACACAAAAAATGTTCTAATTCTCGTGTTCATGGAAAGTACAGTTTGTTTTGATCCTAAAAATTGAACTTTTTAGTAAACGGAATGATCATGAAATAGTTTGTTCAAACTACATCCTACTACACAATGGTTTTTTCAATAAAATACATATATCAATATCAAGATGATATCAATTACACCCGAACCGTGCACCAACACCACCAACACGATGCCAAGACCCCATTGGGAGCAACGCATGAAAGAAATAACACTAGTGGAGACAGGGCCTTAAGTCCCGCACCGTAAAGGCCTTTGGTCCCGATTGGCCAACCACGACTAATTAGGCCGGACTAAAAGCGAAGCCTTTAGTCGCTGCCTAGTTACCAGCCGGGATAAATGGCCCTCCACGTGGCCGCGTCACAGGGTTTGAGCTGGAGAACCTTCGGTCCCGGCCCGTAATCCCAACTGCCACTACATATTATTTTCAGTAATTATGTTTTTTATTTTTCTAATTTCTAATTTCTTTTTTCTTTTTTCTTTTTTTCTTTTTTTTTCTTTTTTATTTTTTATTTTTTGTTTTTTTGGAATTTTTACTCTCTCACTTGGACCATTTTTAATACTAATTACACTTGTAGCTTGGTCATCACTTCTCGGTCGGTCACCCAGCCGCACATTACTCCACCCCCAGCATGCTTAACTCATTGGTTCTTTTCCTACTGCGCTCTCGCGAATATGATTGTACCTTGTTGTAAATACTACCATATCAATTCTATTAACTCTTTTACCATTGTGTCATATTTATGTATTTTTTTAAACCAAAAAATATCTGTAAACCGGAATTGGATAAATAATATATAATTTATTATTAGAAAAATTGTGAGTGATTTGAATATAAAATAATTATGTATGTATTCATTTATTATTATTATTATCAAATAATATATGCATTATTCATATAATATGGTCAAATAATTAATAACTTGAAATCTGTAAATCGGAATTGGAAAAATAATATATGATTTATTATTAGAAAAATGTGAGTGATTTGAATCTGATATAATTACGTATTTATTCATTTATTATTATTATTATCAATAATATATGCATTATTCATATAATATTACCAAATAATTAATATCTTAAAATCTGTAAACCGGAATTGGAAAAATAATTTTCTTTATCTCTTCATACCACATTCCATGACACATCATAATTGATCGCATACACTTCGAAGAAATTACATTTGGGAATGAAATAATTGGATTTGCTGTCAAAATTGTTTTCTGTAGAGTGTTGGTCCAAATATAAACAACGGGATAAAACATAAATTAAAGCTTTTTTCTTTCTTGCTCACTTTATAGGTTTACATGAATTTTGTTCTTCTTAATAGTGAACCGCATAAAGATCTCCATCTTCACTGCATAATTATCATGACGGTTAAATTGGACTAAATTGGACTTGATTTAGTGAATACATTTGGCTAATTCCCACCTGGTAAAAGGACTGCGCTCAGCAACAAGCAAGCAGGCACGATGTGCTGCAAGCAAGCACGGACACAAGACACATAGTTCATATATATGAAAGACACAAAGTTCATATATATGAAAGACACAAAGTTCATATATATGAAAGATACATAGTTCATATATATTGAAATGATCGATTCATAGTTCATACAAATATAGAAGACCACCACTACTCATCATCTCTAAATATTGAGATGATCAACATGGCTAGTACCAACTACAATTCAATGCTTCCTAGCAATCTCGAAGCCCAGGTGAGCGTCTAGTGCTGCATAGTGCACTTGCTCGTAGCTCAATGGATAATTGGCACATCCAAAATTGATGTGATAACCCGAATTTTCCAGTTATTAGTTAATTTGAGTTAGATAATGATTGTGCCTTAATTCTGTTTATTTTCCCTAATTTCCATGGTTTAAAAGGTTATGATTAAGTTTGACATATACATGTGACACAAGTTTAGCTAAACAAAGAAGTGGTTCATGTCTAGTTAGAGTCATCGATTGGTTAAACTGTAGCCATGCATCCAACTAGTACTTGATATTTAATCATCAGAGGTAGACGTGGCTTCATGCTATATGCTGTAGAATCTATCGGCAATGCATAGTCGGTAGAGTTTTTCTACGTGGAGCCTTGCATGTGTTTAGTAAGAAGAAAGTCAGCTCGGTCTTGTCTTGCCGACGGGAGCCGCTAAACCACAACCGGCCACGTAGTTAGTATGTAGAAGTTGCTCTAGATATTTAGCTGGGCTTGGAACCGATGTTCCCCATCTATAAATAGGCCATGCTGCGCTGCTCAGTTGCACGTCAACTAGAGTCAGAGCATTAGAGAGATACTTGGTGAAAACTAGAGAATAGGAGAGGAAGAGAGAGCAGTGAGATGTGCCTGAGATATAGCTAGCGGAGAGAGCGCGATGTGTAGGCGTTGTTTAATCTAGGAGGAAGTGCTGCTGAAATACAGAGATAGCCAAAGTAAAGTAGACTACGACTGGTTTTCCTTTGAGCCGAGGAATAGTGATCTGAAGTATTTGTGGAACCAGGCAAGCTGCTTTATACCCTTCATGTATTTTTGTAGAATACATATTGTTGTTAAATACATGATATAGTAGTTGGTAGATGGTATCGGAGATATTCGTGGGCTAATTTGCCGGTGTCGTTACGCGGTGATGGATCCGCTGGAGCCACCGGTACGAATCGGGCATTAGCGCGAATCTCGATAGAAAGTGATCAACCGAGAAAAGAGATGTTTTTATAAGAGAAAACTTGGTGCTACGAAGGTAAACATATTGTACCGGTCACGGTTCAGGTATGGGACTGTCTGTGTTCTCCGCTGGGGACGGCCTCTGTTCGGGAACGTGTCGGTGATGGATCCGTAGGAGCGACCGGCATCAGTAGGTCAGAGTGTCCGGGTCTTAGCGGGTATAAGAACACTGCTTGACTAGCGCAACCTAGTCAAGACTGTCGATGTCGGAGTACCCCTCTCGCAGAGTGTTAAAGTGTGAATTTCACCCCTGTGATTCCCGGGTAGGGAAACTTACTTTCATGTGTGGCACCATGCGTTTTTAAATTGCCTAATACTTTAACCATATGTTGTTGTTTTCAGAAAAGCATTTCTGTTTTACAATTTATATGATTGTGTATAATCGGTTTGTTGAGTATGACTTGTCGTACTCACCCCAGCTCCCCAATGTTTTTATCAGAGTTGCGCAGCGAAAGAGTTCGTCGATCGGAGATTAGGCTGGACCAGCGGGTGGGAAGCGCTAGAGAATCTAGTTGTAAATCTGGTGTAAATGTAAAATAAATATATAATTTGGTGTATTTGAGCTTCTCGTGATCCACTGTGCTGGTTTACGCCTGTATTTTTAGCCTTGCGCGAGTATAAACCTCTCGGTTTATAGGCGCGCGGCGGCTGTCTCGTCCAGGCCCGGTCTCGGGGCGTGACAGTTAAAGTGGTATCAGAGCTCTAGGTTTAGGTACACGGGCAAAAAGGGTAGAACGTTAGTTAAGTTTTGCAACTCGTAACTATCGCTAATATTGTTTTGTTTTGTATAAGTAATTAGAAAATATACAAGCTCTTGATTTTGTATTCATGAAAAGTGATTCTGGTAGAAATAGACATATGTTGCATGCAGTCCTACATTTCTTGGTCGTATGCTTAGTAAAGTTTGATTGACTATCTTGCCTCGCTATTCTTGTTAATTCTCCGGCATGCTTTAGAACATGTCTTTAGCTTGTTAAATTGGGAGATAAGAGTTAATAAAATTAGATTTTAGAGTACAATGTTTTAGTTCGGAATTTCGAGGACGAAATTCTTATAAGGTGGGGAGGGTGTGATAACCCGAATTTTCCAGTTATTAGTTAATTTGAGTTAGATAATGATTGTGCATTAATTCTGTTTATTTTCCCTAATTTCCATGGTTTAAAAGGTTATGATTAAGTTTGACATATACACGTGACACAAGTTTAGCTAAACAAAGAAGTGGTTCATGTCTAGTTAGAGTCATCGATTGGTTAAACTGTAGCCATGCATCCAACTAGTACTTGATATTTAATCATCAGAGGTAGACGTGGCTTCATGCTATATGCTGTAGAATCTATCGGCAATGCATAGTCGGTAGAGTTTTTCTACGTGGAGCCTTGCATGTGTTTAGTAAGAAGAAAGTCAGCTCGGTCTTGTCTTGCCGACAGGAGCCGCTAAACCACAACCGGCCACGTAGTTAGTATGTAGAAGTTGCTCTAGATATTTAGCTGGGCTTGGAACCGATGTTCCCCATCTATAAATAGGCCATGCTGCGCTGCTCAGTTGCACGTCAACTAGAGTCAGAGCATTAGAGAGATACTTGGTGAAAACTAGAGAATAGGAGAGGAAGAGAGAGCAGTGAGATGTGCCTGAGATATAGCTAGCGGAGAGAGCGCGATGTGTAGGCGTTGTTTAATCTAGGAGGAAGTGCTGCTGAAATACAGAGATAGCTAAAGTAAAGTAGACTACGACTGGTTTTCCTTTGAGCCGAGGAATAGTGATCTGAAGTATTTGTGGAACCAGGCAAGCTGCTTTATACCCTTCATGTATTTTTGTAGAATACATATTGTTGTTAAATACATGATATAGTAGTTGGTAGATGGTATCGGAGATATTCGTGGGCTAATTTGCCGGTGTCGTTACGCGGTGATGGATCCGCTGGAGCCACCGGTACGAATCGGGCATTAGCGCGAATATCGATAGAAAGTGATCAACCGAGAAAAGAGATGTTTTTATAAGAGAAAACTTGGTGCTACGAAGGTAAACATATTGTACCGGTCACAGTTCAGGTATGGGACTGTCTGTGTTCTCCGCTGGGGACGGCCTCTGTTCGGGAACGTGTCGGTGATGGATCCGTAGGAGCGACCGGCATCAGTAGGTCAGAGTGTCCGGGTCTTAGCGGGTATAAGAACACTGCTTGACTAGCGCAACCTAGTCAAGACTGTCGATGTCGGAGTACCCCTCTGCAGAGTGTTAAAGTGTGAATTTCACCCCTGTGATTCCCGGGTAGGGAAACTTACTTTCATGTGTGGCACCATGCGTTTTTAAATTGCCTAATACTTTAACCATATGTTGTTGTTTTCAGAAAAGCATTTCTGTTTTACAATTTATATGAGTGTGTATAATCGGTTTGTTGAGTATGACTTGTCGTACTCACCCCAGCTCCCCAATGTTTTTATCAGAGTTGCGCAGCAGAAGAGTTCGTCGATCGGAGATTAGGCTGGACCAGCGGGTGGGAAGCGCTAGAGAATCTAGTTGTAAATCTGGTGTAAATGTAAAATAAATATATAATTTGGTGTATTTGAGCTTCTCGTGATCCACTGTGCTGGTTTACGCCTGTATTTTTAGCCTTGCGCGAGTATAAACCTCTCGGTTTATAGGCGCGCGGCGGCTGTCTCGTCCAGGCCCGGTCTCGGGGCGTGACAGTTAAAGTGGTATCAGAGCTCTAGGTTTAGGTACACGGGCAAAAAGGGTAGAACGTTAGTTAAGTTTTGCAACTCGTAACTATCGCTAATATTGTTTTGTTTTGTATAAGTAACTAGCAAGGCGGCCCTCGGAAATCCGAGGAAAGCACTATACTCTTTAATTATTTAGTCTTATTGTTCTTTGATTACATATATAATCTTGTATATTCATATTATATCACAATGTGTATTAATATATGATACGGTTTTGTAACCACCGAATAAATTGTGAACAAAATATGATAACTGCATATAACATCAATAATCATATTTTCTTATTCATGCAAATAATCATTGTTTTATTTAAAAGAGTGAGACTTATGGTGCTATGTTTAATTTTTATATGATATTTTATTTCAATTTTAAAAATTTCTATTTGATGTTAATAGATGATCCATTTCAGAAACTGAGTATTTTATCATTTCAAGTTGTGTGCAATATATAGAATTTTATAAGGATGTAATTTTATTGATAAGGCATATTATATCAACAAAATTGTTTGAGTGCCACTGCATTTTAATATGTATTGTCAGTTGATTCCTAGTGGCCGCCTATTGTAATAAATGTTTCTTTTACGGTCATATATGATAATTTTGTAATCATTTGTTAATGATATGGACCAAATGTTTAATTCACCTAGGACAGAAAATAGGATAGTAGCTAGTCACTCCTTTGATATATTAACATTGAAATTTCTAAAGATCTTTTTCATATATTCAATTTTTCTTTTTCTAGAGTGCAGATGCACACTTGAATGAAAACCTTTAGTTTATTCTTTTAGAACCCGTGAATCCATTTTTTACAATCTGTACTTTCATTAGCAATATTTGGGTATATATTTTATTTTATGTACCGGTGCATGTACACATATACCGCCGCTTATAAACTACGATGCATGTATTCATTGTTCGTGCTATGTCCTAGCTTGTACTTCCGCCGTCCATATATAGATCAAAAGGTTTATCTAGATTTGAATATATCAATACACTAAATAGTGCCTACGTACATCTAACTTTTGATAAACATAAAACATCTATTTATGAATAGAGATAGTAGTTTATTTCATCCCAACACGTCCTGTTCAAGGTGGTAGGAGTATGTGATTTACCGAGATCCCGTGATCCAGTTCAAACAATTTAAATTGGTAGTTGGCCAACATCCTGACTCTATCTCGTGAGCTTTTTTGAAGTCGTATTTTACATGGACTACCCTATCACGCTAGGGTTTTTTCACCGATTGCCAATTCGAAGAACTACTCTATCATGCGGGGCTTGTTTTTATGGATCGCTAATTCCAAACGTTTCGGTCGTAGCCAAAAAAAATTTAAATTGTTACGTGTCCATCTTGGAAACTCACCTAGGTAACAATAATTTTAGAATATTTGTTGATGGTCACCTACGTGACATGCTATATATTATTATAGTTTGTGTAACATTTTAGGCTTTAAATCTTAATCGTTAAAATTAAAGTTGAGAAATCAAATAATTTTAATATAGATTAACGTGTTGTCTCCAAAAAGAACTGTATATTACATTTAATATACAATAGATGAATGGATGTAAGATTTTAAATCCAACTATTAAATAAAAGAATTAACATTTAATAAAAGCAGTTTTTTTGTTTTATTGGAAAGCTAGAGTCCTAAAGATATACGTCTATCCAAGCTCTTTTTTTCTGAGGACTTCTTTTTTCACGTTATACATGTTACGGTGAGTTCCCTTCCATATTTGACACATATGCCTATTATTAAACGTGTCAAACGTTGTTACCCAGTTACGTACGTAACTATTAGTCTTTTGTTAAATCCTATCCGTAAGTTATAGATCTAACAGTTCAAATAATTCATGTGATGTGGATTAACGTGGTGGCTCTATTTTAGACCTCCGTATTGTGCTTTTAGTATATAATAGATTAGAAAATATACAAGCTCTTGATTTTTGTATTCATGAAAAGTGATTCTGGTAGAAATAGACATATGTTGCATGCAGTCCTACATTTCTTGGTCGTATGCTTAGTAAAGTTTGATTGACTATCTTGCCCTGCTATTCTTGTTAATTCTCCGGCATGCTTTAGAACATGTCTTTAGCTTGTTAAATTGGGAGATAAGAGTTAATAAAATTAGATTTTAGAGTACAATGTTTTAGTTCGGAATTTCGAGGACGAAATTCTTATAAGGTGGGGAGGGTGTGATAACCCGAATTTTCCAGTTATTAGTTAATTTGAGTTAGATAATGATTGTGCATTAATTCTGTTTATTTTCCCTAATTTCCATGGTTTAAAAGGTTATGATTAAGTTTGACATATACACGTGACACAAGTTTAGCTAAACAAAGAAGTGGTTCATGTCTAGTTAGAGTCATCGATTGGTTAAACTGTAGCCATGCATCCAACTAGTACTTGATATTTAATCATCAGAGGTAGACGTGGCTTCATGCTATATGCTGTAGAATCTATCGGCAATGCATAGTCGGTAGAGTTTTTCTACGTGGAGCCTTGCATGTGTTTAGTAAGAAGAAAGTCAGCTCGGTCTTGTCTTGCCGACGGGAGCCGCTAACCCACAACCGGCCACGTAGTTAGTATGTAGAAGTTGCTCTAGATATTTAGCTGGGCTTGGAACCGATGTTCCCCATCTATAAATAGGCCATGCTGCGCTGCTCAGTTGCACGTCAACTAGAGTCGAGCATTAGAGAGATACTTGGTGAAAACTAGAGAATAGGAGAGGAAGAGAGAGCGAGTGAGATGTGCCCGAGATATAGCTAGCGGAGAGAGCGCGATGTGTAGGCGTTGTTTAATCTAGGAGGAAGTGTTGCTGAAATACGGAGATAGCTAAAGTAAAGTAGACTACGACTGGTTTTCCTTTGAGCCGAGGAATAGTGATCTGAAGTATTTGTGGAACCAGTGCAAGCTGCTTTATACCCTTCATGTATTTTTGTAGAATACATATTGTTGTTAAATACATGATATAGTAGTTGGTAGATGGTATCGGAGATATTCGTGGGCTAATTTGCCGGTGTCGTTACGCGGTGATGGATCCGCTGGAGCCACCGGTACGAATCGGGCATTAGCGCGAATATCGATAGAAAGTGATCAACCGAGAAAAGAGATGTTTTTATAAGAGAAAACTTGGTGCTACGAAGGTAAACATATTGTACCGGTCACGGTTCAGGTATGGGTCTGTCTGTGTTCTCCGCCGGGGACGGCCTCTGTTCGGGAACGTGTCGGTGATGGATCCGTAGGAGCGACCAGCATCGATAGGTCGAGTGTCCGGGTCTTAGCGGGTATAAGAACATTGCTTGACTAGCGCAACCTAGTCAAGACTCGTCGATGTCGGAGTACCCCTCCGCGAGTGTTAAAGTGTGAATTTCACCCCTGTGATTCCCGGGTAGGGAAACTTACTTTCATGTGTGGCACCATGCGTTTTTAAATTGCCTAATACTTTAACCATATGTTGTTGTTTTCAGAAAAGCATTTCGTTTTACAATTTATATGATTGTGTATAATCGGTTTGTTGAGTATGACTTGTCGTACTCACCCCAGCTCCCAATGTTTTTATCGAGTTGCGCAGCAGAAGAGTTCGTCGATCGGAGATTAGGCTGGACCAGCGGGTGGGAAGCGCTAGAGAATCTAGTTGTAAATCTGGTGTAAATGTAAAATAAATATATAATTTGGTGTATTTGAGCTTCTCGTGATCCACTGTGCTGGTTTACGCCTGCATTTTTAGCCTTACGCGAGTATAAACCTCTCGGTTTATAGGCGCGCGGCGGCTGTCTCGTCCAGGCCCGGTCTCGGGGCGTGACAAATGAGCTCATCTTCTTTTTCTTGCGCGGCGATGTCCATCTTCTTCTTGTGGTTGTACTTCTTCTTCTGCTCAAGGTTTTTCCCAATGGTATGGTTTGCCAAATCATATGGACTTGGTGTGGGCTTGGTGGTGGGGTGATGTCTACGCACGCTTCTATTCCTGTAGACAGTGTTGGGCCTCCAAGAGCAGAGGTTTGTAGAACAGCAACAAGTTTCCCTTAAGTGAATCACCCAAGGTTTATCGAACTCAGGGAGGTAGAAGACAAAGATATCCCTCTCAAGCAACCCTGCAATTACGATACAAGAAGTCTCTTGTGTCCCCAACACACCCAATACACTTGTCAGATGTATAGGTGCACTAGTTCGGCGAAGAGATAGTAAGATGCAAGTGATATGGATGGATATGAGTGGTAATAGCAATCTGAAATAAAGATGCCAGCGAGTAAACATGCAGTAGAACAGTAAATAAACGGTGATTCGATGCTTAGAAACAAGGCCTAGGGATCATACTTTCACTAGTGGACACTCTCAATATTGCAATCATAATTGAATATAAATATAAGCACTTCACTATGCTATTCTGAATTACTCTCTGGCAGGATAACGAACACTAATTCACCGTGTAGGGCTGCAAAAGCAAACCTTAAAGATGTATTCCCAAGTACTAATAAACACCCCACGCTGTCACTGTGAGCATTCATAGGAGGTACTAACACACCACAATTTCATAGAGACATCCAACTCAAATCATAACCCAGTGAACAAGTATTCTCGTGAAATATAGCCTAAGAGACCCACACGGTGCACACACTCGTCACCTTTACACACGTGGGACAAGGAGTCTCCGGAGATCACATAAGTAAAATCCACTTGAATAGCATAACGACATCTAGATTGCAAAGCCTATGATCACATAGATGAACAAATAAGTACTACTCTCAAACACTCTCTTGTTGGATAACAAACACCATTCATTGTGTAGGGCTACAAGAGCACACCTCAAGCCGTAGTAAACAAGCTCCACAACATCCGGAGTTCATGTTTATGTAACCTCTAGAGTGCATAATAGACAAGAGTAACATCTACATATTCATATAGATCACACCATGGGAGAGAGAGATGAACCACAGAGCTACCGGTAGAGCCCTCAGCCTCGGGGGTGAACTACTCCCTCCTCATCATGGGAGACAGCAGCGGCGATGAAGATGGCGGTGGTGTCGATGGAGATGCCTTCCGGGGGCAATTCCCCATCCCGGCGGCGTGTCGGAATAGAGACTTCTGTCCCCCGAACTTGGCTTCGCGATGGCGGCGGCTGCGTAACTTTTCTCATATCGTGGCTTATCTCCTTAGGGTTTTCGAGGTGGAGAGAATATATAGGCGGAAGGGCAGCCTCGGAGGAGCCAGGGGTGGCCCCCCATAGGTGCGCGCGCCCCCTTGGCCGCGCCGCCTGTGGGGTGGGGCCCCAGTGGCTCCCTCCGGTCCCTCTCCGGCTCTCCGGAAGCTTCCATGAAATATAAGATCGTGGGCATTAATTTCGTCCAATTCGAGAATATTTCCGTGTAAGATTTACGAAACCAAAAACAGCAGAAAACAGGAACTGGCACTTCGGCATCTTGTTAATAGGTTAGTTCCGGAAAATGCATCAAAACGATATAAAGTAAGAATAAACATGTAGGTATTATCATAAAACTAGCATGGAACATAAGAAATTATAGATACGTTGGAGACGTATCAAGCATCCCCAAGCTTAGTTCCTACTCACCCTCGAGTAGGTAAACGATAACAAGGATAATTTCTTAAGTGACATGCTACCAACATGATCTTGATCAATACTATTGTAAATCATATGAAATGAATGAAGTGATTCAAAGTAATGGTAAAGATAATGACTAAACAACTGAATCATAAAGCAAAGACTTTTCATGAATAGTACTTTCAAGACAAGCATCAATAAGTCTTGCATAAAAGTTAACTCATCAAGCAATAGATTCAAAGTAGAAGGCGTTGAAGCAACACAAAGGATGATTAAGTTTCAGCAATTGCTTTCAACTTCAACATGTATATCTCATGGATAATTGTCAACACAAAGTAATATGATGAGTGCAAATAAGCAAGTATGTAGGAATCAATGCACACAGTTGACACAAGTGTTTGCTCCTAAGATAGAAAGAAGTAGGTAAACTGACTCAACATAAAGTAAAAGAATGGGCCCTTCGCAGAGGGAAGCATGGATTACTATTTTTGTGCTAGAGCTTTTATTTCGAAAACATAGAAACAATTTAGTCAACGGTAGTAATAATTCATATGTGTTATGCATAAGACATCCTATAAGTTGCAAGCCTCATGCATAGAATACCAATAGTGCTCGCACCTTGTCCTAATTAGCTTGGATTTACATGGATTATCATTGCATAACTTATGTTTCAACCAAGTGTCACAAAGGGGTACCTCTATGCCGCCTGTACAAAGGTCCAAGGAGATAGATCGCATTTGATTTCTCGTTTTTGATAGATCTCAACTAAGGACATCCATACCGGGACAACATCAAAAACAGATAATGGACTCCTCTTTAATGCATAAGCATTCAACAACAGATAATATTCTCATAAGAGATTGAGGATTAGTGTCCAAACTGAAACTTCCACCATGATTCATGGCTTTAGTTAGCGGCCCGATGTTCTTCTCTAACAGTATGCATACTCAAACCATTTGATCATGATAAATCGCCCTTACTTCAGACAAGACGAACATGCATAGCAACTCACATGATATTCAACAAAGGTGTAATAGGTTATGGCGTCCCCAGTAACATGGTTACCGCTCAAGAAGCAACTTATAAGAAATAAGATACATAGCAACATATTCAATATCACAATAGTTTTTAAGCTATTTTCCCATGAGCTATGTATTGCAAAGACAAGGAATGAAATTTTAAAGGTAGCACTCAAGTAATTTACTTTGGAATGGCAGAGAAATACCATGTAGTAGGTAGGTATGGTGGACACAAATAGAATAGGTTTTGGCTCAAGGTTTTGGATGCACGAGAAGTATTCCCTCTCAGTACAAGGCTTTGGCTAGCAAGGTTGTTTGAAGCAAACTCAAGTATAAACCGGTACAACAAAACTTACATAAGAACATATTGCAAGCATTATAAGACTCTACACTGTATCCTTGTTGTTCAAACACCTTAACCAGAAAATATCTAGACTTTAGAGAGACTAATCATGCAAACCAAATTTCAACAAGCTCTATGGTAGTTTTTCATTAATGGGTGCAAAGTACATGATGCAAGAGCTTAAACATGATCTATTTGAGCACAACAATTGCCAAGTATCAAATTATTCAAGACATTATACCAATTACCACATGAAGCATTTTCTGTTTCCAACCAAATAGCAATGAACGAAGCAGTTTTCAACTCCGCCATGAACATTAAAAGTAAAGCGAAGAACACTGGTGTTCATATGAAAAAGCGGAGCGTGTCTCTCTCTCACATAAGCATGAATTTATTCAGAGAATGAAAATAACAAAACGAAAATAAAAGCACACAGACGCTCCAAGTAAAGCACATAAGATGTGACGGAATAAAAATATAGTTTCGCTAGAGGTGACCTGATAAGTTGTCGATGAAGAAGGGGATGCCTTGGGCATCCCCAAGCTTAGATGCTTGGGTCTTCTTGAAATATGCAGGGATGAACCACTGGGGCATCCCCAAGCTTAGACTTTTCACTCTTCTTAATCACATTATATCATCCTCCTCTCTTGACCCTTGAAAACTTCCTCCACACCAAACTCAAAACAAACTCATTAGAGGGTTAGTGCATAATCAAAAATTCACATGTTCAGAGGTAACACAATCATTCTTAACACCTCTGGACATTGCACAAAGCTACTGAAAGTTAATGGAACAAAGAAATCCATTCAACATAGCAAAAGAGGCAATGCGAAATAAAAGGCAAAATCTGTCAAAACAGAACAGTCCGTAAAGACGAATTTTTCTGGGGCACTTAACTTGCTCAGATGAAAAAGCTCAAATTGAATGAAAGTTGCGTACATATCTGAGGATCACGCACATAAATTGGCAGATTTTCCTGAGTTACCTACAGACGGGGCTACTCAATTTCGTGACAGTAAGAAATCTGTTTCTGCGCAGTAATCCAAATCTAGTATCAACCTTACTATCAAAGACTTTACTTGGCACAACAATGCAATAAAATAAAGATAAGAAGAGGTTGCTACAGTAGTAACAACTTCCAAGACGCAACAAAACAGTAGCAAAATAAAAACATGGGTTATCTCCCAAGAAGTGCTTTATTTATAGCTATTAAGATGGGCTCAGTAATTTTAATGATGCACTCGTAAGAAATAAGAGTTGAAGCAAAAGAGAGCATCAAAAAGCAAGTATGAAACACTTTTAAGTCTAACCCACTTCCTATGAAAAGGAATCTTGTAAATAAACAAGTCATGTAAGCATAATGCGACAAGCATAAAAAGGCAACACAAGCGCAACTTCAAGATTTTCTCAACATAAAGAGGGGAAACTTAATATTATTAAGATGCATATAACCATGTTTCCCTCTCTCATAATAACTTTCAGTAGCATCATGAACAAACTCAACAATATAACTATCACATGAAACATTCTTATCATGAGCTACATGCATAAAATTATTACTCTCCACATAAGCATAATCAATTTTATTAGTAATAGTGGGAGTAAAACTACCATAATCATCATTGTAATCATCATAAATTGCAGGCATGGTATAATCATAATAACCTTTATCCTCCATAGTAGGTGGCACCAAAATACCACTATCATTATAATCATCATAAATAGGAGGTAAAGTATCATCAAAGAAAATTTTCTCCTCAAAACTCGGGGGACTAAAAATATCATGCTCATCAAAACCAGCTTCCCCGAGCTTAGAATTTTCCATAGCATTAGCAACAATGGTGTTCAAAACATTCATACTAATAACATTCCCATTAGCATGCATATAAAGTTCCATGGGTTTTTTAATTCTCTCTTCAAACACATCATGTCCTAATTCAAGATAAAGTTCATAAAGATCTCTCATTTTGTTGTTGTTTTCCATTAAGCCTAACTAGTGAAAACAAGAAACAAAAAGATATAATTGCAGGATCTAAAGGAAATACCTTCGAGCACTCACACACCGGCAATAGTGCTAGGAAATAGTTTAGTAGTCGGAGGATGTGAATACCTTTTACCTTACCTCCCCGGCAACGGCGCCAGAAAATAGCTTGATGTCTACGCACGCTTCTATTCCTGTAGACAGCGTTGGGCCTCCAAGAGCAGAGGTTTGTAGAACAGCAGCAAGTTTCCCTTAAGTGAATCACCCAAGGTTTATCGAACTCAGGGAGGTAGAGGACAAAGATATCCCCCTCAAGCAACCCTGCAATTACGATACAAGAAGTCTCTTGTGTCCCCAACACACCCAATACACTTGTCAGATGTATAGGTGCACTAGTTCGGCGAAGAGATAGTAAGATGCAAGTGATATGGATGGATATGAGTGGTAATAGCAATCTGAAATAAAGATGGCAGCGAGTAAACATGCAGTAGAACAATAAATAAACGGTGATTCGATGCTTAGAAACAAGGCCTAGGGATCATACTTTCACTAGTGGACACTCTCAACATTGCAATCATAATTGAATATAAATATAATCACTTCACTATGCTATTCTGAATTACTCTCTGGCGGGATAACGAACACTAATTCACCGTGTAGGGCTGCAAAAGCAAACCTTAGAGATGTATTCCCAAGTACTAATAAACACCCCACGCTGTCACTGTGAGCATTCATAGGAGGTACTAACACACCACAATTTCATAGAGCCATCCAACTCAAATCATAACCAAGTGAACAAGTATTCTGTGAAATATAGCCTAAGAGACCCACACGGTGCACACACTGTCACCTTTACACACGTGGGACAAGGAGTCTCCGGAGATCACATAAGTAAAATCCAATTGAATAGCATAACGACATCTAGATTGCAAAGCCTATGATCACATAGATGAACAAATAAGTACTACTCTCAAACACTCTCTTGTTGGATAACAAACACCATTCATTGTGTAGGGCTACAAGAGCACACCTCAAGCCGGAGTAAACAAGCTCCACAACATCCGGAGTTCATGTTTAAGTAACCTCTAGAGTGCATAATAGACAAGAGTAACATCTACATATTCATATAGATCACACCATGGGAGAGAGAGATGAACCACATAGCTACCGGTAGAGCCCTTAGCCTCGGGGGTGAACTACTCCCTCCTCATCATGGGAGACAGCAGCGGCGATGAAGATGGCGGTGGTGTCGATGGAGATGCCTTCCGGGGGCAATTCCCCGTCCCGGCGGCGTGTCGGAACAGAGACTTCTATCCCCCGAACTTGGCTTCGCGATGGCGGCGGTTGCGTAACTTTTCTCGTATCGTGGCTTATCTCCTTAGGGTTTTCGAGGCGGAGAGAATATATAGGCGGAAGGGCAGCCTCGGAGGAGCCAGGGGGTGGCCCCCCCATAGGCTAGCGCCCTCCCTTGGCCGCGCCGCCTTGTGGGGTGGGGCCCCCAGGGCTCCCCTCTGGTCCCTCTCTGGCTCTCTGGAAGCTTCCATGAAATATAAGATCGTGGGCATTGATTTCGTCCAATTCCGAGAATATTTCCTGTGTAAGATTTCTAAAACCAAAAACAGCAGAAAACAGGAACTGGCACTTCAGCATCTTGTTAATAGGTAAGTTCCGGAAAATGCATCAAAACGATATAAAGTATGAATAAAACATGTAGGTATTATCATAAAACTAGCATGGAACATAAGAAATTATAGATACGTTGGAGACGTATCATGGGGTTCGAGACTACCTTCCGGAGGTCGTACGCAGAAGTGATGTGAATGTTGTGGAGTCTTAGCTTTTTCACATCATTGCCGATAGCGGCGCCGTACAAATCTGATGTTACCGTCCTCCAAGAAATCCTTGAGCACTTATGGCACTTTTATATTGGCATGAATAATCTGGAACACCAACGCCTCGGACGCCACCGAGAGTTGAAGGACGGCGGCGCGCTGCTCCTCACGGGCCTTGCGAGGGTCGGTGAACTCGCAGTCCAACCCAACGCACTTGGTCATTGCGGCGTCGAGAAAGTCCCTCTTCATGCCCCGGATCCACTTCTCCACCATTCTTGCACGGAGCATGACCGTGACCTTGAACGCCGCCATCCTTTCGGCCTTGAGGTAGTACACCTGTGTCCGACGAGCCGGGTCGTGCACGAGGTGCTCCATCGACGAAGAGGGGAGAGAGAGCTATAGCTTTTGCAATGGTGGATGCGGAGAGGAGGCCGGATGGAGAGAGTGTGTGTGGCAATGGTGAAGAATGGTGGAGCTTATAAAGCAATGGGAAGAGGAAGATGGATAGTGGCTGGCTGCTCCGGCGCCGGCGGCTCGGATTCCACGCCGACGCTCAATTTCGACGCGGCCAGTAATGACGACGCGTGATCGGCCTCCGCGGGAAACGAACCGTTTGAATTTAGGTCCCGGTTTGGAACACGTGCCGGGATTAAAGGGGGTACCGCAGGCGCCGTGTGGCGCAAAACCCTTTAGTCCCGATTTGGGAGACGAGCCGAGACCTTTGGGTCTTTACGAGCCGGGACCTAAGGGTGCCGTACGCTGTAGTGTTTACAGGGCAACGTGGCCAGGCCTTGGGTCCCGGCCCAGGACACGGCCAAGACCAAAGGTGCCTGACCAAAGGCTTGTTTTCTACTAGTGTAAGGTGCTACTGAGTGGCTAAGATCAGGCATCGGGGATCCTGCCACTAATAGCACACTACAATCAAACATACACCCAAACATTGAATACCCTTGGTGCAAGATAACACCTTTTTGAAGGATGTAACACTTGTACAATATGGGTGTCAAAATGATCCAGTGAAGGCTAAATATATGTTTTAACCCTAGAGTTGAGCTCTAGAACTGCAAGACAATGCTTCAAAAAGCAGACAACGACTTAGTCTTATCCTTGCAAGAAAGTTCCAACGTAGACCAGAACGATGATTTCGAGAGCATGCACATATCAACAATGATCTAAACGGTAAGACTAGATCATTAGCGGCAATTGTGTTAATGTCTACTTCAAACATGGTGCCTAACTATTGCTAACTATGGATCAAATGCTCCCAAAATTAATTACACCTTCCATGACACCATGGCACCCCTGCGACCACCAACTAGGGTGGCGGCCCTAGCTACCATTTCAACACCGAAAACCCCAAATTCAAGGGAACAACATGAGGCCCCGCATTGGTCGTCCATCGCGAAGGAGCTTTGTGGGCCATCCTCAACAGTGGATAGGGGAGAAACCCCTCTGTCGTGTCCGCCATGAAGCCTTTGCCGAGAAATCCTCCCACGGCATCCAAAAGGATGGGAGGGGAGGAGGCGGCTAGGGCTAAGGTAGGAGAGAGCCGGCTGGTGGCCTGGTGCTTTTCTATCTTCAAGTTTGCATTTCTCATCCAAAAAGTAATATGTCCCAGGTATAGGCACGACCCGCAGCCATGTGTACACTGAAGATGATGTACTCATTCCGATCCATGTGTCTAGATACATCTATATTAGTGTCTAGTAATATGAATCGGGGTACATTCTGCGTGCTGAGTGCGCGCATGCATGATGCACGAATGGCATGGCCAACGGATAGAAATACAACACACCCATCCTCGTCTCGTCGTATCCATTCTCCTTCTGTACACATAGAGCCAAACCACGCCTAGAAGATGAGAAAGTTGCAGCATGCATGCAGGTCGCAGATCTGAATCTCCCGCTACAAATCTTGGACTCTTGCACGCAGCACCAAGCACTGCATCATCCCATACCATCATCATGCAACACGCCGGAGACGTCACTGCCTGCTGCACGCCGGGGACCCTACCAGCTCCCGCGCCAGCACGTATCTGAAGGCCATGTTGTGGGGCCTCCACTCCACGCCGCCGCCGCGCGGCCTCCCCTGCTGCCGCGCCGCCCGGAGGCTCTCCGGGAGGCAGGACTCCACCACGCGCAGCAGGTCCCCCGCGCCCAGCCCGGCGTCCCTCGCGTACGACTCCAGCACCTTTGGGAGGAGCACCCTGCGGCCAGACCCGCTCACGCCGACGTTGGCGCGGATGAACTCCTCCTTCGCCGCCTCCAGCTGCTGGAACACCCTCTTCGGGCTGTACAACCGCACCTGACGACGACGGATGGTCTCAGTATTGACATAACGACCTGGTCACCTGGAGGTAGCTGTATCAGATTGCATCGGCTATTCGTGCTTACCACTGGATCTGAGTGGCTTCCGGAGGACAGCGCGAAGTGCACCAGTGGCTCAGGCTTGTCGATGGCGAAGCCTTGCAGCTCATCCTTGTCTCTGGGCTTCCATCTCGGGTACAGCAGTAGCCTGAACCACTGCAGAATTTTAAAGGAAGCAGCATGAGAAGGGCCATTATTTGCAATGCAAATCCCAGCAGGCAATTCAGGCTGGCATGCTGTTCAAGAATTGACAAGAGGAGGTAGAAGAATAAACCTGTCCGGAAGAGTGTACTCGGCAGCACAAGATCTGGTACTCTATCAACTCCACGTTTACTTTCTGGCCACTGATGATATAGGATACCTGCAGTAGAGAAGTGGTTGCAAGATCAAATTTCAGTGAGGGGATGAGTAGGTGTTGTTATATACTTATATCTAAGCAGGTTCTGAAATCAATGTGTGGCATGACCTTTGTAAGGAACAATCTCTTGCTGTTACTCTGCAGGGTCCCGTATTCTATATGTGCCTGGAAAATAACAATGTTAGGATTGAAGTTCACCATTCCGTCATATTGAGAAAGTACATGCCAAGGAACTAGTCACATTACATGCATCATCATAGCATTGTGAACATTGATCCAGAAAGCAAGCTTTTCTTCGTTTTTCATTCCACCGAGATCAACTGTTTCTAGCAGCTGTACAAGTGATCTGCAGAGTTGCACAATAGTCAGTCAAATACAAATAGCTGTATGGATCATTTACTTGATATGGACTGAAACACAATAATATGGCATGAAAAATACTCACTTATATTTACACAGCATGTCTTTCGTATCGGTGGACCTCTGATTCCCCTTGCAGAGAGCAGATACCTCAATTACAGAATCATATTGCTGACCCAGATCACCAGAACTGAATGAACTGTCCTGCCATGCTTCAATAAAGCTATCTTTCCTCAATCTTGGGCTCCATATATCGCCAGTAAATTTAGAAGAGATCCCGCTCGCCGACGAAAAGGACGAGCATGGTGAGGGGAGGAAGGCACGTTGAACGGCACTAACATCTCTGAGCTTAATGTATATGGAAGCAATGCATTTGATCATGTCCTCAGATATCTTGTTAGGTGTCTGAGGAACATGATCTGCAATCCTGGTACCCAGGATATCTGCTAAGCTTACAATACCGGAATCCATGCACTTGCCCTCCTGGTCATGAAAGATATGTTAGTACTAACATTGCTACACCCTTGGTGCAACCAAGATCATAGAGTAAACTTGTTAACAGGCACAAATGACGAGAGTTTTCAGACATCATTGCATACCTCAACAAATGATAGAGGAGACGTATGACATGGTTTAAGAGCTCTGGCCAGATTTTTCGCTGAAGGAGATACTCTAGCTGAGCAAATGGAACGTGGCAGGAGTGAGGAATGGCTGCGCCCAATGATGGTCTTTCTGTCATTGTGCTGTGAAATGCCAGGCTCACTATTAAGTGTTGCCGTCGCCGACCTGCGTGCTTGGACCATGCGACTGGACTGAACCAATGGATGCTTCTTTGGGGTTGAGAAGTCGAGCGCAGAAGTTTCTGATAGTGTGCCTGAAAATGACCTTGCTGATCGCTTGCTTCGTTCCGTGCTGCAAGCAGAAATTGTACTGCACAATTGCTGTTCAAAGGCCTGCCGGTAGAGTGTTAGCAGATGCTGCTCCAAGCATATGACTTCTAGCTCTAGTACCGCAATTTCCTTTATTAGCTTCTCAGTAGGCTGTCATGACATAAAAGACAGATAGCTGCTTTGAATCAACAGACCAAAATATTGCCTTTGGAAAACAATGTGCAGACTACAAAACTGGGAAGTATATGATGTGCTTAAACACTGAATTTTCTGCTTCTTCCAGTATCACTATATCAAAAAAGATGAATTTTACCTTTGGAACATGCCAGTCTTTCGACAAATGGATGGCACAGGGCTTGTGACCTAATGCTTTCTCTAGAGCATGCCGCATGGCAAACTGATCATTTAGTCGCTTCTCAAGATGTTGGACCTGCAGAAATAACCTCATAAGTATCACATCCTAATTAAAATATCACCATATGTCAACAAGCATAATCAAGTGAAGCAATTCAGAATACAGTACAACTGATTCTCTGATCTTATACTGTACTGGCACAACGAACTAGTGGGCAATAGTGTCAACCGTATCCTTAAATTTTACAAATTTAGAATGCATTCTTTAGGCACTCTAAGACTGAATAGCTTTTGATGAAATACTGTACTAAGAATGCATAAGTGATGAACATGGTCTGAATCTTAATATTTGCATAATTGGCAATGTTCCCCTAATAAGAGAGACATATGCCAATGCAACTTTTGCGCAATATCTATCTCTTACCTCTTGTACCAAAGTGCACGGAATCTCAGTGGTGCGGGATTGCCTTTTACTGGTGTTGTTCTGATCCTTCGGTTCCCCAGCAATCTTGCAAAGAACAGAAAACGGTAAGACGTGGAGAACTATGAGAATATTCAGAGTAAAAAACACATGCATCCCACCCAAGGCATCTAGCAAATACTGTAAGCAAGATTGTTTTTAAAAAAAAGCCTTATCCTTGACAGAACAAAGTGGTTCAGAAATTGAGAATTTCAACAAGAAGGAAAACACTGGGCCAAGAATTAAGGGAATATTTTATCTCTGTAATTGTCAGTTTACCTGTTGATGCTGAGCATGGCACCTAGGAGATGGCAAATCCATGCCATCCATTCTGAGCATTCTAATAGAACCGCTTCCCACGCAAATTCACCGAGAAGTGCTTCTATCTATTCAGAAGTATATGATCAGGACATGTTTCCTGAGACTAATCCAAAGCCCAAACTGGGTGTTTTACAAAAACAAAAAGCTTATTGTAATTGCAAAATGCCACAGTGGGGGGCGCTAACGGCTAACCTCTTTGAGCGGCGGCGACACATTGCTGGTTCGAAAGGATCCTGCAGGTCAGCAACTCTGCTTCAGGTCTGCGCCGCCGAGCTCAGGAAGAGCTCGTCCCGTCCCGTGTGATTTCACAGGCGAAATCTACAACTGCATTCCTGGTTAGAGAACCACAACGAAGAGAAACGGGAGAGACGCTATGAATGATGGGGAGGAGGAATCTCACCTCATACATAAACCATCCACAAGAAGCGGGATGCCGGAGCTGTTGCCGAGGGGCTGATCACCTAACGAACACCTTTGCGTTGGCCTGCTTGCAAATGGCACCCTTTCCTTGTCTCAGAGCTGCCGCCTCCGAGGTCGCTTTCCCCTGTGGTCTGTGGACTGCGAGGAGCATATGAGGTCGAGGTTGAGGGCGATGGATGAACTCGAGGAGGTGGGATTGTACTGTACTGGAGGTACTGCCAGTGCTCCTATCATGCTGCCATCACGCCGGATCGGTCCTCCTCCTCTCCACTGTCCGGCTATTTCCGATACTTTGTTTATGGTGGCGGTATATGTTTATGTCTGGCCTGAAACTTACCAACTTCGCTTCTTTTTTATGCAGGTTTTTAGTAGAGGTGAGAGGTCAGAGTGGGCTCCACTCACTCGCTCTATTCTATCCAGATCTGGAAGCATCCTTTTTTTTTATATCCCCGCACGCTGATTCACTTCGTACAAAGGTGCTCACCTTTTTACCCCCCTTGATATCTCAGACATTCAGATCAGATGATGATGGTGTCACTGG
The DNA here is from genome assembly GCF_022539505.1 of Lolium rigidum. Classification (NCBI taxonomy): domain Eukaryota; kingdom Viridiplantae; phylum Streptophyta; class Magnoliopsida; order Poales; family Poaceae; genus Lolium; species Lolium rigidum. The sequence continues at coordinate 71,979,069 of NC_061510.1, read as the reverse complement.
ATCTTCAGTCACCTTAAGCATCTGCCACTAAGAGCATCTCCAGTCGCGTCCCCCAAACCGTCCCCCAAAGCGATTTGGGGCGCGCCGGACAAAAAAAAGCGTTCCAGCCGCGTCCCCCAAAGCCCTTTTTTGTCCGGCGCGGCCCGATACGGTGTCCGGCGCCCGAGCCCGTCCCCGTCCCACGGGGACGCTCCGGGGACGCCGGACACAACGAAAGCGAGGCGGGGAGTGGCGGGGCCGACGCGTCGGCCGGCACGGTTAATTTTAACCTAACCGTCGCCTACCTCGCGACGGAAGTTATTCGCGCGCGAGTGACACACGGCGGCATCTTTGCCTTAATGGCGACGGAGGGGCGGGCGAGACGTCTCGTCGGTCTTCGCGCGGCCTCCACGCGTCGCCGGCGTTCGCACGCCACCGCCCGTTCCCGCGCGATCTTCCCGCCTCTTCTCGTCCGTTCCCGCGCTTTCTTCCCGACGCCGACGTCTATAAAAGGTCTCCCGGCTCATCAATGGTAGCCACCACACCCCGCCGGTAACAAACACAGCCCCTCGTCGCTCCACGGCCGTCTCCTCCATCACCGGTGGCAATGGCGAACCGCCCCGGCGATGGCCACTTCCCTCCACCGCCGTCTCCTCCATTGACGAGCCGGCAGCGGCGTGCGGCACTCGAGGAGGCACTCGAGGAGGAGGCCCGCCGGCCGGCGTGAGGCGCAGCAGGCGGCGGATCTAGCGGCGTTCTCCGCCCGCCTCCGCAGCCGAGGAGGCCGCGGCGGCGGCAGCGTGGCGCGGAGCGAGCGGTGCGACACCGTTGCGGCGTTCGACGCCTCGACGGGACAAGAGGCGCGACGGCGCCGGCACGGGAGGAGATGGAGCAGCGATGGGCCGACGAGCGCCGGCGCCGGCGCGATGAGCGGCGGCGCCGTTCCGCGAACGGCGTGACTCGATCGAGCGCCGGCGGCGTGAGTCGATCGAGCTCCGGCAGCGAGGCGACGGCGGAGGAGCGTCGACGGCGGGAGTCGGCGCTACGGCGCTATGGGGGAGGCGGGCGGAGCGGTTGGCGGCGGCCGACGCGTATGCGGCGGCGATGATGGAGGCGCCAACGGATGTGGAGGAGGAGGCGCCAATGGAGGAGGAGGCCGAGGCGGAGGAGACCGAGGTGGAGGACGACGACGACGACGACGAGTTCGACCGGTCCGACGACGACGCCCCGCACCCGGACGAGACGGCCGATCGAGCAACGCGCCCTCGTCGAGTCCTTCGAGTCGGAGAAGAAGCTCCGGGACGACGCCCGTGCCCGCGAAGAGGCGCGGATTCGTCGCGCCGTCGAGCTCTCCCTCCGCCGGCCCGGCGAGGGAGGGCGGAGGAGGACTATCGGCGGGAGCGGCACCGTCTAGCCACCGCCGAACGCAAGGAGAGGAGGCGCGCGCAGGAGGAGCTGCGGCGTAGGGGAGGCGACGACGGGCGGGGCCGTCGAACGCGCCGCCGGCGGTCGGTAGCCTAGGTTTAGATGAAATCTAGCCGTTTTCATTCAAACTTTGTAATATATAATCAAAATTGAATGAAAACCTTTATTTTCCTGCACAAATATTCATTTGGGGGCGGCGTTTGGGGGACGCGGGCGGGAGCGACGTCCCCCAAACGCGGCACGAGCAAAACACGTCCCCCAAACGCTCAATCCGGCGCGGTTTGGGGGACGGTTTGGGGGACGCGGCTGGAGATGCTCTAAGCTGTGGATTATTTCAGCTGCAGGGTACTTAACCTATGTGTTATGCTTAACTCTTCTGACATAAAAAGTAATTTCTACTTCACAGTAAAAATGTTGATCTTGTGCACTATGCAAGTTTTACCTGCCTGAACGATAATGATGAGCTCAGATGCAGATAAACGCAGCAAAGTCAGCATGGAGGACAGTAACATGCGTGGCTTTTCTTTGACCTGTGTGTGAAGACTAGGCTGCTCAGCTCAGGTAATTGATTGGAAGTCGTCCTCTGTGTCCACGCATCAGACACGAGCAGAGAGCAAAGGGCTGCATGAAGAGCGCAGAGCAAGAACACACAAGTCCAAAACCCCAAAGAAGCGGCCAAGAAAAATGGCCAGGCACACGTCCACTGTTGCGGTGAATCAGACATCTTTTCGCCTCGAAAACGCCGCTCCTTTGCCTTGATGCGCTGCTGCTATTTTGACCTCCCAAGCAGCAACTTTGGCAGGTCATGTGACACCGTCATCACATGTATCTCGCCGTCTACCCGTGCACCTGCACATCCGCACTAGCCGGTGCTCACAGGATATCCACGGCGCCGGGACCGTGTCCTGCTGGACAAATCTTAGAGATTTCTCCGGCTGTTGGCGTCTCCCACAGCTAAATTCGGTTTTAAATAGTACTGGATTGGGGAAAGTTTTGATCGGGAGCGCCGAAATTCCCGCTGTCTCCCCGGTAGACACCCGGTGTTGGGTGATTTTAAGAAAAAAAAAGTCCCTGAAAACGTCCAAAATCAAATATAGTTCGGCAAATTTGACCAGTTTTGTTAACATTTATTTTACAAATAAACGTTACAGTTCAAAAAAACAAGACAAGTTTTGAAAGAAATCAAATGGAAACTAGTTGGTGTTGCCTTGAAGCGTCCATATGTGCTCCACCAGATCATCCTGCAGCTGTTGATGCATTGTGGAGTTTCGAATCTCCTGACGCATAGCGATGAACGCAGCCCACGATGTCGGCACCTGATGGTTAGGCTGTGCAAGAGGACCCTCTCTGTCATATGATGCAGCTTGCTCGCCCGAAGGAACCGGACACTTTCGCTCATTCTCGATAATCATGTTGTGTAAGCACACACAATATTTCATCACCTCCCACATCTGATCTTTGGACCGAGTCAAAGCGGGGAACCGTACTACAGCAAATCTCTGCTGGAGGACACCAAATGCACACTCGGCGTCCTTTCGGCAACCTTCTTGTTCCTTGGCAAACTGTTGCTCCTTCGGGAGGCCGGGACTTGAGATAGTCTTCACAAATGTTGCCCACTTTGGATAGATACCGTCTGCAATATAGTATCCCTTGTTGTACTGCCGGCAATTGATCACAAAGTTAACCGGAGGAGCATGACCCTCAACAAGCTTGGAGAAGATCGGCGAGCACTGCAAGACGTTGATGTCGTTGTTGGATCCCGGCATACCAAAGAAGGAGTGCCAAATCTAGAGATCATAGGTAGTCACTGCCTCAAGTATCACAGTGCAGCCTTTTTTTGTGACCCTTGTACATTCCCTGCCAGGAAAACAGACAGTTTTTCCATTTTGATCGGGGAGCGCCGAAGTTCCAGTTGTCTCCCCGGTAGACACCCGGTGTTGGGCGATTTTAAGGAAAAAAAAGTCCCTGGAAACGTCCAAAATCAAATATAGTTCGGTGAATTTGACCAGTTTTGCCAACATTTGGCTTATTTTTACAAATAAACGTTACAGTTCAAAAAAAACAAGACAAGTTTTGAAAGAAATCAAATGGAAACTAGTTGGTGTTGCCTCGAAGCGTCCATATGTGCTCCACCAGATCATCCTGCAACTGTTGATGCATTGTGGAGTCTCGAATCTCCTGACGCATAGCGATGAACGCAGCCCACGATACCGGCACCTGGTGGTTAGGCTGTGCAAGAGGACCCTCTCTGTCATATGATGCAGCTTGCTCGCTCGAAGGAACCGGACACTTTCGCTCATTCTCGATAATCATGTTGTGTAAACACACACAACATTTCATCACCTGCCACATCTGATCTTTGGACCGAGTCAAAGCGGGGAACCGGACTACAGTAAATCTCTGCTGGAGGACACCAAATGCACGCTCGGCGTCCTTTCTGCAACCTTCTTGTTCCTTGGCAAACTACTTCTCCTTCGGGAGGCCGGGACTTGAGATAGTCTTAACAAATGTTGCCCACTTTGGATAGATACCGTCTGCAAGATAGTATCCCTTGTTGTACTGCCGGCCATTGATCACAAAGTTAACCGGAGGAGCATGACCCTCAACAAGCTTGGAGAAGATCGGCGAGCACTGCAAGACGTTGATGTCGTTGTTGGATCCCGGCATACCAAAGAGGAGTACCAAACCCAGAGATCATAGGTAGTCACTGCCTCAAGTATCACAGTGCATCCTTTTTTGTGACCCTTGTACATTCTGTAAGGGTACATTGCCCCTATGTGTGATTTTGGTAATTAATGACAATCCCTATGGACTAATGTTTTCATTGAGTTTGTATGAAGGAATATTCCATAGATACTACTTGTATTTCATGTGTTTGATTCAAGTATGGATGCCATGAAGATAAAGATACACCTTGTGTATTGGTATCAAGATCATCGATCAAGATAGTATGATAGAGCATGAGAAGATACAAGGTTGACCAATACAAAGAGTGAAGAATAGATTCAAGTTTGGTCAACACATGAAGCATGAAGAATATGCCACGTGATGTCACATGGTATCTTTCCATGGGCATGCATGGGCATACATCAAAAGTGAGATCTCATATAGCCCATGAGAGGATGACGGCAAGTGGTGATCGTCATCAAGGTTGAGTTGGGCAAGTTCAAGTTGAGCATCTCGAGAGGATTATATGCTTGAAGCTGGCCGTCCATTTGATGATAATGGACGTGTGAAGATGTACATCAATGGAGCTTTCCCATCATAGTGTATGGGGGAGCATTTGTGAGTCTTCACGAAGTAACGATGATCAAGTAAGGCATTCCGGCTTGAGTGGAGCTTGAAGAGCTATCATCAAGATCAAGCGGGATGCGCAAGGCAAAGGTATGGTCTTGCTAGGTTTTCCTTTACCGCTCTCAAGGTGGTTGTTGGGAGACTGGATTATAGGATAGATAGCCGCACTATCAAGAGGGGCTTTCGGTTGGGTAACTTGATCACATCGTCTTAGGGAGCTCAATCATTTGCATACTTTGCATATCCCTATTGCTTCTTGGTGTTTCTTTGTGAGAGGTTCTTGAGCTTGTTGCTACCTTTACAATAAGCCCAAGTTCATCGAAAAAGGAATTCGTATGACTCTTCTATGATATTTTCAAGGTTGGGTGATTTTACCGGTTATTCATGATATAAGGTTCTACCTTTTATATTCATGATAAAATCCCCTCCTACAGATTCTTGTGTTTTCACTTTCTATAGAATAGAATTTGTTCTTATCTTTCAAACAAAATTGGTTTCATTCAATTCGGAGTTCGGGAGCATTTGTTATTAAAGCAAAGGAAAAATGAACTTATCATTAGGATCTTTCCCCTGCGAAATCAAAAGAAAAAGGGGGAAGAGGCCAGCCACCAATCGGCCTGCCGGCCTAGCCGCCAGCCCACCCGGTCTGTGCCGGCTCTGGCACTTGTGCCAACCGGGCCACCTACATAGTGGCTCCCGGCCTGGTCCAGCCCAGCTCCCGGCGCCCGCCGGCCTAGTCGGCGTGCGGCCCGGCTGACCGGCCTCTCTGCCGGGCTGGGCCATCTCTCTCCCGCGCGGCCTGCTCGCCCTGCCCGGTATGTGCCCCGGCTGGCCCGGCCTGCATGCCGGCCTGTCCGGATGCTGCTTCGGTCGGCCGGCTGGGCCGAATGATGTGCTGTTTTTTGTTGACTTTCTCCCCAACGGTTATTTTCCCCTTTAGCTATAAATAGCCTTCTTCCACCTTGAGCTGAGTTAGTTCTTCCTACTCTTCTCCTCCATTGTTGCTATTTGAAGAACTTGCTTCCCCTCTTGATTCCTCCCATGATTCTTGCCAATTCTTGAGGATTTGAGAGAGGAGATCTAGATCTACAATCCCCACCAATCCATTTCTCCTCTAAGTGAGGGGAACCCCTTGGATCTAGATCTTGGAGTCTTTTGTTGACTTTCCACATTGTTCTTCCTCTCTAATCTCATACTAGCATTTGTTTCTTGGGTGGGATTTGAGTGTGAAGGATTTGAACACCTCTAGTGTTCTTGCTTTGCATCATTGCATAGTGTTGAGCTCTCCACCACGATTAGTTCGAGTGAGAGACCGTGAGCTTGTTACTCTTGGAGGTGCTCCGATGATCTCTTCAAGGAAGATTGTGAAGAGTCCCGGGCTTCTCCTTCGTGGAGCTTGTGAAGTGATTGTGGAGCTTGCCATCTCCGGAGTGGAGGAAAAGCTAACCATAAGGAAAGGGCCATTATCCTTCGTGGGTTTGGCTCGGAGAATAGGGTGAGCCTTCGTGGCGTTGGGGAATCCTTCGTGGGACCTCCATCCCTCCAAACGTGACGTACATTCTTGCAAAGGAAGGGAACACGGGAATACATCCTCATCTCCGCGTGCCTCGGTTATTTCTATACCCGAGCTTACTTTCCTTGTGATAGCCATCGTGCTTGAAGTACATATATCTTGCTATCACATGTGCTACATATATCTTGTGCCTATCTTTCTTAGCTCTAATTGTTATTGTTACACTTAGGTGAGCCTAGCATATTTAGGGTTTGTGCTTGTAAACTAAACATTAGTTTAATTCCACATTCTTACAAGGCAAATCCGTAAGAGTTTTTAAACGCCTATTCCCCCCCCCCCCCCCTCTAGGCGACATCTCGTCCTTTCACATTTCCTGCCAGGAAAACGGACCGTTCTTCATTTCCAATGCATGCAGTCAATGCTTCCAAGCATCCCTGGAAATCCTCGAGCTTCATTGACAGCGAGGATCTTAGCAGTGCCTTCGACAGTTGGTGATCTCAAGTAGATGTTCCCGAACAGTGCTATCACTGCCCTGCAGAACCGGTAGAAACAATCAAGGGCGGTGGACACCGCCATCCAAAGATAGTCATCGGTAGAATCACCAGGAGCTCCATATGCCAACATCCGCATAGCAACCGTGCACTTTTGGAGGGCGGAGAACCCTGCCATGCCGGTGCAATCCAACTTGCATCTGAAATAGGAGTCGTACCCTCGAAGGGCATACACAATTTTCAGGAAGTGCTTCCGGCTCATCCTGAAACGACGACTAAAAATAGCCTCACCTTGCAATGGATCGTCGGCGAAGTAGTCGGCGTAGAGCATGCAGTAGCCCTCCATTCGCTGCCTCGGATTGCACTTCCGGCGACCTGGTGCCGACCCACCACGGCGACCAATGGCCGCCTCGGCGTACAAGCCGGACAGGCAAGCTAGAATCAGCATGTGCTCCTCGTCTTGGGTGGCGGCTGCCATTTCTTCTTCAAAAATCTCGGCAAACATCTGCTCCTCCTCCTCCTCGGAGTCCATGTTCGGCCAGGCAATTGGACGAACACCTGCCGGGCGTGTCGACGAGGCGCGACGCGAGGGAGCTTTTGGAGGGCGGAAAATACGCAGAGGGCAGGACGGGCGGCGGAATATAGGCTGTTGGGTGGAGGAACGGCGGAATTGAGGCATCCGGCCGGCGGATTGGCGAGGGGTGGTGCCGGCGGTGACAGAGCAACGGGAGGGGAGGAGGGATTTGCGACTACAAAGTGGTGGGGTTTGTGTGTTCTCTCCCCGATAGAGCGGGCCCGTCCCTACTTTTCTCTCGTCCGGAGTCCCCGAGCGCACCCCGGGGGGCCGGGGATGGCCTGGGATCTCCGGACGGATGAAAGGCCAAATCTGGGGGGAAAACAAGGAGCCGGGAGCGCGGCTGGGCCGAATAGCACCGTCCGGATGTAAAAAACGGCTGCTGGGGCCTCGTCGGGGAGACGGCTGGAGATGCTCTTACGCACACATAGATCTCATTTAGGACCTCTTTGGTTAAAAAGAAAAGCGATGAATAATAACATAGTAATAGGAAAAAAATTATGATGACATTATTTTGCTAGGTTCACAAGAATTGAGCAAATGAAAAGGAGGAAATTCTCATGTAATCTCAGTTTCAAAAGGAAAACGTAGGAAATTTACTATTTACTGGACCCTCTTTTTCAAATTTTTACTCATGAAGTACGAGACCAAGGTTTTTAGTGAGGTGATGAACACGACAAGCAATAACAAAGAACGAAAAGAAAATAAAATCATAGCGAGAGAGAGACAAAATTTAACGTGGAAAACATCTCCAACACAGAGGGGAAAAAACAAGGGTACCGTCCAGCAAAACTTATCTATATCGCAGAGTGTTTACAGAAGCCATGAGTCATCTTATTAAGCGATGAACTCTAGCCGATGGCTTACAAGAAGTATAAATAGACGGTAATGACGATCCGCTTTGGCCCAAGCCCAAATCAAAGCTGGAGATTATCTTCTTCTTGCAAGAGATCTTGTGGAAAAAGTGGTGCTAGATTTATCACTTCGTCCATTTCATATGCGACTGCAGGGTGAATGGAAACGAAATACTTTTCCTTGCTCTTAATAACGTTTTTTCCGTAGAACATACATCCATTTTTTGATTTTTTTTATTCCTTAGAATCTCGCTTTTGTCTTTCTAGTGGTATAAACATCCACCTAATACCTTATCTGCCTCTTCAGGAAAATGAATATCGTCGGAAAATATTTTGAGTTATGCCTGGTGTAGATAGAAATTCCCTCGTGATCTAATTCCGAGCAGTAGTAAATACCAGGACTTAGCAATATTTGATCGCTCACAACTCGGGCAGCGGTGACGGTCCTCGCTTCGCTCGTCAGAATTAACTTTCTTATGAATTTGGATCATAATATAAAAAACTCCACCTTGAGAAAAAAATCCTTATTGTAGTATGAACTTCAAAAATTACCTAAACAGCAAAGAAAACACTTGTTGGCGAAACAGTTATACACCTCGAGCAAAGCTCAAATATGGCCACAAGAACTGAGTCTGTCATCATATCAGCATGATTATCATAAGTACTAATCTTGCATGCCTTCAGTTTACCTTGTGCAACAATGTCGCTATAATACTTGACATCAATGTGTTTCATCCTCTCATGCAACATTTGATATTTAGTAAGGTAGATGACACTTTGAGAGTCACGAAACAGATTAATACAAGAATTATCTCCACAAAGCTCAACATACAAACCTTTCAACCAAATAAACTCTTTGCAAGCGTCAACAATAGCCATGTATTATGCATTAATTGTAGATTGATTAGCAACAGGTTGTAACGTTGCCTTCCAGCTCATATCACATCCACTAACAGTGAACACCTAACCTGTGAGCGACCTCCTCTTATCCAAGTCGGCAGCAAAATCTAAATCCACATAGCCGAGTCCCTCACCGGTCTTGCCAAACTTCAAGCAAGCTTTGGATGTGCCACGAAGGTACCTGAAAATCCATAGTTTTCGAGTGTCTTTTACCAGGATTAGCCATGTATCGACTGATCAAACTTATAGAATATGATAAATTAGGATGAGACCAAACCATGTCATATCAAGAAACCAACAGCACTAGAATATATAACTCGTGACATGTACTCAATATCTTCATCGGTACTAAGACACTGAAATAATGCTGACAACTTGAGTGAGGAGCAATATGAGTACTAATAGGCTTTACCACATGCATATTAAAGCGATGAAGAACTTTCTTAATGCAATTTTTCTAACTAAGAAATGAAAACTAGATTTTATGTCCCTTGTAATTTTCATACCTAGTATTTTCTTAGCAGAACCAAGATCATTCATCTCAAACTCATTACTTAACCGAGACTTTAAAGTAGTGATATATTTCTTGTTCTTGGTAGCAATCAACATATCATTAACATATAACAACAAGTATATATGTCATTCATTAATAAACTTGATGTAAACACAGTTATCATACCGAGATCTCTTAAAATCATGTGCAAACATAAATGAATCAAACCTTTTGTACCACTATTTTGGAGACTATTTCACACCATAAAGGAGCCTCTTTAATTTGCACACAAGATCCTCCTTACCAGGCACAACAAAACATGCAGGTTGATCCACGTACATCTCCTCCTCCAATTCTTCATACAGAAAATCAGCCTTTACATCTGGTTGCTCAAGATCAAGATCGTGCATAGCCATAATACCAAATAATGCACGAAAAATAATATGTTTCATAATCGGAGAGAATACATCATTATAATCAATACCTAGAATCTAGCTGAAACTTGTTGTTACTAATTTTGCCTTAAACCTTGGAGGCTCATTTGGAGACACACCTTCATTTCTCTTGAATATCCAATTACATCGGACAACCTTATTTTGTTTAGGCAATCGAACAACATCACATGTGTCATTTTTCTCAATCGATTTTATCTCCTCTTGAATAGCAGCAATCCACTTCTTGTGGTCAACATATGCAATGGCTTTCGTATATGTAGTAGGTTTAGAATTGTGTTCCACCTGTTCACCACAACTCAAAGCATAATGAAAATTATGAATTAAACGAGGATGTGGACCTTTGTTACGCCTCGGTCTATCAGCAGCAATGGAATTATTTCTTTGCTGCAAAACAGATGATGAGTGTTGAACAATAGTGTTATCATTTTAACAACTTCATTTTCTTTCTCCTCCATCTTCTGTTGCTCATCATCAGAAACATTAAAAAAAGCGATAGCGTCAGAAACACTTGTAGATAGACTATCATTAAACATAACCATTTTATTAAAAACAACATTCATGCTCAGCAAAAACTTCTTAATTTTAGGATTTGTTGACTGCCAAAACCCACCGGCGGGCAGCGGCCTTGTCAACACTGTAGAGCCGGGGGGAGCCTAGAGCTGCGGCTGGCTGAGACCCCTCCGAGCGACGGCCCGCAATGCTCTTCTGGTCACACGCGGCGTTGCGAAGTGCAAGGGCGTGCCACCTGACCTATACCCGGTCGGGAAGGTGATGAGATTGCCTCGCTTAGTTTCTCGCAGGGCATACATGTAAACGTTAAATACGAGCCTCGATCGGCTCTCGAGTTATCTCCGTGAATCGGCTCAAAGAGCCGATCCACCCATGATCCGTACGGGGTGTACGAATACTTGGTGGTCCTGCTTGATCAAGATAAAGCTAATGAGATCTACGACGATTTAGGGTTTTCACCACATAATCGGATCATCCTACTCCGAGTTGGGCCGATGGCCACGCACGGTGCTCGTAAGCCGATCCTAAACAAGGCCAAAAAACCAACATGAAGTTGATCCTAGGAACATCCCGTTTAGGACTTGCGAACGCCACCCTACGTGCCACAGATCCTCCCCCTTTGTAAGGCCAAACTATTGCAGATATTAAACTAATCCTTGTAGAACAAGGAGCAATCGTAACGGATCGGATCTACTAAATAAAGATCAAGCGGGTGCCGCCCCCACACCCGGGATAGGCGTGAGGACGGCTAGATATGCAAGGGTTGCACTACGTAAGCATGCTTAAACGAAGAACAATGCTAACCCTAACACATCTAATGATAACTACGTTGCTCGCCATCAAAAGCGCTTCAAGTACGAGCAACGCATGAACAACGTGAGCTTGTGCTGCCTAGATCGCAAGATGCGATCTAGGCAGCATGTCGCTACCCGATAGAAACCCTCGAGACGAAGGAGTTGGCGATGCGCCGAGATTGGTTTGTTTTTGGGGTTGAACGTGAGTTGTTGTTTATTCCATAAACCCTAGGTACATATTTATAGTCCAGGGGACTTTCTAATGTGGACGTGCACTAAACCGTGCACGAGATAAACTCTAACTTCTAAATCGATACATAATTTATTCTACTAAGATACACGGGCTAACTAGCCCAACTCCTCCTTGCGAGGCCGCTTCATAGATCTTTCATATGTAATCTTCCAAGCCCATCTTGATCGCGGCCCACCTCTGGATTTGTCTAAAATCTGGTGATAACACATGCCCCCCTGGTTTTGGAAATAACATTTCCAAAATCATTATGCTTTCCCTTCGAAGGGTCATGTCGTGGCAGAGCAGAGCCGTTACAGCATCCGTCATCATTATGCCCCGTCTTCTCGAGCTTCTCTAAAAATTCCGACGCCTTTAGCATCGATCCCTTGGAAGCTGTAATGGCATTAAACCTTCACCGGATTTCTCATTATTTAACCGTGCCGATCTGGTTAGCTCTCTTTATCCTCTATTCCATCCCAGCTATCGGCACCAAAAAAACCCTCTCCTCTCCGTAGCGATGTCTTCCTCTTCCTCTTCCTTCTCAAAACTCTTCCCCCAATCTTCGCCGAAGAAGAAGAACGAGGACAGCCTCCACCCCACAGTGAATCCCTTCTCCTCCGACAAGGAAGAGAAAGAAGGAGAAGCAGCGAAGGCCAAGGCCTCCCCCTCCGCCAAGCTCCCGCCGAAGAAGCGCCCCGCATGTGGGCGGACAGCGAGGACGAAGACGATGACGAAGAGGAAGAGGAGGAGGATGACTCCTCCTCCTCCATCGGGTATCCGCCGACCAAGCGCTTCCGCTCCCGGGCGGACAGCGAGGATGATGATGATGACGAGGAGGAAGAGGCTCCGGCCAAGGGCTGGGGCAGCAGCCGACGAGGAGCTCCCCGGGAGCAGCGCCGACGACGTCGACGGCGGCGATGACGAGGACAGCGACGACTAGTAGTATAGGACTAGTAGTAGCAGTGCACTAGGCACCAGATCCCTCTTTTGAGAGCCATCGGCTCTTTCTTGTAAAGCCGCTCCTTGGAATTAATGAAATTGTTCTTTCCATTCATCCTTTAATCGCTCCAATTTCATTCCCTCCGTTTGTCATGCTAAGACCGATAGCAACGCGTCGGACTTCTTTCCTTTTCTTGCAGCAACAAGCACAGTCCAAGCCCCGTACTAGACGATGGCTTTTCCTTCCCAGCTTCCTCCCTGAGACGACCATGATGCAGCCGCAGCCGAGGTGACCCTAATCGGCTCTTAAAAACAAGGCATCTTCCAGGCTTGTTGCCCCCCGAGTCTCAGCCAAGGCAAAGCAGAGCTGTATGGACCTAAGCTCGATCATGTCTGAGGGAGCTCCTTATGCCGAGCTAGCCGATTTAAACATACATCGGCTTCCCAAAGCAGAGAGCCCTCAAGGTGAGCTGCCCCCGAGTTTCTTCGGTCCTCGCCGCCGGATAGGCTCCTTTCCTTTGATGGACCCGATGCAATCCATCCTTGACCTGATCCGCACGCCCATGCTGCTCCCGACATTGTCCTTGAAGAAATCTCCCTTGAGTCGATGGCCATGCATCGGCTTTCATGTCCTTAAGTCGATGCTCGTTGCATCGGCTGTGTTCGAAATTTTTTCGAATTTGCACTTTTTTTTTTTTACGGCCAACCTGTGCATCGGCCCCCATATTCCACTACCCATCAACAAAAGATGAGATGCTTCTGTTGTATACCCTCACATTTCCATATACCTGGTGCCCCCCGAGCCGATTCTCGTCAAGAAAATTGATGGTATCGGCTCGTTGGATAACATGTTAAACCCAGTGCAGAAGGTAGGTGAGGATAATTTTGGCCGATTGCTGGAATCGGCCTCCACGTTGCTTGCTCGTTGAAGGTTTTGTAAATTCCCTTCGTAAATTTTTTGGGGCCGATCACAAGGATCAGCCTCTCCGGTTTGCCCATTGGTTTGATCTTGCTACTTGGTCGAGCCGGATGAAACCAACCCAACCTCTCGACTTGATGCGCCCGTCGCCGTCCACCTTGTGTGCTCCGTAGAGTCGTGGAGCGCTACGCTCCGTCGGCAAGACGAGTACCATGTTCGTGCCGCCCGATGTCTCATCATCGGCTTTCCTCTCGTTTAGGACGCCACTCCATTTTCTCGTGGACGACCCTCTTCATCCAGGGTTCGCTGAACCTTTGCAGCCAGATCGGGCCGTGCCTTTCTTAGCGTATGCAGTACAACCTTTCGGCTTCCTCCAGGCCGCGCAATCGCCGAACCCCGCGCTTCCGGGAACGGCTGAGTCCGTCGGGGCACCACCTTGGCCGGTGGTACCTGTCTTCTTCCACTTCTCCCTCGTCTTCCGAATCTTCAAGATCTGCCCAACGAGGTGACTCGGCGCGTTTGCTTTGTGGTGGGAGAGGCCCTAAGCGCTCGAACACGGACACGTTGGCTGCCTCCTTCTTTTCGGTTGCATTCGGGCAATTGCCGATTGTGGGCAATCGGCTCATTCCCGAATCCCAGCAGTGTCCGAAGAAGGGGCAGTCCCAATGCCCGGCGTTGTCGTCTTGCTCCCTTGATGCTTCCGTGGCATAGCGCTCCCGCTCCTCCTCATCGTGATCCTGCCGACGATATCTTCCGGCTTCTCTAGCCAAACGATCTTCTCTATCACCGTAATTGGGTCGCCGGCGTTGACCATACCGATTAACATATTTGTTGAGGAGGTGATCGAGAGGGGTCGCCGATATCTTATATTCTTCACCTCTCCCTCTCGTGACATAGCGCTTGCCATCATGACGGAGCCGATCGCGTGGAGCGGCCTCATCTCGTATCCTTGCCGTGAGAGCAGCCTGCCCTCATCTCCATCTTTGCCGCAGTGGTTTCCAAGTCCTACCATGTTGATGCTGAACGAGGGACCTGGCTGGCAACCTTCAGGGTAGATGATTTCTACCATGTTAACGGCGGGGAAGGGTTGGGTGTCGACCTTCATGGCGTACTGGTTGAAAATTAGTCGCCCCTTCTCTATCGCCGCTTGGATGTGCTGACGCCACACCCGGCAGTCGTTGGTGGCATGGGAAAGCGAGTTGTGGAATTTGCAATATGGCTTTCCATTTAGCTCCTTCGCCGTGGGGAACTTGAGACCTTCAGGAACCGTCAACTGTTTCTCCTTGAGCAGGAGGTCGAAGATTTGTTCAGTCTTGGTCACGTCAAAATCAAATCCCCTGGGCGGCCCTGGCGGCTTTACCCATTTGCAGTGCCACGTGGGTTCCTCCTCGCGTCCACTCAGCCACCGCTATCTCTTGGCCTCCCGCGAGCACTTCATCCTCCTCCGTATCGACCATGACTACCGCACGCTTGAACTTGTCTTGGTACAGGTCGGGGTGGCGCCTGTTCATATGCCGATAGTTTCGAACCATGTGCGCCAGCCGAGGGATAATCCGCTTGGGAGGCCATGTCCTTGAGCTGTGTTGCAAGGCCTGCTACCGCCAACTCGATCGCTTCCTTTTCAGCTTATACGAACCGAATAACATCGGTTCCTAAGATTCCTGAAGCGCTGGATGTATTCCGTCACCGTTTCCCGCGCTTCCGACGTAGTTGTGCTAGATCGGCAATGCCGTACTCGGAAGCTTCGTATGGTATTGCATATGGAACTGTTCTTCCAATTGCTTCCAAGACTCGGATGGAGTTCGCCGGTAGAGAGGTGTACCATCCAAAAGCCGATCCCGTGAGGGACTCGTGAAAAGAGCCTCACGCGTAGCTGATCCGACACCGAAGCCGGTCCTAGTTGAGCCAAATATCGGCCGACGTGCTCGATGGAGCCGGAGCCATCCGATCCACTAAATTTGGAGAAGTCGGGAGCCGATATTTTGGTGGCAGCGGGATCATCTCGTAATCGTCGTGGTACGGCTTGGAATAGCCGACCGCCCTTCTTTTCGGCATCATGCCGAACCGGTCTCTCGGCATGGTACCGATCCGATCCGCCGTACGGCCGTAGGAGTTGCACTCGAAGATTCGCCGGGGTGGCGTACTTGGCCTGCCACATTTGCTTTTCCAGCTCGAGCCGCCTGCAGGAGCTGGGCTCGGGAGTTTCGTCGGTGTGGCGTATTTAGCTAGCCACGTCCGCTCCGCCGCCGACGTTCCTCCCGTCTTCGCCGGAGTCCCCGATGTTGTGGCCTGGTTTGTGAGTGCCCGGTCACCACAATCCGGCACATACATGCATGCGTACCCATGAGGGATCTCCTTAGGCGCCTCCATTAAGAACTCGGTAGTCACCGGGGTCGCCACCAATTCGTAGACGAGGAATGCCGGTGTAGTCGGCACTTCAGCAGGTGCTGCCAACGCAAATGGCAGCGGTGGACGGGACCGGAATGGCAATTCTCCTTGATGCGTCCCGAGAGCTGGTCCCGACGGCGAGTACCGGTGGCTCATGATCTCCTGGATCACGCGCGAGCGACACGCTCCAAAGACGTTGACCAAGTTTTCGAGTGGCGGTGTAGCGAGTGAGCCACCGTGTAGTTGATCTCCTGCCGCTGACCCTCGGTGCGTTCCTCCGACGGGGAAGAAAGGTCTATCCCATCGAGTGCACTCTTCCGGTGAGAACCCCTTCCATCCGATGCCACCGTAACGGGTTCTCCGAAAAGAGCCGATGAGGTCGGCTTCGAGGGTAGCCTTGATCTCGTTGTATTGCTTCTTGAGGTCGTCGAGCGCATCCTCGTAGGTGACCGGCGTGCCGTCCGCCATCTCGGATGTAGATGGCGATGTGGTTGATGTAGACGATTGTCCCACCGGGCGTGCCGAATGTGTTGATCGCCAAAACCCACCGGCGGGCAGCGGCCTTGTCAACACCGTAGAGCCGGGGGAGCCTAGAGCCGCGGCTGGCCGAGACCCTCCGAGCGACGGCCCGCAATGCTCTTCTCGGTCACACGCGGCGTTGCGAAGTGCAGGGCGTGCCACCCGACCTATACCCGGTCGTGAAGGTGATGAGATTGCCTCGCTTAGTTTCCTGCAGGGCATACATGTAAACGTTAAATACGAGCCTCGATCGGCTCTCGGGTTATCTCGTGAATCGGCTCAAAGAGCCGATCCACCCATGATCCGTACGGGGTGTACGAATACTTGGTGGTCCCGCTTGATCAAGATAAAGCTAATGAGATCTATGACGATTTAGGGTTTTCACCACATAATCGGATCATCCTACTCCAGAGTTGGGCCGGATGGCCACGCACGGTGCTCGTAAGCCGATCCTAAACAAGGCCAAAAACCAACATGAAGTTGATCCTAGGAACATCCCGTTTAGGACTTGCGAACGCCACCCTACGTGCCACAGGATCCTCCCCCTTTGTAAGGCCAAACTATTGCAGATATTAAACTAATCCTTGTAGAACAAGGAGCAATCGTAACGGATCAGATCTACTAAATAAAGATCAAGCGGGGTGCCGCCCCCACACCCGGGATAGGCGTGAGGACGGCTAGATATGCAAGGGTTGCACTACGTAAGCATGCTTAAACGAAGAACAATGCTAACCCTAACACATCTAATGATAACTACGTTGCTCGCCATCAAAAGCGCTTCAGTACGAGCAACGCATGAACAACGTGGGCTTAGTGCTGCCTAGATCGCAAGATGCGATCTAGGCAAGCATGTCGCTTACCCGATAGAAACCCTCGAGACGAAGGAGTTGGCGATGCGCCGAGATTGGTTTGTTTTTGGGGTTGAACGTGAGTTGTTGTTTATTCCATAAACCCTAGGTACATATTTATAGTCCAGGGGACTTTCTAATGTGGACGTGCACTAAACCGTGCACGAGATAAACTCTAACTTCTAAATCGATACATAATTTATTCTACTAAGATACACGGGCTAACTAGCCCAACTCCTCCTTGCGAGGCCGCTTCATAGATCTTTCATATGTAATCTTCCAAGCCCATCTTGATCGCGGCCCACCTCTGGATTTGTCTAAAATCTGGTGATAACAGGATTATATAACTTTTATGCCTTAACTCCTAAATTATAACCAAGAAACACGCACTTAACAACCCTACACTCTAACTTTCTATTATCAACATGTGCATAAGAGTGTAACCAGAGTTTTCCACGTTAAATCTCGTGTTTCCCGATGTGATTTCCTTTTTGTTCTTCGTTATTGTTTGTCGTGTTTGTAACAGTAATAACATCTTGATTGTACTTTGTCATGTGGTTTTACTATTATTTGACCGTATTTATTAGGAATTCGGTATTTTTCCTATTTTTCTAAAACCAAACCCCTAAATGTTAGAATTCATGTGTTCCATCGTCCTCTATATTGCAGTTGCATTCGTAACTTATTTATGTGTTTTTCTGTTCCTGCGTTTTCATAATCAGTTCACATGTATTTTTGCACTAAAACGTATGTAGATAAATCTGTGATACTTAATTTGGGACGTAGGGAGTAGGTACTAAATTATTGCACGCACGCGCACAATTGTTTCTAACTCCATATGTGAGAAACAGCATATGCAATTAGATAAAGGCACACACATGGTTGGATTGTGTCAATTGTTGCAAAGCTGTTTTAGCTTTGGGGCAAGTAGCATACATGACAAGCGCTACATGGAAATGCATATCGCCATATCGGTTGGATTCGGTAGATGCATGCCTAGTCCCATTCCTCATGTACCCTAACCGGCCGTCCGGGCCCCAAATGTCATGTAGCTCCTTGTCATGGGAATCCCAGTGCAGTTCAGCTGTGGATTTGATCACACCAGGGTAGTAGGGCAACGCCTCAACTGTTCCTCCAACAGGAAGGCAGCACGTCGCATGTGCCCGTGGTGCACGTACCATTATTTGTCCAGGCTTTCTTTCATTTTTGTCCTTGCACGGATTATTTTGCTGGACCAATCTTCTGCTGATCATGCCATAAATTTCCATAGGAAATGTACTTGCATCAGCATTGGCTATATTTATCACATTGCACGTTGGAGACTTCATGGCCAACGGAAAGGGTACATGTTGAAATTTGCTACTAGTAGTAAGTATTGCCCTCCTGGTTCTTTGCCTTCTTGCCTGGAGAATGAAGCCTTCATGAATGGTACAGTACTAGCCACTTTTATGTCAAACTTTGTCAAGGCTTGTGCCTCCTTGTTTCAAAAGAAAAAAAAGGGCTCCTGCTTTTTTTTCGATAAAGGGAATATATTAATATCAAAAGATACCAATTACACCTAGCCTCTGCAACAACATCCCACCCTAATGGTAGTACGGATGCACACAACCAAAAAAGAGTAAAGAAAACTAAGAAATAAAAGTCCCGCTACAACCTTCTAGACCTAGCAACAGCAATACAACCACCACCGTGACAACACATGAAGTACAGACTCTCCAAAAGTGACGCCTCCAAGAAGAAAACAATGCACCAACGCCGTCGTCGCCCGACCAAAGGTCTTAGGATTTCACCCTGAAGATAGTCCTCACTCTCAAAACAATGCCTCCAACAAGAACATTGCGAGGCACAACCAGTTAAGGCCAGACCTTGGGTTTTCACCCTGAGAGGTAAGACTCTGAACTTCCCTCGTGCCGCCGCCCCCACATGCATACCACCGCTCGCAAGCCCGAACGCCAAGCGGATCCCTCGAGCATCACGTTGACTCGAACCTCCTTTAGTCAGTCCACCAATCCGGCCTTCATGATATTCCTTCTTCTGACTTCACCATGGACCAAAAAGTCACATGATGTCAACACAGAATATAGCTTCGCGGCGCTCCCTCCGGAACCAAACGGTCGAATAAAAACATGGGTGCGCGCGACCGAATACAACCCGATCCAGCAAACTGCAGGCAAAATATGCACTGTTCGATTCGCCAGCGGAGCTTTCCGGAACTCATCTCTCCAGCCAGATCAAAGCAAGCCGACCTCCGGTAGATCTTCATCTTCGCTTGCGAGAAATCCAAGGACCGCCACCAAAAACAAAGCAAGACCAGCAGCCCCCACGCCGCCAGTCCCTCCTTCCGGATCACCAGGGAAGAAGACGGCGGCGCGGATCATGCGTACCACCGCTGAACCGTCACCGGGGGCGGAGGCCGCCACCGCTCGACCGAATCCTCCATGGCTGCCGACGGAGAGCATCAGACCCCGGCCAAGTAGCCGTGCCGCCCGGCTTCCTCCACCGGCGCTTCATCACCTCCCATGGAACGCCACCGTGGAAATCCTCTCCTCCCCCTCGTCGTTTGACGGAAGGGGCGCCGCCACCGCCGCCGTGGCCGAGGCCGGGGCCGGGGCTGTGGCCGGGCTGGGGCCGGAGCCGGGGCCGAGGCCGGCAGCAGCGGCGGCTGAGGTGCGGCGGTCCGGGGGCGGCTGCTCGGAGCGGTGCGGGTAGATCCTCCGCCGCCGCCCGGGAGGGGGCGGGAGAGGAGGAGGCGGCGGCTAGGGAGGCACACGAGTTGATGTATTCTTTTCCCCACTTCAGTTACAATGATCATCATCGTGACCAGTAAGCAAGATCCTCCACTTCCAAAATGATGCTGCAAATGACGACTCGGGGAGCCGTGCCAGTGATAACGACAAAATGACACCTCGGTTAAGCTAATATTTTCTGCATAATCAAATCCCAGTGGAGTGATTAAAGAAAACATCCCAGCGACAGACATGCCCGAGGTCTCATGTGCTGTTGGACCCTCTTCTACAGCGCTGATCCTATTGCTAGCGTCCATCTAGACAGCTACTGATAATGCTAAATTAGTTACCGGAAAGAGTTGCTGCGATAAGATACCGCACAGACAGAGTCTTGGTGAGCATAGGAAACCATCTCGATCCAGTGGCATTTGATTACTAGAAGTGGAGCCTCAGTTCGAGATCCGGAAAAGATTCTTCTCATCGGTCTTCCAAGCTGTCAGTTAGAGAGACGCTAAACGCCTAAAACTTACCAGCTACTACGACCGTGGCGACGGCGTCTCGTTGCCAAGTCAATGGGCGTGTGGAGCTCGAGCATTTTTTTTTTCGAAATTTATCTTCAGCTACTACATGTAGGTAGCTAGAGAGTACATGCGCTACGATGATATCAGAGGAAAACACGAGACAGGACAATTTGGAGTGTTCTTTCACGCAGAAGATTCCCAGGTGCTGCGCAATGTACAAGCGCATCCTCAATTACCAACGTGTCATGTTGTTCTAGAAAGCTAGAGGCTACGTTTCAACGCATAATCCAGTTTCAACGCATTCTCCAAAGCTTGACTTGGGATGTTTGTTCCTAGTAGAAAGCTAGAGGCTACGTTTCAACGCATAATCCAAAGCTTGACTTGGGATGTTTGTTCCTAGTAGCTAAAAGATGGCTCAGGGAACAGTGAGGAGAAACAAGATCACCTCTAAACAACCTGGAGTACATCAAACACCGGATTTGCATCTCGGGTCACAGCTCTCTACTCCCCAGGTCCCATCTCACATATTTTGTTTGAACAAAACGGGCAATATTGCCTCATTTTCTTAAAAAAGGAGAGATTTAGCCGGTTAATTAGCGGCAAACAGGCCTTACAGTTTTCAGCACAAGAGAATTACAGGTATTCCCAGATCCCAGGTTTCTAGTGTCGAGTTAGAATGCAAATCAATCAGCCACAAGATGGCTCCAGATAAAAATGCTCCCTCTAGACCGAAACTAGCTCCCGCCTTTAGCCCTTAACCAACTGGTACTCACTATTCAACTCAGAATAGAAAATATATAGCACTAGGATGTCATGCTAGTTGAGGGGGATTCTCTTTGATTGTAGCTAAGGATTTTCTATAAAGTCAAACCTAATATTGTTTCCTTCAAATTTACACTACATGATTTCTATGGGACGAGTTTCTACAGAATATGATCCGATGAATGAAACAACTCAGAAATAATTCAATACATTCTCAACCCTACAAAAATCCTATGCAAATACCATGGATCAAAGGGGCCATAAATAGTTCACGTCCCCTAAGAGCGTCAACCAGTTAATTCAGTATGTTCCCTACAATATATTTGCAATTTGTGGCATAAACATAGCACTCCCTCCGATCCATATCAAGTGTTGATGATTTGGTACAACTTAAATCAGCAACACTTATTATGGATCAGATGGAGTAGAACAAATCTAGAATTCTCTTCCAAAATGTCCTCCACTTGCTTGAGGGGTAGATTTGGCATTATAGTTGCTGTGCACAATGGCATCAGATCGTATCATGATATACAGGAGAACAGGTGAAAGTTGCTCTATTTGTAGGGATCATAGCCCCAGGGTGGAATTGCAGCGCAGGCACCCTAAGGCAACAAAAAAGAACAGAGGATTCCTTTATGTAGCTGAAGAAGCACAGGTCAGCTGTACAGTTGCGGCAGAATGTTCCGTCAGATATTGAAGCTTCAGATCTTGTCTGCCAGTTCAGCTGGCACATTGAGATCAAAAAGAGCGCCGCCACCGTGAGCATCTCTTCTTTCTCTCTTGTGAGATGGGCGCCCGCTGTTATCAGAACTTGATCCGTGCAACTGAAGAATAGGTCGCTTTCCTGTCACAGATGAACCTAGATATGCAACAGAAACCAGAAAAGGTTAAATGGGGTTAACCTCTGTATGGTGATCCTATCAATTTCAGTGTGTGATAAGGAAATATTGCTTATGAATACCTGATTCATTACTGTATAAACCAGGCTGACTCTTGTGTTCATCCTGACTATGCTTCATAGATTGTGAACTTTGTTCATCAGAGTCCAAACAAATATGGAGTTCCGAGGCTCTATCAAGACCCTTGGATTTGTACGGAGCAATATTATGAGGCGTGCGGAGAGGATACAACAGATCATTCTCGATGCACTGATACCTGCAAAGCAATATAGTTAATACAATAATTTACAGACACACTGGCTTTTTTTTTCAATGCAACTGAAGGGATTTAGCCGAGCAGAGTTCTTACATTTGCTTGCAGAGCCTATCTACCACATTGGAAAGATTGATGACGTGCTTCATCGTATCCATAACCTCCTCATCACTGAAATTTTGAAAATCCTTCTCAAGGAAACCAGATAGTCTTTCAACGTTGAATTCTAACTGTTGTTGCTGATCCTCAAATAGGTTTTGCTTAAGTTCTCTTTCCTCAGTGGTCATCTCATCCTTGAAAATCTCATCACCAAACATGTAGAATGCAAAAGGATAAGAATATGCAAGAACACGCCTTGATCTGAAAAGCCTGTTCAGTCCATTTATCACCCAAGAGTAATCCTTTATTTTGGATTCCTTATTTTCAGAAATGGATATCTTCCACTGGATGTCACGCTTAAGCTTTGCTTCCTGCTTAAGAGAATCAGTGTGAGCCTTGTATCTATTGTGGTAGTGCATATATCTATACAGGTCTCGCCTTGCTTGCTCTGTCTTCGTTGACTGATCTTCTGTGAATCGGCCACAGCTGTGGCCACTAATACTTGACCATGTATGATCTCTACCAGTAGCACCACCACATAACCAACTGCATCCAAAAACATCAAATCAAATCAGCAAAATAAAACTCAACTTAATAAACAAGTGGAGAAGAAAACAAAATCCAGAAACACCAGAGAACATTTTTTATCACTGCAGCATTTAACTTGTGGGACAACATAGATGACACACCAAACAACATTAAATAATATTTATAACCTGCCAGGCACATAGTTATAGACGGCCTGTTATACCTGCTGACTCGTGATCTCTTGTACTACACTATGATCTCTATGTTTTCTATCAGGTACACACAAGAGTGCCCATATTAGCTCTACCAGAGAGCATGTTTGCAAAGAATACAACAATACACTCTGTTTATTGGCACAATTTGCAGAGAACTGATTTTGCTATTATACCGATAATGCATAAGTCCATTAGGCACCTATCCTACATTACTATAATATACTTTTCCTCCATATTCACTCTTCCCAAGTAGCGACAAGTGTCCCTAAAAAGTTCAAGCGGTGGTCTGCATGTAAGTATTGGATTGTAAATATCCAGCAAACTATGTCCTTTGAAAAAGAGCCATCAGAATCCAAGAGACCACACTACATACTTCACCAGCATCCAAGGGAACGCTAGGTTTCTCGGCAAAGGCAAGGCAAGGTTATGTGTTCGGTAGCGAGCGGCTAACCAACTTTGCCAAGCAAATTAGCCAGCATGGACTAGAAAATCCTTACCGCGCCCGGATAGCCAATTCGACTCTACTCCGACAGCAAGAAACAGAAAAGGTAGCGTTTGACTTCTGCCTTGCGAATGAACAAAGTAACTGTCCCTAGTATGTGCTCATTTGTGGCTGGCAATGCTAGCCATAGCTAATAAACCAAACAAGTAACCTTAGCCAAAACAACCTAGCCGGCTAATGCGTAGCGTTTGACTTCTGCCTTGCGAATGAACTAAGTAACTGTCCCTAGTATGTGCTCATTTGTGGCTGGGAATGCTAGCCATAGCTAATAAACCAAACAAGTAACCTTAGCCAAAACAAGCTCGTAGCCTAGCCTAGCTAAGCCGGATACTTTTCCTCCATCTTCACTCTTCCCAAGTAGCAACAAGTGTCCCTAAAAAGTTCAAGCGGTGGTCTGCATGTAAGTATGGGATTGTAAATATCCAGCAAACTATGTCCTTTGAAAAAGAGCCATCAGAATCCAAGAGACCACACTACATACTTCACCAGCATCCAAGGGAACGCTAGGTTTCTCGGCAAAGGCAACAATTGCCTCGTTGGGCAAGGTTATGTGTTCGGTAGCGAGCGGCTAACCAACTTTGCCAAGCAAATTAGCCAGCATGGACTAGAAAATCCTTACCGCGCCGGGATAGCCAATTCGACTCTACTCCGACAGCAAGAAACAGAAAAGGTAGCGTTTGACTTCTGCCTTGCGAATGAATAAAGTAACTGTCCCTGGTATGTGTTCATTTGTGGCTGAGCAAACAAGTAACCTTAGCCAAAACAACCTAGCCGGCTAATGAGTAGCGTTTGACTTCTGCCTTGAGAATGAACTAAGTAACTGTCCGTAGTATGTGCTCATTTGTGGCTGGCAATGCTAGCCATAGCTAATAAACCAAACAAGTAAACTTAGCCAAAACAAGCTCGTAGCCTAGCCTAGCTAAGCCGGCTACCCCCCCACCCCCAATCATACTATTTACATCCTGATATTGGAGAAGCTAGTTTGGGAACTCGGTCTATCTAAATATTCAGTAAATAATATTGCCAATAATTTGAACATCAATCCATTGAAAGTGCAGTCATGTTTTATGTAAAAGCAGGAAAGTAAGAAGTCAAACGGAAGTAAAAAATAATGTGGAACGTTGGTTTGTGTGAGTAAGTATTAAGTAAAATAGAACAACATATCAATATAACAATAGCGCAGAAGTAGCTGACAACAAACAGTATTTGTATGTAAAACATAAATGTTCGAGCAGAATATGATATCTCACCAGAATGCCTGTCCACATATACATGCAACCAGGTTACAGCCACCATTCTTCTCCACGGGTTTGTGGCACTTGGGACAGGGCTTAGTATTTACAGTTATCCAGTTCACAGTCTCTGATTCATCACGACATTTCTTGATCCAGAGCTCCCACATCACGCAGGAACAAGGTGAATGTGCCTCCGAGGAGCAATTAAAACAAAACTGGCGTCCACATGTACATTCTACCTCACAATGTATATCTCCTTTGACGCGTATAGCATTTCCACAATGCGGTGTGCTAGGGCACCACTTGACAGTATCATTGTCCTCAATATAAGATTCCAGTAAAAACCTCTCAAAACGCTCAGCAATATCTGGGCGCTTTGCACTAACTAGCTTCCGGACTAATGCTTCATCACAGATGGCATTGCATTTTGGAGCCATGCAATTGACACGCCGACTCTGCCCCTCATTTATTTTCACAATGAAATATTCTGTCCAACCTGATGAAATGCACATATTAGTGGCTATTCAGGAATATGTTTTGATATAGCAATGCTAGTTCATAGGGTGATTAGTTGTTCCTTTTGGTGTATGTGGTGGGAGTGGGGGTAGTGGGGTATATAGAGACTTGTTTTGTTGCTATGCTGATATACTCTTCAATGGTTTGATCCTGATTTTGTAGTGATAAGGTTACATGAAGGAACGTAATGACAGTTCTTGTGATTATGAAGTGATATCCCTTGCCTCCCTAGGTTGATTTTGTGCACAAAGTACAAATACAGATGTTCTACAATCATACACAGCTTAATGAAGATGATAAGTTGCACCATTTTCTCGTTAAGTAAAATGTACTGTAAGATGTTTGCTGATTTTTCACTCCTAACATACGAATGCCGGACTGCTGATTAGCACGGTTGTGAACATGAGGGTCATTCTCCCTCAAAATGCATCATGCAATCGTTCTACCAGGAGTACTTAGACACCGAATTTGTAGTGATAAGATTACATGAAGGAATATAATGGTTGTTCTTGAGACCATGAAGTGATATATCCCTGCTTCCGTAGGTTACTTTTTTGCATGAAGTACAAACACAGATGCTTCAGTGGTATAAAGTTTAAATGAAGATGATAAGATGAGCCATGAAAGTAAAATAGTAAAGCATTTTGCTGATTTGTCACTCCTAGCATATGAATGTCAGGCAGATGACTAAGTGATTAGCACAGTTGTCAATACGTAGGGCATTTCCCCCAAAAATGCATCATGCAGTCATTCTACCGGCATCTAAAAGCTTTAGGTAGCACATATGCAAAGCTTCATATAATACATAACAAGCACACTTCCTTTGTTCCAAATGAGTAAATACTCACAATCATTGCAGTAGTCGTGGCCGCAGTCCATATGGGAAGCGGCCGAGAGGGGCACGTCGTCGTAGCAAACATTGCAGGTGACCTCCGACGAAGAGGGCAACCCTGCATTACTAGCAGGTCGGAGAGAGATACCAGCCTGGGAGAAGAGCCTCTCCCTCCCCTTCTGATCGAGCAGCTCGAAAATCCTCTCCACGTCCCAGCGGTAGTGGATGAGCAGCGTCCGGGCATGGTGCTCCTTCAACCCTAGCAGCTCCATCACCTTCCTCAGATCCTCCCTCTGCAAACCGCAACAAAATCACAAAAGAAAGTGTCAGCACAAAGAAAACGGCTTACCCCCCCCTGGAAACCGAATGGGAGGAGCCCGCAGGCCCCCGTAGTCACCTGCGCCGCCAAAAGGTATTCTTTGGTGATCACCTGCAGGCACACGCAAGGAGGAATCCGTGAGGAGGAGAACCAATCAATCAATCAATCAATCGGGGGCGGGCAAGGGGGAGACGAGCGGGGGCGTACGGAGGAGGCGGACCAATGGCAGTCCTCGAGGTGGCCGTCCTCGAGGACCTGGAGGACGGACTCCTCTAGGGCATCGTCCTCCTGATCGCTGAGGTAGCAGTCCTCGTCGTCGTCGTCCTGCTCGGGCTCCGGCGACGACGCCGGCGGCGATAATAGTTCCTCGGCGTCGCGGCCCATCGGGTGGGCGACCGATCAGATCAGCCGAATCGAACAACCGGCGGTGGAGGAGGAAAAATAGGGGTTTGTAGATTGGCGGAGGGAGTCGGCGGGGAAGGAAGATTGGGGCCGGGAAGGGAAGGGGAGAAGGAGTCGGAGTCGGAGACGGGGACGGGGGCCGCCGCCGGAGAAGCTGGGAGGGAAGTGGAGGGGGAAGCTGAGGTGTGGCCGGAATTGGGGAAGGACTGCTGCCTTTCGGCTGCTGGTGCGGGTGGAGGGTCTAAGTGTAAAACTGGCACGCACCGTTTTGATTTTTTTTAATGGAATCTGGCACTGGCAGACACCTATGCTCATCCTACGTCGGCCCAGCCGCCCAGCCGTCAGTTTGGGCTTGTGTAGCAGGCTGGGCTTAGAGCATCTCCACTCGTTGGCGCTCTTCACGCCTAAATTCGGTAAAAATTTCTCTGGATTAGAGGAAAATTTGGTCTCGGGAGCGTCGAAATTCTAGCCGTCACCCCGGCAGGACATCCCCAACCTCGGCCAGTTGACATATTTCAAACAAATTCGACATAAAATTTAACAAGTTCGACAAACAAGATTCAGAAAATTGCTGAAACAAATTCGACGAAAATCAGTACAATGTTTAACAAGTGCTGAAACAAATGAAGCACACAATTTCACAAGTTTTGAAACAAATTAATAAAGACAGACTAGTTGGCGTCGGCGTTGCCTCGGAGGTCCATATGTGCTCCACCAGATCATCTTGCAACTGTTGATGCATTGTAGAGTCTCGAATCTCCTAGCGCATAGCAATGAAGGCGGCACATGATGTCGGCACCTGGTGATTAGGCTGTGTAAGAGGACCCTCTCTCTCATATGGCGCTTCTTGCTCAGCCAGAGGAACCGGATGTTTTCGCTCATTTTCAATAATCATATTGTGTAAGCACACCTAACAGTTCGTCACCTCCCATATCTGATCTTTGGACCAAGTCATAACGGGGAACCGGACGACAGCAAATCTCTACTGGAGGACACCAAATGCACGCTCGACGTCTTTTCGGCAAGCTTCTTGTTTCTTGACAAACTCGGAATGTTTGGGGGTGCCGGGTCTCGAGATAGTCTTCACAAATGGTGCCCACTTTGGATAGATACCGTCTGCAAGGTAGTATCCTTTGTTCTAGTGCCAACCATTGATCACATAGTTCACCGGGGGAGTATGACCCTCAACAAGCTTGGAAAAGATCGGGGAGCAGTTTAGGACGTTGATGTCATTGTTGGATCCAGGCATACCAAAGAAAGAGTGCCAAATCCAGAGATCATGGGTAGCCACTGCTTCAAGTACCACAGTGCAGCCTTTTTGTGACCCTTGTACATTTCCTGCCACGCAAACGGACAGTTCTTCCATTTCCAATGCATGCAGTCAATGATTCCAAGCATCCCTTGTAAACCCCTAGCTTCATTTGTTGCAAGGATCCTCTGAGTGTCTTCGACAGTGGGTGATCTCAAGTAAAAGTCCTCGAACACTGCTATGATGGCCCTGCAGAACCGGTAGAAACAATCAAGGGCGGTGGACTCCGCCATCCGAAGATAGTCATCTGCACCATCACCGGGAGCTCCATAAGCCAGCATCCTCATAGCCACTATGCACTTCGCAGTGACGAAAATCCAACCAAGCCAGTGCAATCCGCCTTGCATCTGAAGTAGGGGTCAAAGTCTCGGATGGCATACACATTTGCAGAAATAGCTTTCTGCTCATCCTGAAACGACGCCTGAAAACAGTCTCACGGTGCAATGGATTGTCGGCGAAGTAGTCGGCGTACAACATGCAGTAACGCTCCATTCGCTGTCCCGGCTTGCACTTTCGGCGACCTGGTGCCGACCCACCACGTCGACCAGTTGCCACCCCGGCGTACATGCTTGATAAGCAACCGAGGATCATCATGTGCTCCCCGTCTTGGGCGGCGGCTGCCATCTCTTCTCGCATAAGCTCGACGAACATCTGCTCCTCCTCTTCGTCCGAGTCCATGGCCGGCGAGGCAAATGGACGAACACCTGACGGGCGTGGTCGAGGCTAGCCGAGACGCGAACGACGAGGAGTAGGCCGTCGTCGAAAAACAGGCAGGCGGAGGAGCAGGCAGATAGGCCGTCATCGAAAGACGGCGGAATATAGGTAGGTGGGAAGGAGGGACGGCGGAATCTGGGCAACAAGCCGGCGGGGTGGTGCCGGCGGTGAGTAAGATACGAGCGGTGGGGGGATTTTGAGCGAGGTGGTGGTGGGGTTCGTGTGTCCAGTCGCCGACATATCGGGCCCTTCCCCGCTTTTCACTCGTCCGGACTCCCCGATAGCTCCCCGGGGGACCAGGGATGGCGTGGGCTCGCCGAATGGAAGGGCCAAATCCAGACGAAAACAAGGAACCGGGGGCGCGACTGGACCGAATTTCGCCGTCCGGATGGGAAAAACGTCGCTCGGGGGCCTCGTCGGGGAGATGAGTGGAGATGCTCTTAGAAGACAAACTAAGCCCTCCCGAACGTCCTTGATTACTGTGACCAAATGCTTAGTTCAAGTTGCTTAGTGTTCTATTGAGGTCCACAAAGGAGCTGGACTCCGATGGTATCTCCTCAGTACTGGATCGTGGCTATTCCATCTTCCTTCTCTCCGGTGGCGACGGCGGAGGATGGGGATGGACGTGGTTTGGTGGTGCTCAAGGTCCCCGAACGCTCCTGCTGTAATTTTCTTTTTTTTCTAGGGTTCCTTTTGCAAAATCCAGTGTGTGCTGTGGTCTGGACTTTTCCAGAGGTGTGCCACGTTTGTTGTAATCTCCAACTTTTATGTTAATGGTAATGCGTGGTTTCTCAAAAAAAAAATTCAAAAAAAAAAGGATCTTAGCCCACATAGATCTAACATTCCTTTTGGGGCCATGGATGCTCAAGGACAGGACGCAAAGACTGACATTTCGGCCCAGTCCCCAATCAAACATGGGCATAGACGCATAGGGCTACTGTCATACGGGTGCCCCTATACCCTGCTAGGCTGCTAGCACGCGTGGGGGAGTGTTGTACACCGAACAGGTGGTCCACCGCACACCCCACCGACCAGGCCGGTTGGTTGGGCCGTGGCTCATTAGTAGTAGGTACGTTTTTTTTTTTGCTGTTTCTTTTTTGTTAATATTTTTCTTTTTTAATATCTACTTTTTAAAAAATATATTTCGAAAAACGAATTTTCAAAATCTGTTCAGATTCGAAATTTTGGAAATTTTAAAAATGTTCAGATTTTGATTTAATTTTTTCCCAAATTTGAACGCTTTATATATTTGAACGGATTTCAAATTTGACCGCTTTTATAATTTGAACATTTTTTGTATTTGAACATTTTTCAAATTTGAACGGATTTCAAATTTGAACAATTTTTTCTATTTGAGCATTTTTCAAATTTGAACGGATTTCAAATTTGAACATTTTTTGTATTTAAACGGTTTTAAAATTTGAACGTTTTTGAAATTTGAACATTTTTAAAATTTTGAACAGTTTTCAATTTTGAAATTTGTCTGAATTTGAAATATTTTCAAATTTGAACAAAAATAAATATAAACAAAAAAGAAACAAAACAAAAAAAGGAACAGAAAATAAAAAAAGAAAAGGAAAAGAAAAAAGAAAAAAGAAAAAAGAAAAAAGAAAAAAAAAAGAGAAACAGAAAACAGAAAAAGAGGCGAACTGGGCCGACCAGGCCGGCCGGGGGGTGTGCGGCGCGCGGTAGCGGCCGACCTGATCGGTGTATAGGATTTGCCGCGTGCGTGTGGGAGTAACGCGTGCAAGTCTCGCCTCGCGCAACCCTTTTGGGCTGGCCCAAGCGCCCAGGGCACGGGTCTCCGATAGGTTTTTCTATTTTTCTATATATCTTTTCTAAAAAAAATCTAAATTTGAAACCTTTTAGATTTTGAAATAAAAGTTCATATCGTAAAAAGGATGAATTACAAAATGCTAAAATCTAAAAATTGTTCAAAGTAAAAAAATTGGTCACATTTTCAAAATATTCAAATTTGAATATTGTTCTAATTTGAAAAAACCTTCAAAGTTTAAAATGATCAAATTTGAAAGTGTTCAAATTAAAAATGTTCATATTTTAAAAATGTTCAGAATTCTCAATCAAAAAGAAAGTTAAAAGGCAGAAAACGAAAAGCCGTCAGAAAACCGACAGAACCATGATGAACCGAAGAAAAACAAAAAAAACAAGAATATGAAAGTTCTAGAAACTACCTAAAACCGGACCAAAGACACACGTACGAGGCGTATTAATGCCTACCGTGCCTGCTTTACACAAATTACTTTTGGCAACCCCTATTTTGTTGAGGCCCAATAAAACACTGGCATTATGTTCCCAAGTTAAAGGTAGGCCGGCAAGGAGACCCCTTGTCGCCCATGCTTTTCATTCTCGCCATTGACCCTTTGTAGCGCATCTGCTCTCTCGCCACGCAACACGGAATTCTCAGCCTCATTCGGTCACGTACTGCATCTTGCAGAATCTCCATATATTTGGGTCTTCCTCTTCATTTCTACCGCCTTCGGAAAGTGGACCTCCAACCTCTCATCGACAAGACCGCCAGGAAGCTACCGGGCTGGATGAGAAAAAACCTGGCTCGCCCAGGAATAGTCACCCTCGCCAAATCAATCCTCATGGCCACATCCGTTTACCACGCCACCGCTACCCCCCTCGCCAAATGGGCTCGTGACAGGATTGTCGGAATTGCAAGTAATTTTGTTTGGGCAGGCGATGATGTTGAACATGAAAATGGTGGTCATACATTAGTCAACTGGAAGACGGTGTGTAGACCAAAGGATCTGGGTGGCCTTGGCATTCCTGACCTAGAGAGATCAACTTGGGCCCTCAAACTCCGATGGCCTTGGCTGCAATGGACTGATCCACAACGTTCCTGGGCGGGATCAGCTCTCCAATGTGGCGGCACAGACATGGCGCTTTTCAGGGCTTCCACGAAGCTTACCATCGGAAATGGCGATGGGGCCTCTTTATGGCACGACAGCTGGTGTGATCGGGGGCCCTACGGCTACGGGCGCCTGATCTATTTAATATTGCAACATGGAAAACCACGACATTGCAAATGAGCTACAGGATGACAATTGGATCCGTTCCATCGTGAGACTAAACACGCCGATCCAGATTGCACAATACATTCAGGTACGGGGCATTGCTTCAGCCGTTCATCTTTCTCCTGACTCTCCTGACACCATATATTGCTTTTGGTCCTTGCCTTGGATGGAATATACAACACCAGCTCAGCCTACCTCGCCCAGTTCATTGGAAGCCACCCCAGATTCAACACTTCAAAGATCTGGAACACGCATGCTACTGGCTTGCCCTCCATGGGAAGCTTCTCACCGCCAACATGCTCGTCGTCAGGGGATGGCCCCATGATCCCACTTGCCCTCTTTGCCTTGGTGCCCCGGAAACAGCAAGACACCTCTGCAAAAACTGCCCCTATACCTCGGTTATGTGGAACCTAGTGCAATGTTGGGACAATGCACATGTTGCAACCCCCGGTCCAACATTCCACACCATTTCTGATTAGTGGGACGATATCATCGCCGGAAAGTCAAGAAAAAGAGCAAAGAGTCATGATTGGACGACTGCAATATGGCCTCTGGAATGTGTGGAAAGAGCGGAACCATCGGATCTTCACGGGACGGTGGCTAACCTACATTGAGGTCGCTTCGATTACTAGAGAGGACATTCTTCAGAGAGAACATGTTTTTGTTGTCTTCGCGCTAGCAATCCCAGCTGAGCCACATTAGATGTTTCTTTCTTTTCTTTGGTAGGGTGGTTTTGTCATGTTCTCACCATAATCTAAGCATGCCCTCCTATGCACAGTGTTTTGATTTTCCCTCTTCTTTATGAATAGGCAGTCCTGCTGGTTGCTCAGGAAAAAAAAAAGTTAAAGGTAGACCCACAAAATATGGCAAGTAAAAGAGACCTTAAAAAACCTTCAAGTAAAAGAGAATCAAGATTCTGGTTTTGCTAACTCTCTTTCTAGTGAGAATTAAGCTAGAGCTTTGTTCAATTTACGTTGTGATTCATGATGATTTAAGAGTTTTCTATAGGTTGCAATTGAGAATTTTCAAATTGCCGTGAGCTGATATTGAGAAAAAGTGTTCATGCCGAACATATTCATTGTTCACACGGTACAAAAATAATTGTTCACAAAGTTAAGAAAAAAGTGTTCACACTGAGACTGAGGTGACGTCACCTGACTAATGATTAAGTTATTTTTTAGCTACTAAGCCCTAGTTGCGCTCTTATACTATGGGTGAAATAACCAACGAAAAAACATGTTTATGATGAGTTCAAGTAGAAACGGATGGTTTGTTCATCCCGTATTTAAAATAAACTCCGCTTTGCAACCCCGTAGTGTCTACGAATGACAGAAAGTGCCCCAACTAGAGAAAAAAACTAACCACTTTGTATCCCACTAGATGAACAGCGCGCTTCGCCGCGCCGCCTTCATGAACGTTCTGGTATTATGTGGCCAATATGTACACACCCAAACACTTAGTTTCATGACACTACAGAGCACAACACATTTGTATTATCTCATTATCATGTCCTGATGGTACAAAAAATAGATAGTTGCTTTGTTTCATGGCACTACCGAGCACAACACATTTGTATTATTTTATTATCATATCCTGTTGGTACAAAAAAAAGGCAGTCGTGCGGCCAATGCAGGAGAGGTGTGTGGGATAGGTGGACATAAAACTCTGGCTTCAAACTTCATCATATGAAGCAAAGCAAGATGAACATCAGTCAATCACAATTTCTCTTAAAATCAGTTGTCATTGAACATCAGTAGATATATACCAAAGCTTTTTGTACTTAGACAGGCGTTAGCTCCAAGTCTTCTAGCTTGTACCACAACACCAAGTATCATACCATTATATCTATAGTGTAACACACAAGACACACACCTTGCTAGTACTTAGCAACATGGCGAAAATCAATCAAGATTCAAGAAGCAGATATGCTTTCTGTTATCCAGTGGGGGTCTCGTATCCAAGGAGCAGGTTGAGCACTTCTTCAGGTATCTCTTCCTTGCGGTTGAATATGCAAATATATTCATGCAGTGACATTGTAGCTATTGAAAACTTAAACACTCATCTAGAAACCTGAAGTTGTGGCCTTGGACATGTAGGATCCCTGTACGTTCATGGTTACCTCGAGGCACAGCGGAGAACCTGGTTTAATTGTTGACACAGCCACATGACAACATTCATATGTATTTCATAAGCTTTGCATAATGGGTAGGTTAAACGCTAAAATGACAGGTCACTCTCCTTTCTAATGTTTTAAAAAGATGGTTCCCTTAGGAGGAAAAAAAACAGCCATGAATCATCTGGTAGAAAGTATTTAAAATGATGACCCGGAGGCATGGATGAAGCTAGAATCAGCAGGAGGGAGAAGTAGAGAAAACAAATGAATGGATGCGGCAGGCAGAAAACTAATGTTTATTACGTCCATATCTAATTGCTTGATTTCCGAAATAAATTAAATGTGTTGATGACATCACACACCAGTTAACTCCTGCAGAACACCCATATTTTTTAGCAGAACTAAAGGGTAAATTATTCATCATTACGATTTTGTAGTCTAACATAACTAACTCCTGACCTGGTTAACTGTATATTTGCTTGACATCAGTCGTTCTTGGCTCTAAGTTAGCTTTGTCAACTTGCACAAATTTGCATGCATTTCACTGAGCTTTAGTTATATTACCATCTAGAAGCAAACACACATTATATAAAAGTAGAATAGGATCAAAGTAACTTCACCTATCAGAGGAACCTGCTTGTCCAGCTCCTACATGCGTCAATTATCAAAGTAATGGTAAAATAGTATAAAATGTGCTTGGAAGAATACCATAGTAGTATCTTGAAGGTCAAGTTACTACTGCCCATCAGAACCGAAGCCTTCAAATATACAACAGAGAGGAGAAAACCTTTGCAAGCTGCTTGAAGCTTAACTGCTCAAGCAAGTTTTACACAAGAACTATAGTCTTACAACAATAAGCAATATTAAGATAAAATTTCTATGAGACAAAACGAAAACGAATGCTATGTGTGGAAGACAGCAAGTGTTGTGCATATATTTGAGATAGAACCACATATAGAGAAGTTCAACTCTAGACCTAACATGAAAATTTAAGGGAACAATATATAAACAGATCTGGTACTTAAATCAACTATGACTCATTAAGGACCAGTTAACATACATTTTGAGTATATAACCCTTTAGCATATATGTTCTTTTCTTCCATTGAAAAGGAAGATCCCTCATCAGATTCATGTGTACATGGAAAACAACTTCACTTACCCCAAGCAATACAATTCTTCGTAGTAAAAGGATATATATATACTAAAAACATGATTTATTTAGGAGAACAAATGCATATAGACTCCAAGAAAAAAAATCTTACTCCCTCCGATTCATATTACTTGACATTGATATGGATGTATCTAGATGCATTTTAGTTCTAGATAAATAATTATGGTGAAAGGCTAAAATAAAGATAAATAGGTCTCCTCCCATAGAGAAAATAGTAAGACTCTACATTAAGGAAAAGGGAAGACAAATAATTCACTGCTCTACCACTTGAAACAAAAAATGATTAATTCCAGGACTCTGAACTACACAATATGTAAGGTAGGCTATAATGCAGATGCAGTTCAGTGGGTATATCACTATCACATCATTTTGGATTCCTTTTCTGATTGTTGCTTCAAAGAAATAATTGATCCAAGTTTGAGTTTGAAGTTCTGAATTGACAATCTGATCATAAAGGATGTTGTAGAGGCAATCATAAGTTCACAGCAACATCCAAGCAAGCATTCATATATTTTATAAGGGGCAAAACTTGGAAAAGATTAGATGCAAAAAAAAGGAAGAGCGCACACTTTGATCTTTTGGCAACTCCCGAAAGTCCTAAACTTCTAACCGATATGTCTTGTGGTCGTTTCCTGATCCTACAAAAAATAAAATGGCATAGATGTCAATAAAATCGATTATCCTGGGAGAGCAAAATACCAATATGGGAACCAACCAAAGGGAGAACCTTTAGGGTGAGGGGATAATCTTTTTATAGGATACAGTCTACAAAAGCTATTACCTGGGCTAACGATAAGCTTGTGATTGCATACCTATATACTTACATAACAACAACATAATCATTTTTGTGTGAACAACGCAGAACGGATGGAAATATCAGCATATAATCTCCTAGAGGTCTAATACCTAAATTAAAGATAAGCTGGTGACTTTATAGCTCTAAACCAAATAATTGCATAACCATGCCACCACAGAATAATGCATGAAATTGTGAAGCTATAAGGATAGTAACAAAGAACCTATACCATCAATACACTCTACTGTATGTCAATCTGCCATCATGATGTGCAAATTGAAACTTCGAACCGGGGAAAAGAATTACCAAACATACCATGTAAGTGTAACATGTAGAAACAGTACAAAATATAAAGCAAGAAGGGATAGATAGGATATTCAGTCGCTGTTGTTTATCCGGCAGACACGGACGAATCAAGAGAGGGCATCCTTGATGATTTCATTGAACATTCTTTTGCTTGCCAATATATAGAAATGAGAAGAAAAGAAACAACCCACACTCAGATAGTATTGCTTGATAATTTTGAGACATGAATGCCCGAAGGGAAGGTGGTCTCAATCATTATGAAATTAGGAAACAACACAAAATAATTTCATAGAGGCCATGGATGAACCAATGGTGATAAGGAGAAATGGTCGTTCTTGGGGCACAACTTAAAAGGTCCAGGTGTACAGAGAATGTTATACTTGTACCTGCAGCAGCTCATCTGTTTACTTGACAATGCTACTGCCCAGGGTGCACGGACCATGGTCGGATCTTGTGGCGATGATGCCAAGATATCGAGGCCACTACCTCCTCTGGCACCCACTCCCACTTCACATGATGCTGCTATCGCCCTGTGAGATATTAAAGGTGGCTAAGCACGCAAATACATAAGAAAATATGCACACTCTCATTTCACACCCACCGTTGCTTCCACTGTGAAATATATAAAACAAATAGCTAAAGAATACAAATGTATAAGAAGATTTTTATCTATAACACAGTCTCAACAGGATCAAATCCAAATTAGGTATGCTTTGTTGCTACAAATTAAGATATCCACAGAATTGATGTCGCATGCAATCTATTGCAGAATACTACTAATCCAAACTTGTTTAGTAATCTACTCTTAAAACATGTAAAATCATAATTCCGACTGAACTATAAAAAAACCTAGGATAGATGCAGGAGACGCCTCAAATCCAACCAGGAAAGAAAAGAACTCGACTGCTGCGCGACCAACCGCGTGGAAAACGTGCAGCCAAAAGAGATCTCAGCAAAGGAACCTCACCGTCTGCATCGTCGTCGCCGTGCTAGCCATGGGCAGAAGGCACCTATCCCCTTCAAAGACGGCAACGGTGGGGCGAGTCCACCACCGGAGCGCTGATTCTCTGTGTGGGCGCCGCTGTAGGGGAGAAGCGGGTGGGGGCGCACGGTGCCCTGGAGCTTCGCCGTCCCCGGCCCGGTTCGAGACGGAGATATGGGATAGGAGATCGGGGCGGCGATGGCGAGGGCGGTGAATCTTTTGTTCAGATGGGGCGGCGAGGGTTCGGCGTTGGAGGACGGATCGTGGAGATGCCAGCGGCCACAACCCTAGAGCGCCTGGGAGGAAGAGGAGATTGGGGAGGGGAGAAATACCTGATGTTTTCTTTTCCAACGCGCAATGATAGGCACGCAGGACCACAGACCGGCCCACCAGCAGAGAGCATCTGCTTTGCATGGCGCGGGAGGAGGCCTGAGAACTCAGCGATCTCAACAGGATTATATCTTTTAATAAATTTGATAATTTGTACAAGACCAATATCAACCATTTGCTCCCAAGATCTCCTCGGATATTGTTTTGTCTGAAGCAAAAAAAAAAAGATAACAACCTAGGCAGCTACCAAGAAGCTACCGGATCATGCTCACCAAGTGCTTGGATCAAGAAGAAGTAAAAGATCATCCGAGCTCGCGATATTTGAAAGGACAATGGCATAGATGATTGCTATTTAGGAGAAATTTGTCATTTTTTTGGGAGAAACTAGCCACTTTTGAACATATTGTATGATATTGTCTTATTTACACATTTTGGAGGAACTTGTCACTCATTAGCAATGCCTAAAGGGCGATGGTACATGTTTACCATTGTATTCAGTTGCCAATTTACATATTTGTGTATGCCAATGTGCTTAAATGTAACAGCGTAGACCGTATAGGTCGCGCCGCTGGGGCATTGGCCTCGCAGGCCGGACTGCAACCCAAATTTTGTATGTTGGCCAACCCAAACAAACACAAATGGACAGTTTGGATTGCCGTTATGGATCGCACCGCTGGAGATGCCCTTGGGCGTGGACCATCAAAGAGGCAGACATGAGAAATAAGAAAGTTGTCTTGTCTCACATATCCTATACTAAATTTTCAGAAGATTGCATCAAAAGCGTCCATAGTGGGATATGGACAAATGCTGCTTATTATTTATCTTGTATCATATCCTACACAAATTGCACGGAAAGTCCACTTCCATGAACCATATCTACTCTGAAAGTGTTCGGTTAGGAGACAGTCTACTTACCTTTAACCCCTAACTCTGAATATATGTACCCAAAACGAAGTGACAAGCCTCTGACAACAACAACAAAAAAAACACATTGACAAAGCGTCACAATGATTTTACTTAAAAGTGCAACGCGGCTTCTCTGAAATGGATAGAAAAGGTGTGTTTTTTCCATCCAACTATAAATTATCCGTTGCATATTAGATTATTGAGCCATCAGTAAAACAAATTTGACAATAAAGTTGACAAGATACCCACAAGTCTGCTTCAAAGTGTTCTTGGTCCTCCCAGATGTGGAACTTAATGTCTCTGTCACATCACATACACATCATCTGAATCTATAAAATGGTAAAAACTCTAAGTTAAGTTTGAGAAAAATATATTCTAAGAAAGATAAATCAGAATGCAGCCATGTTGGAAACATATATGGATAATGCATTTTTTTGGAATCTTATCTTTTAAAGGTCAAAACTCGTGGAAACACTACAAGAAATCAGGTCTATTGCAACAACAATATTCGTGGCAATAAGTGCCGAATCGTGGCAACAACTACCTATTGCCACGACATGACTTTCGTTGCCAAGCGTTGCGAAAAGTCGCATGGTAATAGGTTATCGCCACGAAAAACAAAATGTGGCAATTAAACGTGTTTTTGCAACAACTATGTGACAAGTTGCCACACTTTTTCTTGTGGCAGCACGCTCTTGTCGCCACAATTTGGTTTGTGGGGATAGCTTAATGCAACAGACATCAACATCATGGCGATTAGCCGTTTGTGGCGATAGACATTTGTGGCATAGACTATTCCAACAACACATGTTTCATGGCACATGCCCTTTCGTTGCAATAGCCAAATGTTGCGATAGATATGAACCCTATGGCAACCACTATTTTTTCGTGGGTTTACCTCTTTCGCCACAAACGCTTTGTTCATGGTATTAATTTATGGCAACAACTCTCCAACCGTGGCGACAAACTATTGCAACCGAAACTAGGTTGTGGTAATAGATTATTTTGTAACCAAAAAAAATGCGGGCATTCAATTGTATTATTCAACCCACAGTTATATGATGTATATTCATAAAATATCGTAGCTCTCATCACAAATATCCATAAAATGAATCTGAAATATAATTTAGCAATCATTCAACATACTGAATGTGCTATCCTAATGAAATGCAAAGATTAAAGTGTTTGTGTTGTATATTCCAGTCCAGTCCAGTTAATTTTTTGTTTCCTGCAATTAAGAAATCAAGAAACTGTTAATTGGAGCATGGAAAGCAAATGGGCACATGTAAGTACAAAAAAATAGTTTCTAGAGATCAGTATTTGAAAAATAACAGCAGTGGTTTTACATGAGCAACTGAGAGAAGAAGAGAACATATATAATGGTCGCAGCTAAGCAGGTGCAAATCACACAAAGCTTCAGGACCACTATCATTTTGCAAACGATGCCGGTGAAAAAAAAGCATAAGATGCATATTTCCTACTGGGAAACCTTTTCCAATTGGTGCTATTGGCAAATTAGAAACGCTCTGAATCAAAATGTGCACAAATACAATCTACTAACAATCACTGCCAAATTGTAACCCTCTGGCCAAACAACGAAGTATTGATATAAAATAGGTTTAACAGCATTATCTGATTTCACTGGATATAAAATGGGTTGCAACTATACTGCGTGCAATAAAAAACATAAGTACCAAACAGCCAGGTACATGCTACGACCTGCAAGGGCAATTTCTTATTGTCATTCCAGGGAAGCATCTATATTACATGAAGAAAAAAATAAAGGGTCGCATTCATGAGGGGCAAGAGTACGTATGCAAGCAATTATGTTGAGTCGCAAAGTGTAGGCGGCAGCAGCAGCCCAGCATCCGCACAGCAACATATCTTATCTATATCTACTACTAATCCATCCAAACTAACTTAGCACAACATTCCAGCAGCAACATGCCATCAATATCCAAATTCTTGTGCACTTGATAGCAATTGAGACATGATGAGTATAACCAGACTCAAAAAATTATGTAATGTATGCAATTTCTAGGACACTTAGAGCAGGTCACATGCCACAGTAACAGACTACATCAAATAGCTAAGACAGGTCAGCCAATCCTTGTTCAAAGTATCAAAAAATAGTTCTAGGGGTGCCCAACATGTGGTATCAAATAAAGGTCAACATGAAGAGAAACCAAGGTTGTTTCTTACCATTGCTCGAAAATGTCCTCTTTGTTGCAGCTTGTATGAGCACATTTGGAGAAACTATATTGTGCCTTGTACCTAGATCCCCAGTAGTACTAGCGGCATGTGAAAGAGTATTTTCAGATTTGGATTACTATTTTCTTTGCCAGTCGTTTTCTTGGGTGTCTGCAAATAGAAATGCACTTTTAGCAACGCAAGTAAGCAAAAATAATCTTACAAGTTCGTAAGCATATGACTATAATCACCTGATTAGCTTGCGTTTGTTTGGTTCCCATGTGTTGGCTCAACTCTGTGAACTTTGCAATCAAGTTTTCCTCAAATTCCAGTCTTCATCTTCGCTCCTCTTCCAATAATCTACCTCAAATCATACACGAAATATTGCATTACTCAGTACTAGATTGTAAGAAACTAGGGCACAAATATAAACCAAAATCCATACCATTTTGTACTAGTTCACGGTTGCGGCGAGCATGGGACAGCCATTCAGCCAGTGCACACATGTCATTAGCAGACAGTTGAGTGTCAGATTGTTCTTGAGTTCCTGTATAAGGTTTAACAGTTGTGAAGATTAAGCAATCCAAGATTTTTCTCCATTATTATAACAAATGGTTTAACTGATTAAATGTCATAAAGTTTTTCCAAGACCTGCGTTACGGGAACAGATCCTTTCTTTACTGAACACAACAAAAAAAATGGACTTAGCATTATCAATGTGCAACCATTCAGAATAGTGATTAAGAACTAAGGAAGTGGTGTACCTTGCAGAAAGGAGTAATGTGAATCATCTCTTTCTCTAACGCTTGCACTCAGTGTCGCTGTACCGTCAGAGGCCTCCCACCAGCACGGTCTTGCGTTGAATTAATCGTTGTGCCCTTGTGTAGGTAATAACATAATTAGAGTCAATTTCAGAGGAAGCACAATACTTAAAGCAGTCATAAATTATTAGATGTCCAAGATAAACCATCTCTTCAATCACTAACTGAGATATAAGAGAAGATGCACATGCATATCAGCACATATAAAGATGCACATGTTCAATCACTTAATCTAGGTTCTAGACAAACTTCCTAGTTCCTACGTCA
The DNA here is from genome assembly GCF_022539505.1 of Lolium rigidum. Taxonomy (NCBI): domain Eukaryota; kingdom Viridiplantae; phylum Streptophyta; class Magnoliopsida; order Poales; family Poaceae; genus Lolium; species Lolium rigidum. The sequence continues at coordinate 71,937,185 of NC_061510.1, read as the reverse complement.
AAGCTACACATACACAGAACATTAACAACACATAGTTTTAAATTTAATGCATCGCATGCAAACACCAGCACCACTACTGATCATCTCCAATATGAGAGCGCATTGTGCCCTTGTTCACATTCATGAAAGATCAAACAGTCATCAAAATGAAAATTTTCAACTGGCAGTAACCTGGAACAACATGGTTCCTCAACACAAGTGGGCTTTTATAAATCTGAGCTCCATTTTAGTACACTATTTCTTCTAATATGAATTCAGTTTAGAACAAAATTACCACCAACTATCTAACAGACTGCTAACTGAACCTAAATTCAGAACATGTATTGCTAGTTGAACCTAACTTCAGAAAAAACTACTGCTCACGCTGAGGGAGGGATTAACGATCCATGGACAAGTATTGAAGGTGTGTACCGTGCCGCCGTCACGGGGATCAACGGTGGCATGCTCTGTAGAAGAGCTCCCAGTCGAACCGCTGGATCGGCGAGGTGTTGGCAGTCGTGGTCATGGCCGCCATGGCTGTGGTTGCCATGGCCGAGGCCGTGGACGGCATCGACGACATCAGTTCTATAGTTTCCCAGATGGACGTGAGCGCCGCCACCACTGCTGCCTAGCTGGTCGCCGGCGAGGGGGCATGTTGCCTCCCGAGGGTTGTGATAGGAGGAAGGCGATGCGGGCATGCCGGAGGCGAGATCCTGGAGTGAGGAGTGCGCTTTATTCTACGATGGAAAAGGGGGCGCTGCGCTAAGAGGGATCGACGGGGAGTTGGTCGCTTCCCTCTTCGCCTCGCATGGGAGCAGACAAAGGGGAACCAAAAACAGTGCGGAGGAGAAGAAATTACCTGCGAGGCTGCGACTCAGATCCGATCTCACGATTTGCTGATGAGTAATAATCGGGAGTACTACTTATGAGGGGTTTTTTTGCGGGAGGTTAGAAAATTATGGCGCAATACAGGACCAAAATTTGGTGGGAAGTTACAAAAAAAAATCGAAGGTCAGCGGGAAGTAAAAAATTACCTCCACAAAGTAGAGTATGCTTAATTATTTGTTTGGACATTAATTATTTTAAGTGATCGCTTATAATAATAAAATAATTTGGAAAAATATGGAATATGCTTCTGAAAATATCATTACTCCTTTCGATCTAAATTAATTGACTCCTTGTATCATCATACTACAAAAATCAAATGTGACCACATATATCCAACATTTTCCATCTAGCAAATCCTAGCTAACTTATATAGCTAGCTAAACGAAAGGGGGCGATTGTTATTCATGTTTATACTTAAGATAGGGCATGAGACTAGATCCCGCTTTCTTCTCAACACTGGTTCGGCGATCCAATATAACCTAATGCAAGAAAAACCTGACGCTCACGGTAAAGTACAATCTCATGAAAGGCATACTCGAATCTCACATGGAAATACAAACATTAAGAACTTAGATCATCTCCATCGGAGGACGTGGGTTTCCCATGGGAGATAAATCCTGATCCTAGTATAGTAGGTACTCAAATATTTGTTTTTGCAGTTAAGTGAGTACTAAATATGGATTCTGATCCTAGTATAGTAGCCACTAATTTTTTTTTTGCACTTAAGTGAGTAATAAATGTGAATTCTGATCCTAGTATAGTAGCTACTAAAATATGTCAATTTGCGAGAGCCATGGCCTAGGTGGCCTACTTGAAGGCCCGCCGCTAACTATGGAATATCGTTGCAACATATTGTTCTTTATTGCAACAGTAGTGGGTTGTTGTAATATGCTCTACATATTGCCACGGATACACAACTTGTCACAGTAAACAGTAGTTACTGCAACGCGGTGAAATTGAGGTGAAAGATATGCACTATTACCACCAATATGTGTTTTGTTGCAATAGGTGCCCCATTTTTTGCAACAATATTTGTAACTATCGCAATGTGACACAGTTGTTGCAATATATGTTTGAATATTACCATGAATGTTTACTTTGTTGCAAGACCTAGTTTCTATCGCAACAAAATCACTAACTCGTGCAACGGAATTTGGTTGTGGCAATATCATGGACATATTGCAATGTACATGCATGTTGTTGCAATATACGGGCTATATTGCAACAGAACATGTAATTAACACGACAAAAATAAATGGTGGCAATATGTGCGGCCTATTACCACAAACGTGAAAATGGTGGCAATATTGCGTTTTACTGCAACGAAATGTGGTTGTAGCAATAAAATTTGTTGCAATAGGCCGGATTTCCTGTAGTGAAATGGTTTTATTTCTGGTTTAGAGTCAAAACACGTCTAGAGCAATATCAAAATTGAAGTAAAGATTATGTACATTGAAAATTCTAATGTGTTTAAAGTGTTGAATATCTTACTTTTACACACTTTTCATGTGTAGGAGATGATGCGGCATACATTTAGACACCCCATCAACTAAAACAAAATTAAATTGGTCAATGGCGTTTTGGAGATGCTCTAAAGAAGGTATATTAGATGGTGATTTATTTATCCAGATTTAGAGTCTAAAGTGAGATATAATCGTCCAAATTCAGGAGTGGAAACTCACTTTACGTTGAAGAGGAAACATGAAGAATATTAGACCAATGAGTTTGGCTAACGTTGGTGTACTTAGTTTGTTGTGGTTGTCTTTTAGCTTGTGATACGGCATATACTCATTTCATTTGGCAAACTTTTCGTTATCTATATAGTCATTGTCTCTTTCCCACTGTCATGGGGGAACAACTATTGTTGTCATCTATGAACAATCCATGGTCATTTTTGATCATTGATTTGCCTCATTTCAACAATTATTGCAGCCTGGCATAATGTCATTGTGTCAGTGTCGTTCTTGTTCATCGATGAGTTGTTCTTAAAAAAATATTGTTCGTGATTTTGTGTTTTCCTCCTGTTGCCGTTATTTTAGAGTATATTTACCTGGACTATATTTTTTTTCATATGCTATGAACCGGCTTTGCCAAACCTCTATGAATCTCTTGGCAGTTGGCATGGGATTGGTGGACATGCACGGTCTGAATCTCTAAAAGATCATTAGAAAATGGTTCGATTTCTTGATTATGATTGTCTCTCGGGAACTTGATAAGAGCGGAATGCCATGGTTTCCACACATATGCATCCTTACTATCTAGTTAGTGTATAATGAGAGCAAAACAATTGTGCAACCTCATGCTAGGTCCTTTCTGTTTCTTTTGTAATTGAATCTGCCAAAGTAAATAAAACTCAAATCTTTTGCCGTGTCAACAACTTGTAGAAACGAGTTGCCAGAAATGTTCTTAGTTCCTTGTACTACCAAGATATGCGTCAAAACACATGATTAGACTGAATCAGTTGATGCATATATTTTATGCTTTGGACATAGGCCCATGAGATGATATCACGCTTCTCGCCGGCTAGTGTACGATTGTACGAATCCCACTGTATCTGGTAAAAAAAATCTCGCACTCATCGGGCGCATCGATAATTTGTGAGTTAGCGCGTAGCTTATTATTCCGGTTAACGTTTAGCATACTCCGTAGTATAATCTCTCTTTCTTTCTCCTGACAACGATACCGCTGTAAGTACTTTCATCTGACAGGTATTTCCCTCAATCAGCGAACGGCAGACCCGTTCCGTTGTTCCCACTGTAATCAATCACTCGACGAAAGCTACCTTCAGTTAACTAAGTGTTCACTGAAGAAGCTAGCACCTTCCGAACAAAGCCGCCAGATTTTTTCGTCGTCGTCCCAGCAATCAAACTTGCCGGTGTTTTAATATATCTGCGATCAAATGATTCATAGCACAAACTAATCTGGTTTAATGCGGGCAGGAAGAAGAAACCGCATCTGCTTCGCGAAGCGGGAATTGGAGGGCCGAATCAAACGCGCGCGAGCCGCGACAAAAAATGGCCACCCGCGGTTGACTCGAAGTCTCGAACAATGGTGAAGCTGCCGCCGGGCTAAGCTGCACGATAGCCATTGTACTAAACCAAGCCCTCCGCCTGCATTTCGCCACACACGAACAGACACAGAGCGCGCGAGCCAAATGGAGCCCCGCCGTCTCCGCTTCCCTCTGCTCCTCCTCGTCGCCGTCGTCCTCGCGTGCCGCCGCTGCGGCGCGCAGGACGCCCCCAACGCCACCGTCCCGGCGCAGTTCGCATGCATGGTGCCCACGCCGTGCGACACGTACGTCGTGTACCGGACGCAGTCGCCGGGGTTCCTCAACCTCAGCGTCATCTCCGACCTATTCGGCGTGAGCCGCGCGATGATCGTCAGCGCCAACAACCTGACCACCGAGGACGGGGTGCTGCTGCCGGGCCAGCCGCTGCTCCTGCCCGTCAAGTGTGGCTGCACCGGCAACTCCTCCTTCGCCAACATCACCTACCCCATCCAGTCCGGCGACACCTACTACGCGCTCGCGCTCACCGCCTTCGAGAACCTCACCAGCTACGGCCTCGTCCAGGAGCTCAACCCCGACGCGCCGGCCAACACGCTCAAGATCCATCAGGAGGTCATTCTGCCGCTCTTCTGCCGGTGCCCCACGCCGGCGGAGCGGGCAGACGGGGTGCTCAAACACATCACCTACCTGTGGCAACCGTTGGACGACGACATGGACGGGGTGAGCAAGCTGATGAACGCGTCAAAGCAGGCCATCGCCAAGGCGAATAACGTCTCAACGGACTTCACCTCCAACGCGGCGATACCGATGCTGATCCCGGTGTCACAGCGGCCGCAGCTTCCGCCCCTGCAGTATAGTGCTAGTACCAGAGATTCTGGTGCTGGCAAGCGCAGCCCTGACGGCGTCACCATCGCAGTCACCGTCGCGGTGTCTTTCGTCGCGTTCGCCGCCTTGTGCGTGGCGGTTTTCACGTACCGAAGGTACCGTCGTCGCGACAAGGCCACGGTGCACCTGGGAAACAGGTTCGCCGCGAACCCGAGGCTTTGTTGGAACCAGAAAGACTTTCACAGCAGCAGCGCCATAGCTCGCATGATCAACAATGGAGGCGACAAGCTGCTCACCAGCGTGTCCCAGTTCATCGACAAGCCTATCATCTTCGGCACCGAGGAGATCATGGAGGCGACGATGAACCTCGACGAACGGTGCAGGCTCGGCACCTCCTACTACCGCGCGAAGCTCGACGGGGAGGTGTTCGCGGTGAAGCCGGCGAAGGGCGACGTCTCGGCGGAGATGCGGATGACCCAGATGGTTAACCACGCCAGCCTAATCAAGCTGGCCGGCATATCCATGGGCGCGGACGGGGAGTACACCTTCCTCGTCTACGAGTTCGCCGAGAAGGGGTCGCTCGACAAGTGGCTGTACCAGAAGCCTCCGTCCTCGCTGTCGATGCCGTCGTCGTCGAGCGATCGCCCCGTGGATACTCTCCTGTGGAACCAGAGGCTGGGCATCGCGTTCGACGTCGCCAACGGGCTGCTCTACATGCACGAGCACACGCAGCCGAGCATGGTGCACGGCGACGTCCGCGCACGGAACATCCTCCTCACCGCGGACTTCAGGGCCAAGATATCCAACTTCTCCGTGGCCACGCCGGCGACGCTGGACGCCGCGGCGACGAGCAGCGACGTGTTCGCCTTCGGCCTGCTGATCCTGGAGCTTCTCTCCGGCAGGAGGGCCATGGAGGCGCGCGTCGGCGCGGAGATCGGCATGCTGTGGCGGGACATCCGCGCGGTGCTGGAAGCCGGCGACAAGAGGGACGCGAAGCTGAGGAAGTGGATGGACCCGACCCTTGGCGGCGTGTACCACCTGGACGCGGCGCTCAGCTTGGCCGGCATGGCGCGGGCTTGCACGGAGGAGGACGCGTCGCGGCGGCCGAAGATGGCCGACGTCGTGTTCAGCCTCTCGATGCTGGTGCAGCCGCTGCCGGTGGGGGACGCGTTCGAGAAGCTATGGCAGCCCAGCTCGGATGAGAACATCGGGATCGTCAATGAAGTGGCGGCACGTTAGAATCGACACGTGACAGAATTTACTGACTAATCTTGTGAGTTACTACTACTATGGTGCGTTCAGTATTTTTGGTACCTTCTGTGAATGTGTACATGTTACCGTGATGTACATTATGTTTCTTCACCCTGTATTCTGCAGACCAAGTTGAGATTTTGTTGCAGCTTGCAACTGCGGTGGATAATACTCACTATCATGAGACGTCCCTTGCGTTATGCGTTAGGCAGAGATTCGGATGCGAATGTGCCGTTTCTTGTGTTCAGATTAGAAGATTAGACTCACCTAGTTACCCAACAATAGAAGAAAAAATAGCCCTTTATGTGAGAATGATTCAGAAAAGAGAAGAGTACGCGAAGTGGTGATCCCGTCAAACAGACTTGTTCAACCTTCAAACCCACTCCCGTGGAGGAAGAAAGCCAGATAAGAGCTCGGTTGATTCGCAGGATTTTCAGAATGTAGAAATAGAAAAAATATATGATTGGAGTAACATGTCCTCTCCAATCCTATAGGATTAGAAAACTACATGATTTTAGATCCACAACCATTTGATTGCACGGGAAACCCAAAAAAAATTGTAAAAGAGGTTCAGTGAAGGTAAATTATCCTCCAAAACATAGTGCAAATGAATTCTTTGTAGGAATTTCAAAGGATTGCAATCATATGAAACAAACAACGTTATGGATCCAAATTCTACAAACATCTTCAGAGCCATCTTCAATACGGTGTGTGACAAGCACAATAGATAGCTGCTATTGGTGTCAGGCGCTCTTGAGGGGAGGGGCTGCCTCCAACAGCGTCCACGTCCTCCCAACGGACATCCCAGGTATTGCATTGTTTTTGTTTTCTAAAAAAAATCACTCATTAGATCTTGGCGTTTCACTAAACGCACCCAATGAATATTATGTGGCCATAACCTATAACATGGCACACGGGCTCCTTCCCATAGCCACCAAAAATTCTAGAAATGAAGTGGCATCATGATAGAGTTAAAACTTAACAAACTTATCTACTAATGTTTTGAGTTACTACGGTGTTTCAATATCTTCTATTCACTATAAAGATACTCCGGTCGTAGCAGCCGGAATTTTTAAAAGAACTATCATATAAAAGAAAAGGTATAAGATATAAAGATGGAGGTGCCTACATGAATATGCAGATTTCATTGGTTAAAGTAATTGAGAGGCTGAATTTATTTGACATGAAATTGTTGTATATTTTATGATTAAAAATTGGTGAGATGAACACATGGATGAAAAATACAGATGACATGGATAGCTTGCATGTCCAAATAGACTATCATTAATGAATACACTGAAACATGGCATGCGCAATTGATTGAGTAGAGAAATAGATGGCGTGGATAGATTGCATGAAAAGATATAGGGCCCCAAAGATATATACACTTTTTTAGCGAAAAATCCACTAACCTATTAATAATTATCAACGGTAGTACAAATAGCCTACAAAGTAATAAAAATTACAATGTGACAAGTGAATATTTAAAACAAGAAATGGATCCAAATTACAAATAGTATAGATTTATAAATTGTATTACTATGTTATACAGTATGCTGCTCCACTCTGTACTCTCACAGATCATGTTAACATTTCGCTACACCTTCCAACTGCAGGGGACAATAGAGCATGAGACGTCCCATGCGTTATCCATTCAAGTCACAGATTCGGATGTCAATGTATCGTTTCTTTGTGTTCAGATTGAAAGGTTGTGTTCGCATGATAGAAGACAAAATATCCCTTTATATGTTATAATGATCCAGAGAAGAGTGTGACAATGTAACAATGGACTTGTTCAACTAATGCGTGCTATGGAAGGGAGAGTTTGATGAGTTTTTTATGGGAAATATATTGGAAAAACGTGCCGCTAGAGTCCCACTTTGTGACGGGAAAATAAGTTGCGAGGGTCATGTTGTGGGTCCTGGCAACTTTGACATTTTTTTATATTTTTTTTGGATTTTGCATGCACCAGTGGATCTAGATCCTATGGCACATGTGACGCGTGGGAGCTAGATTTATAACATGCGCATGTTGATGAGCTCATTTTTTATAGTGAGACGGAGGCATTTTTTTTACCGAAATTGAAGAGTGAGGGTAAAGAGTTACATAGTGGGTTCCTCATATTCAATGCTTTCGACATGTCTAAGCTAACATCCAAAGGAATGACCAATGGACTAGGCCCGGCGAGGCCAACCCTTTCTGTCTTCCTTGTCGTCGTGTTGCACCGCCAGTTGTTACAGTGCCACCTCGGCGCATCCACTATCGTGGAAAAATCACGGCAATAGTCATTGGGATAGCATACAAAAAGGTGATGCCAGGCATGTGGTGAAACCGAGGGAACGTGATTGACATACATGATGTACCCAGGTTTAGGCTCTCATGGTGGAGGTAAAAGCCTACTCCTCTTTGGTTGTATTAGGCCAACACTCGAGGTTATGTAGTCTATGGCTTGATTATCCATACCCTCGAGGGGTCTTTGTGTTGGATTTATATAGGAAACTGGCTAGGGTTACAAGATGTCGAGTTGGTTTGGTAGATTTAAGAGTTCTAGCCTACAACTTATGTCGTGTCTTCTACTGAAAGTTTTATCACTAGTATAGAGTGACACTAAGAATATGCCTCATTGGAAATGACAGCAAATAAGGCCCGCATGAAACATAATTGTGCTTGGAAAACGCGAAGCCTACCGAAAATGGGTCACTGACGCTAAGTAAACATGGGCCACGACTTTCCACAAATATCCATTACCCCTATGTTGCCAACGGGTATTTATCAAACACCATTTCCAATACAAGTCTCTCTAGAAATGGAGACACCAAATTCTCCATTGCCGATTATTCCACTTTGTTTATATATAACCATGTTAAGCTCCTACCCCTTACTCAATCATAACTCTCGTCCTGCATCTGGATGCGCTGCAGTGGTGGTGATCACGATGACCAAGCTGTATCGTGCCCTATTTTTGCAGGAGGGTGCGCATCTGTTGCTCCTCTCCTCTTTGGCCAGATCTAATTTTGCTAAGTGGGAGGTTCCCCGGGAAGCGAGTACTTAGAAGAAGCCTTGCGGTGGTGGGTGCATTCGGTAGGCATCGCTGCATCAGGCACATTCGGCTGGCATCTGGTGTAGCCCTCCAACATATGGATTCATCTCTAGCATTAGGCATAGGGTAACTGATACGTCTCAAACGTATCTATAATTTTTGATGCTCTATGCTTGTTTTACACCAATTTGTATATGTTTTGCTCATACTTGGTTGCACTTTTATACATTTTCTGACACTAACCTATTAACAAGATGCCACAGTGCCAGTTCCCTGTTTTATGATGTTTTGTATTTCAGAAAAGTTGTACAGGAAATATTCTCAGAATTGGACGAAACAAAAGCCGAAGTCAATATTTTACCCTAACGAAGACGGAGTCCAGAGGGGGGGGGGGGGGTTGAAGAAAGGCAGCAGGGCGGCCAGACCAGCCCTAGGCGCGGCCTAGCCCTGGCCCGTGCCTAAGGGTGGTGTGGGACCCATGGCCTCCACCGACATCGCCACTCCGCCTATTTAATCACGATCTCGAGGAAAACCTAAATACCCGAGCCTCCATCCACGAAAAGTTCTGCCGCGGCCGCCATTGCAGACCCTAGCTCGGGAGGGTTTGGAAGCTCTTCCCGGCACCATGTCGAAGGGGAAAATCATCGCCAGATGCATCTACATTGCCATGCCCGCCTCCGAAGTGATGCCTGAGTAGTTCATCCATGGACTATGGGTCCATTGCAGTAGCTAGATGGTTGTTTTCTCCAATTTGTGCCTCATGTTTAGATCTTGTGAGCTGCCTACCATGATCAAGTTCATCTTTATGTAATGCTACATGTTGTGTTTGCTGGGATCCGATGAATATTGTGTACTATGTTGAGATCGATTATATATTCTTGTCATATGTTATTTGTGATCTTACATGCTCTCCATTGCTAGTAGATACTCTGGTCAAATAGATGTTTGTCACTTCAAGAGGGAGTATTTATGCTTGAGTAGTAGGTTCATGCATCTAGTTTTCTGGAAGAGTGACAATAACTTCTAAGATTGTAGAGGTTCTGTTGGTACTAGGGAGAAAACAACAATGTTTTATCCAAGGGTAATTCTATTGTTTTACTTTACACACATTGCTTAATGCGATAATATGTTGCTTGCAACTTAATACTGGAAGGGGATCGAACGATAACCGGAAGGTGTATTATTAGTCATAGACGCAGTTGGACTACGGTCTATGTATATTATGTTGTAATGCCCAGACGAATCTCGTAGTAATCATCTTGTCATCCATGGTCGGTATTCTGTCAATTGCCCAACTATAATTTGTTCACCCATCATGTTATTTATCTTTATGGAGAGACACCTCTAGTAAACTGTGGACCCCGGTCCTTTCCTTCACTCTGATAAATTCATCTATTGCAATCCTGTTCTATTTACTTTCTGCAAGCATTGTTCTCTTTAATTATTGCAAACATCTCTTTCCACTCGATGCGTTTAATCCTTTGTGTTCAGCAAAACCGGTGAGATTGACAACCTCACTGTAAGTTGGGTTAAAGTATTTTGGTTGTGTTGTAATGTACCATGTTGTTGCTGACGCCGATAGTGCGCCCTGCCACAAGCCAACTAGCAACACCTTCAGAAGTCACGCCTTTCTCCTATTGGTCGATTAAACCTTGATTTCTTACTGAGGGAAAACTTGCTGATGTGCTCATCACACCTTCCTCTTGGGGTTCCCCAACGGTGTATGAAGATTGCCCAACAACCAAGGTGAGCCAATACGTCGGTTCCAGAGAAGGAGACTCAACCAAAGTAGGATTCTTGACGAACAAGGCAAGAAGACGTAAAACAAGGAAAGATTAGAAGTAGAACTCTTTGTAACCTAGCCAAACCCGGACAAAACTCTCGAGACCTGGCCTGCAATATATTAGGGCCAGGAGGGGTTCTGCCGAGGGACACAACTACAACAGATAGATTCACCGCAAGTCTAGAGCTAGGTCCTTAGAATCTTAGCCTCTCGACGAGTTCATATCCATAGCCTTCGGCTACCCCATTGCAACCCGATATATTCGATAATCAAGATCAGACAAGTAGGAAGTAAGGGTTTTACCTCATCGAGGGCCCCGAACTTGGGTAAATCTCTCTCCCTGTCTGTTTGGTATCCGATGTCACGTGTCAGCCTGTAGGATTCCGTCAACCCTAACCCCCTAAAGGTGGGCATTGCTGGGGAGCACCCTCGTCAATTGGCGTTGTCTGTGGGAAACTTGTCGGCACAAGGCGCGGCATCGGCTGCTTCGATCATATCATCTGCGACTCCACCAACATCACTGACGCCATCGTCGGCTCCTTTGACACCAATATTGGGAAGCTCGATTCGTTTCGGGTCCTTCGAGTTTACTCCACACAATGACTCGTCTCGTATGATCTTTTCGGGTTTGCAAGGCGGGCTGGATATGGCGTTCGGAAGTGTCCACTACTGCATCGACGCCGAGGGCATCCTTCGGCTACCTGATCCGTTCACCCCCAGCACGACAAGGACTCCATCTTCATTGGCAGCAGGATCGACCGCATCTACTCCGGTCTCGGTCGGTCTATCGGTTGCGTTATCAGCATCAACACCAACGTCTTCGCCATCATCGACTCCGCGCCGTTCGACATCATCTATGTCTGTTGGATCTGATGACTCTGCATTGTCCGATCTAACATCATACTATTGTCTCAACTGCGACATCAGGCATGGACTGGGTTCGGATGACACGACGTTCGTGTGCAGCGCCAGTTATTCTTCGGATGAGGAAAGTATCGACAGTATCGCCAGGGCAGCCACCTAAAGTGTGGCGCATCATCAAATCTACGCTATCATCAACTCAGTCAACGGAGGACTTTCTGAAGGAGAACACACCCCACGCGCCAATCGTGGGCGTCGCAACATTGAGAATAGTGCTAGTAATGATAATAGTGACTACACTATTACCGATGAAGAGTGGGAAATTGCTCGTGCTGCTATAACCAATAATTCTCGAATCCCTTCTGGAGCTTCGGCAGGGACCCTTAACGCATACCATACTATTTTAGAAAGGAATCGAGAGAGGTTGTCAAACGAGAAAGAAGATCTCGATCGACGCCGACACGCAGCTGACCGGTCCAGCGAGCGACGTAGAGCATCACATGGGAGTGCATCTCGTAGCAATCAAGTTTTAGGAAGATATCGACCGCGAATGCCTCGACTTTCGGAAGATGATGCAAGGGAGATTACTTCAAACTTGTCCAACTCCTTTATGATCATGGACACCGCAGGCATGCTCAGATCGAAAACTATCGAGGGAGCAATAGCTAACCTCGCAACCTATTTGATCAATCGCCAGCCGACACCTAATGGACCCATGGAGCAAGCTCATCGAGGTGCGCTGGAGAGTCTCGCGATCCTTGCAGATAAACTCACCCCTGAGAAGGAGAAAGCCACACATCAGGGCAGTGGATCCAAGCATCGTTCAAAAGATGCTCGTAATTATATTACGCATAGCAAAATTGACAAAGCTCGTCGTTGGCGTGTTGCAAGGGAAGGATATGATAGCAATGATTCTGAAGAGACCCAGGAATATGACGACAAATTTTGAGGAGCCGATTGCTTAAGTTACAAGATTCGGGAGACGATGCCACCGAAGAGATTCAAGCCTACTCCCACCGATGCTGCTAAATATGATGGGCAGCAGGAGCGAAGGTCTTGGATAGATGATTACCTACAAACTGTGATCTTGCACAAAGAAAACCAAATAGCAACAATGCAGTGCTTGCAAGTTTACCTCAAGGATTCGGCACGAGCATGGTTGAGAGGCCTACCGAAAGGATCTATCAGATCCTGGGAAGATTTTGTTGATGCCTTCGTCAAGAACTTTCAGGCCACTTACAAGAGACATGTTGGAATCGAAGAACTGTGTCAGTGTCAGCAGAAGCCGAAGGAATCAATGCGCACGTACATCTGGCATTTTACTAAGCTCCTGAACGCGGCTGACGAGGTTTCCGTCTACAGAGCGATTGATGCTTTCAACGATGACATCCGACGAGAATCCTATATCAAAGAACTTGGCCGAAAGAAGCCTAAAACCATTACTAAACTTATGGAGATTGCTAACAGTTGGGCTGATGAGAAGATGATGTAAGGAAGCCTCATCCGCGCAGTGACAATGAAGATGATGACCAATAGAGGCATGATTCAGGCCATCGGCGTGATCGCCATAAAAAGAGGAAAGACCGAGGGTACGATGATACCAACATCGTGGATGCTGGATATTCGGATCGACGCGATGATCGGCGTGATGATCGGTATGATGATCAGCGTGGTAACAGGCGCGATGATCGTCGGGATAACAATCGCAGTGGCTTTGGGGGAAATGGTGGTAATTATAAGGAGCAACCTCCACGGGTCCCAGAGTTACCATTTGCTGAGCAATTAAAAGCTACTTGTTATATACATGCGTACGTCGACCCCAAGGATAACACGAAGAAGTCGAGCCATTTGCTCAGGGACTGTCGATAATTTATCAATTTTCAGAAGTTCTACGAAACAGGCAGGGGATAGCCGCAGCCGCCGAATGCTGGACGCGCAGAGTGAAGCCGCGGAAGGCGGCAGCGAGGACGAAGCCGGACGGCTGGACCGATGAAAGGTGGCAGGAAGACTGCCTACGGCGCAATTTGTCGACGGTGGAGTGGAGGGGGCGGTCGGTGGTGGAGCAGGAGAAGAAGACGACGACGTCGCTTGCGCAATAGAAGGCCGCGCTGGCCACGGTCTCGCTGCGACCAGCGCGAGCCCATGGAGTACATCGACTAGTGCATACATTCCGAGAGTGGCGTCCTCGTCGACACCCGGTTTCTTCGGCGATGCCGCATCGGCAACGCCCGGGTGCCCGACACCGAACTTGTTGCCGCGGTACGAGGATGCGCTGCCGCATGGAGGCTTCAACCCGAACGCCTTGTTCTCCCGACGTACGAGGCGTAGCAGCGCCAACAAGGCCACGGTGCGGATGGCGTTGCCTTCACTGGCATCGGTATCAGCGACGGAGCAGCCAGACCGGGCAGAGCAGGACGAGGTCGTCATGTTCGACGGCCCTACGTCGACTTAGGATGCGCCGTCGATGTCGCTGAACCCCTTCTTCTAAATTATGTTCAATTTGCACCCCCGGTTTGTAATATGATCGTGTCCAGTGCTTTGATCACGGCGATTTTGGCGGGAACAATCTCTTTTGAATGTGAACTATTTGAATTTATGTTTGGGTGATTATGGGGATGGAACTGAACAACAACGTCCCCCAAACGTGACACGAAACACATTTTTGGAACGCTTTGCGAGACGCGAGTGGAGATGCTCTCATCTGTCATCTGCCAACCTGAGTGGTCCCAACCCAATCTCTTACCTTAAGCTATTCTGTGCCATCACAAAAGCTGAGCCAATTTAGTTTACCTCACAAATATAAGAGAACTAAGTTCATTCTAATCCTTATTTAAACACCACCGCTATAGAAACATGCATACGTGATTGAGAATAAACCGGTTTATTTTTACAGTCACGTTGCTAAGCACGGATTGATCCAAATATGAAAGTAGAATACATATATTTACAAGGGAAATACTCCATTCTTGCAATAATGTAGTGCATATAAGATTTTTTAGAAGTCAAACAATATAATGTTTGACCAAGCTTATTAAGAAAAGAATTCATATCGATGATATCAAATATATTACCAAATGAAAATATACGATACGATGAAACTAATGGTATTAATTTGGTATTTTAGTTGTTGATTTTTCTTTTCCACATGGTATTAATTGTTTGACTTTTAAAAGATCTTACACTACATTTTGGTAAGGAAGGAGTATGTAATTGTTTCCTAATTTTGTGTTCCGAAGTAGTTTTGTAATTGTTTCCTAAATTTATGTTTCTTAATTAGGAAGCACATAATTAGGAAACAATTACGTACTCCTTCCTTGCATAAAAACAAGTATAACCAAATTGAAACCGTAGATTATGTAACGGATGGTCCATCGATAGTTCGACACGGGATTAATGCATCGCAACGCCAAGCACGACCTTAAGTCTTTAGTTACCGCCTCCCTAAGCACGGCATGTGATCTATTGCGGATTTATCGCCTGAAGTAAAACGCCACTACTGCCATATATCACGACACCTGAAATAACGTCGCACCGACTAAATCCAAGCCACTACACCTAAATTTTCGCGGAATGGCATGAATTGGACACGACATTGAGCGCTGGTCGTGCCTTCCTCCAATTTCTCAACGAACCCCGATATACCCTCCCGATCAAGTTCATACCTAATCTCTCTCGCACGTCCTCCACGCCACGCCTATATAAATCGCAAGTCAGAAAACTTATTTGGCCAATTCCTCTTCTAGCTGCAACACTCCACCGCATATCATCCCAAGAGACCATCCACAGCCAGCCCTACAATCTCTTCTCCAAATCGCTCCCATGGAAGCTGCACGGATCTTCCTGCTCCTCCTTGGTACGTTTGCATCTTTTCTGTTAGAACTTCTTTTGGTTGATTCAGCCATGGCGTGTGTGTGTACTGTGTTCGTATGTTAATATCTGCTCACTTGTGTGCAGCAGGAGTCATCTGGTCGCGTGCACAGCTCGGTGCCGAGGCAGCTGGCACCACGGTTTTCACGCTGCGCAACAACTGCACCCACGCGATCTGGCCGGCCACATTGTCCGGCAACAGCGCCGCCGCCATCGGGGGCGGCGGCTTCGAGCTCGCCGCCGGCGCCACCGTCTCTTTCCCGGGCCCGACGGGCTGGTCCGGCCGCTTCTGGGCGCGCACGGGCTGCGTCGCCTCCGGCGCGTCGACCCTCGCCTGCGCCACGGGCGACTGCGGCGGCGCCGTCAGTTGCTCCCTCGGCGGGGCGACGCCCGTGACGCTCGCGGAGTTCACCCTGGGAGGCGCCGACGGGAAGGACTTCTACGACGTGAGCCTGGTGGACGGGTACAACGTCGGCATCGGCGTGGTGGCGACGGGCGCCAAGGTGAACTCGTCGACGTGCGGCTACGCCGGGTGCGTGGCCGACGTGAACGCGCTGTGCCCCGCGGAGTTGCAGGTGACGGGAAAGGAAGGCGACCTGGAGGGGAAGACGGTGGCGTGCCGGAGCGCGTGCGAGGCGTTCGGGACGCCGGAGTACTGCTGCACGGGCGCGCACGGCGGGCCGGACAGCTGCGGCCCGACCAAGTACTCCAAGCTCTTCAAGGCGGCGTGCCCCGGGGCGTATAGCTACGCCTACGACGATGCCACCAGCACCTTCACCTGCGGCGCCGGAGCGCAGTACCTCATTACATTCTGCCCAGCGCAGTAGTAGTAGAAGGATACCTTGCCGATCCTGCTTGTCCGGCCAGTATAGATCTCATTGAACTTTTGATTAGAAGTTTAGAACATTACTAGGAGTACTATACTGTTAACTTTTTATTAGAACATTACTAGTACTATACTGTTATTGAACTTTTGATTAGAACATTGCCAGTTTTACAGAGAAGGATTACTATATCTGTTCATGTTATATTTGTTATGTATTCATAATATTGGCCGCCCGGCGAGCTCCCGGTCTCCACCGCTGGTCGAGCTCCCGCCGCCTAGGCCTCACACCAAACTATCCCTCTCCCTCTGAATTTCTTCAGCGTCGTGCTTGAGGATCCTGTAATACCAATTCAGGAACGTGTGTAAACATAAATTCAGCCTGTACCAACATTATGGTGGTTGATCGAACTTGGTTTGAACAAAAATGTCAGGCTGATATTAAAAGATCTTGAAGGAATTAGCAAAGTTCATCTGCTTATAGATGATGCAAATATTTGATTAGTACATCATCTTGATTTATTAATATTTGAAAAGTTCATCCGCTGGTTGCACTTGTTAGGTGGCGTACCCGTATTTCACCATGCTCAATTGCTTGTCTATGCAGGGACCATACAGGGAAGGTCCCGTGGGCAGGCAATGGTGCTCAACTGAAGTGTCAAGACATGACTGAAGCTGAAGCAATGGCATGCCTTTTTGGACTCCAGACTGTAGGTGTTCACGAAGGGAGTAATGTTTCTATAATCCTGGAATCTGATAGCTCGTTGGTAGTTGAAGCAATCGAGCGAAGAAACCAGGGTCGATCTCGCTGGAAGTTGTATGAGGAGATTAATATGATCCAGGATAGTTGTTTTCGGTTTGAAGTTGTGAAAATAGGAACAAAGAGTAACAAGGCAGCTCATATATTTGCTGATGTAGCTAGATTGTGGAGAATGAAGCTGTAAAACATGTTAGCCAAAATATATGAAAGCTCTCTTTTCCCGCAAAAAAAAATTTGTTGTGCCCTACGGAGAAGTCCCACCACACTCCAAGTACACCGAAGCACCGCATATCAAGCAACACCTTCAACATGGAAGCAACAAAGACACCGCCGTTGCCTAGACTAGTCCTAGGGCTACCTTCGGTACGCGAAGGGGAGTGTGTAGGGGGTACACCGTGCGCCCTTCAGGAACGGCGGCACCTGTAGGAGTCACCTCATCGGTTTCGAACGAGCCGACATGAATTTCTCCCGACCCCCAAAACCACCACCTAGACGATCCGGAGTGCTTCACCCAACCTTTCGCCTACCAACACGCGCCACACGATGGTCTTGAAGCCATCCTCATTTTCTCATTGTGGTCACCGTCGCGAGGCCTAAAGGGAGAGAATGGGATATCATGGTCGAGGGTGGCAACACTGCAACAACGCGGGAGGGAACAACATCCTTTCATGGTAGCCGACCAAACGTGACAGGAAGGACACAACGGGGACCTTCTGGCCCAGTCAGGACCAAACTAGCCCATAAAGTCCCCGCCTCCATGTTGTAGCAGTCGGCTGACAGCGCCACCACCACTCATCCCTACCAATGCACCTATTCCACCTCTAGGGAGTGTCGTCCCGTTCCTGAGGCGGACCGCCGAAACCTAAATAGGTCCAAGATCTGAGCCAGGAGGGTGCTTCCGACCGTACTCAGGTGACGAGTTGCCTCGAGAACAATCTAGCCGCACCGGACCTGTACAGGCCGAAGAACATCGCCGTGGGGCATCGTGCATCGCCCCACCGCACGAGGGCGAGATAGGAGAGAAGAATTTTTCTCGCTATTGTCCCTTGTACCTTCGATTTTAACCCAATCGACCTGGTCAAGAAATTCTGACCGAGAATTAGCAGAACGCTTATTCAGCACTCATAGATGTGTCCCAGGTATATCATGCCCCACGTGTTAATGCGGGGAGGGGTGTCACTTCTATACATGGAGACACACATCCCTATGAGCATGTTAAAAAAAACTAGGTCAACGGTCGTAAGATTGATGATATTACTACATACGTTTTGCTACCAATGAAATGTCTCATCTCTTTCGCCTTCATAAGACACAAAGATGTTAAATCGATCTATAGTTTGAGTTATGGAGAACCGATGGTATAATTTCCCTCCTAACCATCCAACATCAACTTGGTTCACACATTCATCATTTTATTCAAACTGACACCATACGTGTATGTTCGATCTATTTTCACGATGAAACGATAAACTTTACAAATTAAATGCCTCGTGAAAAGCCATTAAGATTACTCTTGACTTTAACTATTGGTGTACTCCCTTCATTCATTGTTACCTCACATTCTTGGTTTAGTGTATGTCAAAATTATAAAGGTTGAGCAAAAATAGTAAAAAAATATCAACACTCATAATACAACTTAAAAAACATAACTTTTGATAATTCTAACATGGTAGATGTTAATGCTTTTAACTATTTAATCAAACACTACAAAGTTTAACTTTAACTAAACTTAAAACGCGAGGTAATCATAAACGAAGGGAATATACAATAGTAGAAATGGGCCTTTAGTCCCAGTCATTAAAAGCCTTTAGTCCCGGATATGCAATCGGGACTAAAGCCCCCCCCTTTAGTCCCGGTTGTGTTGCAAACCGGGACTAAAGTGCATCCACGTGGCTGTTCTTGGGCGCGCGGGGTGGGGGGCTTTAGTCCCGGTTGGTGTTAACAACCGGTACTAAAGTCCTCCACGCGTCAGGCGAATGGGCATGCCCGTTTCTCTGCCGCTGCAGAGGTTTAGGGTTTATGTTTTTCATTCAAATCGTCGATATTACATGCAGCAATCAAGGAAGGATTACACAACACCGTCATGAATATAGACATTGTCATGAATACAGTAATGCATATACAATATAAATATCCACATAATCGACGGTATAACTTAGGATTCCTATGTTCTAAATACATATTGCCGACGGTATTCTCCTTTTGCATCTATATATGGCCTCCGTAAGTAAGAATCCTGCAGACTCTTCTTGAATTGCTCGTACGCGATCCTTTGTTAGGAGATTGTCCCGCAGACTTTCGATCTAATGTAAAGAAGGGGATCAATATATATGAATGAAACTCAACACAATTGTAGCTAGGCATGAAACCAAACCGAATCAGGTGGGTGTGAAGGGTTGTCGAGGAAGAGTAATCCTTCTTATTCGGACAGTCAACACATGGATAACACATAAAAGCATCCGGCCGTTTGTTTTCCTCAGCCACACGGATAAAAAATTTTGGGCCCGCAGTGAACTCGTTATGGCGTCGGTCAACGTACGTCCATTGTCGGTCCATCTGCATTATATAATTAAGTTTATGAAACACCATTACAGAAGATCATGAATAGTGAAGCGATGTTCATCGACACATGTATTTTATCAATGACCGATGAAAAAAAATAAAGTTGTTAACCTCGATTGAGAAGGAAAAAAGAGTAGAAAACTTATGTGTGGCTTGAGCACTTCATATCGTATTTGTTTTGTGTGAACTCAAGTAGCATCATGCTCTTAGGCATTTTATCGAGCACCCCTTATGCATGAGAAGGGAAAGTATATAGTGCTGGACCTTTAGTCCCGGTTGGAGATACCAACCGGGACTAAAGGAGCTCACGGCATGGTGCGGCAGGCCGCAAACCCTTTAGTCCCAGTTGGTATCTCCAACCGAGACTAAATGTACCAACCAAACCGGGACTAAAGGGGGACGGTGGCCCCGTACGCGTCCTCGCAGCTTGAACCGAGACTAATACTCATATTAGTCCCAATTCTTAATGCGACCGGGACTAATGCGGTTTCTGCCTCCGAATGGAAGGGATGTTCTCTACTACTGATACCTAGACAAAATTCTCCTAGTCTCTTAGCCCAAATTCTCCTAGATGACATAACAATGTAACTATCAGTTAAATTTGGAGCAGCAAGTTTCTTACGCATTTTTTTACTTACCATGGTATCTAAGAGGTCAGAAAGATTTTTAATAAAGCGGCTTGCTTACTTAGGGCACGACCAAAAAGCGCCCCAAAGCATGCTAGGCCAGACCGCCTACCTACTTCGCAGATTTGGACTACACAAGCCTGGTCCGGACATCGGGCCAACGTTTTCTGGCTCAGCCCAGGAATTTTGAGCCTGGCTACCCATGCACAGGGAAGGAGTACATTCAAGCCACGAGGCATGAGATGGTCAGAACATCTTTTGTTTTTGACATGGGTCAGAACATCTATTTAGACGCAAGTAAATCTGAGAGGATTTCAGATTTAGCGACCGTACTCTTCTTGTGTGAAGTTTTCTACGGGAAAACCTCAAAACCTCCTCTTCTTGTTGAACGCTAGGTGCTGCATAGTTTCATCTTTCGAACACCGACCGTTTAATCATTTTTTTCACGATAAAATGGTAAAACTTACAAATTAAACTCAAAACGTTGGTGCCATTAAACTCACGCCATGGACCCTGACCGGACTCTCTACAATCTACACGTCTCAAACTACCAGTGATGTACGTGCGTCACGTGCCTAAACAGTACACAACTCGGCATCACACATTCACACTCGCTCTGCCCAGGAACGGACCGTTCACCTTGCTTGAGCGCGTTGTAGCGGGCGACGTCGAACCGGCGGTCCCGCATGAGGCGGCGCTGCCTGGACGCGAAGCGGCTCCGGTAGAAGCCCTCGAAGGACGGCTCCGTAGCCGTGCGCATGAAGAAGGTGTAGCCGGACATGAAGTAGATGGAGGTGACGTAGAAGCAGATGGGCTCCATGACGTCCCACGACAGCTCCCAGAAGGTGAGCCGCATGAAGCCCAGCGTCTGCGCCGCCAGCAGGCCCAGCCCGCACCACAGCTCCCGCCGCACCTGCGCCGCCGCCGTCGCGTCGATGGCCGCCTTCTGCTCCTCCATCGCCCGCAGCTCCCGCATGCGCGCCTCGTCGTTCGCCAGGGCGGCTACCGTGCGCGCCGGCGCCGGCAGTATGCTCCCGATCGCCCTGGCCACCATGTCGGGGCGGAGGAAGACCGCGTCGGCGAGGACGATGACGACGCCGGACTCGTCGAGCGTCCTGGCCAGCCTGCGCCCGCCCTCCACGCCGCCGGCAATGTCGACGCAGAGCGCGGCGTAGTCTGAGACGGACACGACGCTCTGGGCGTTGCCCCTCAGCGTGGCGCGCGCCACCTCCATCTCCGCCGCCCTCGCCACCTTCTTCGCCTCCTGCAGCGTCACGCCCACCTCCGCAGGCGCCCGCGTTACTGCGGTGGGCGGCGTGAGTCCGTCGACGAGGCGGTTGAACAGCTGGTCGCCGACGGGGAAGGCCGGGAAGCAGTGGTGCGGCAGCGGGACGGACACGGTGGAGTAGCGGGCGGTGGTCGGGCGGGGCCGCAGAAATGCGAGCGTCGGGCAATCTTCCACCGCCGGCAGCGCCCGTCGCGCCGGTATGATGGGAGGCGGAGTCTTCGGCACGGCCGCGGTGGCCGCGGTCTTGCCTGCCCATAGGCTCCGTGCTATAGTTCTGCGGAACGCCATTTTCTTGGCTGTCAGGCTCGAGTTTTCCGGACCTTGTGGTGCGTGACAGAGACGAGAGATGTTTGGTGGATGACTTGAAACGGGGGAACGGGGCCGGTATTTATACTGGGTTAGTGTGACGCGGCGGGCAGGAGCGCGTTAGTGGATTGAATGTCTTGACGCTGACGTGACTCATCGATCCAATTACGTCTAGAATTTACAAGCCATACCAGAGAGCTAGATAGACCTGTCGTTAATTCACATGGAGTACTGACTAATTCAGATGTCGATGACACGTACGTGCTGGAAGTTCGTAGCTGGGCGACTCAGTCAGGGTCGTACAAAGGTTGTCACTGACTAATATAGATGTCTATGACACGTACAGGTTGGAAGACAATTGTGGTTACAAAATGGGTAAAAAATATTGATTTTGATCCTCATAATTGTGGTTACAAAATGGAAAAAAAAACTTGATTTTGTGTGTAGATCACATAGGGGCATACAAACTTTTCACGCATATGCTAGACATGTGTATGTACCAATGTTTAAAGTAGCGCACCATTTCTTCACTACGAAGCTCATTATAGCATATCCAGATGGTCAACGCTATATTTTATTAATTTTGCTCGCTATCACGCTATTTGTGAAATAGCATGTTATATCGCGCTAAAACAGTCTCCGCTGACAGTGATTAGATATGATCTCACGGTCTAAGATTAGGTTACTACGTTTTCATAAATATCGTAACATCGAACTTAATTGATATGGCTTTGATCGTGTTACGATACTTATATTTGGGAATGATATGACCCCATTGTTAATGACATATGTGTCCATGATCAGGAAACCTCGATCATCGATTGAGCTCAATGAACCAGTTTGTGAATGCTCACTAGGAACCATGGTTTGTTTACAATACCACACGTGTATTAATGTTTCCGACTAATACAGTTATAGCATGGTACGGAACTATTATGAACTATTGATATATAATATTAAATACTCTTTATTATTTGCCTCTAGGGCACTATATCCAACAAAGAAAAGGTTTCTTTCTCTTTGCTCTGTTGATGAACTATAATCTGTTGGTTACTCTTCTGTATTGGAAGATAATATCCCTAATAATGACATTTTTTTAATAAATAATGTATGCTATGTTGTTTTCCTCGTAAAATATTGATGTTGGGCTTCTAATTTTTTTAAAAACTTTTGGTTGTATGTGGTTATGTATGTATGATCCTGTTATTTTTTACTATATATCATCTATTTTCTGAAATCCTTTATTTGTAGGCTATATCTAATTTTTTAAAATTTCAAAACGCTATTTGAAATATAGCACTCTATTAGCACGATATAGCGTGTATAGCGTCTGGGAGGCCGCCACTATTTCATTTAGTACGCTATTTTAGACCTTGGTATGTACTTGTGTATTTCTTTTTCATTTTTTCTTGAGTTTTAAGAATGTGGTTTTCACTTTTTTTAAACGAGCTTGAGGGAGCTTGGGAGCTAAAGGGAATTTTAGATTTTTGGACAACTTTTGTAGATAATCTAGTCAGCTCGGTACCCATATCAGACAGAGAATTTGAAGGAAACCAGCCCTTTTCAACTTACTTCTTATCTAATTCGCCAAATTATTTTTATTTTAGTCACACAACAAAATTGCTGCTTCTGTTGATGTAATTTAATATTACATTAACTTACTAAAATAGAAAAGCGAGGTATTTTAATTAGTATATACATTTTTTTTTCGATAAAGGGAATATATTAATATCAAGAGATACCAATTACGCCCAGCCTCTGCAACAACGCACCACCCTAATGGCACTACGGATGCACACAGCCAAAAAAAAAGAAAACTAAGAAATAAAGTCCCGCTACAGTATCTCGGGCCTAACAACAGCAATACATCCACCGCCATGACAACACCTGAATTACAGTCTCTCCAAAAAACGACGCCTTCAAGAAGGAAACAGTGCTCAAACACCGTCGTCATCCGATCAAAGATCTTAGGTTTTCACCCTGAAGATAGTCCCCGCTTTCAAAACAATGCCTCCACCAAGGTCACTGCCAGGCACAACCAGTTAAGGCCAGACCTTGGGTTTTCACCCTGAAAGTTAGGACTCTGCGCTTCACCTGTGATGTCGCCCCCACTTTCATACCGCTGATGTGAAGCTCGGACACCAAGCAAGCCCCTCAACAGTGTGGAGACTTGAACCTCCCTTAGCTAGTCCTCCCCTCCGGTCTTCATGAAATTCTCTTCTTCCGACTTTCATCATGGATCCATAGTCACTTGATGTCAACACAGAAAAAGAGCTTCGCGCCGCTCCCTCCAGAACCAAACGGTCGGAATAAACGCATGGGTGCGCACGACCGAATACCTCCGATCCAAGCAAACTCCGGGCAAAGCACCGTTACATTCGCCGGTGGAGCCTTCCGAACTCAACCCTCCGGCCAGATCACGAGTCCAGGCCTCCGGTAGGTCCTCCTCTTCACGCAAGAGAGGCCCTAGGACCGCCGCCTTTATTCAGGTCGGACCCCCACGTCGGCGACCATCCCGGGCTGGCCAACCCAACCCTCCACCGGCGACACCATCGCCGGCTTCCATGCTCCTCCATCTCACCGCCGGATGGCGGTGATAGATCAAACCACCACCACCAACCGCAGGCCGACCCTCTCCGGCGAAGAAGAGGCCACCTCCTCCGTCGAACCCAAGGCTGCTGCCCCGGGCGCCCTCGTGTCGCGGAAGAAGCCCGAGATCGCCTCCACGCACCGACAAGAGGCGGGGGTGGATGGCATGACGCAGACCGAGGGCCTGGCCGCCACCCACCACCAGCCCCTGCCGGAGTGCTGCGGGAAGCCGACGGGAGGAGGGAGACCGCAGCGCCGCCCATCCCAACCGCACCGGCCGGTCCGCCAGGGGACAGCCGACGGGAGGAGGGCCGCCGCCGACGTCGCCCATCCCACGCGCGCCTGCTCCGCCTTGCATCGAGGAGGTTGGATCCGGCCGCCGTTCTTCACGCAGGCGACGAGGAAGGGCCCCCGCCGCCGCCACGCCCCGAGGGACTTTGCCCCGGCGGCGCTACCGGCGGCGGCGGCGACGGAGGGTGGGGTACGGGAGAGGTTAGGGTTGGGGTCTCGTACGGGAGAGCCACGTACCGGAGAGCCACCGTAAAGGCGTTCCAATTAGTATATACATACATGAAATGACTTTATTGGAAAAACATACAGCAAATGTAATATAATACTTTGAGATGGGACATGCTAAATAGGGAGAAAATGCTCGTCACAGAATTTACACGGCACAAAAACAATTTACACCTCGAACCTCCACGAACACACGGCTTTACTAGCCCTATTGTGACCCATGGAGGACACAACACAGTATGGGACAAGCCTGCGAGCTTCGGGAAAGAGTTTGCAGTCGCGATTCTGTAATACATTTCTACGACTTTGCGATCTAAATTGATTAAACATATTTTAATATTCAAGTTAGTAGACTCCATAATTTAATATTCCACTAGTTATCCTACTATGATTTGTGATCTTGCAGAAGGTTTGATCCGAACCAGAATTGTGATTCTGGCTACCTTGGTTTGTAGTGGGATTTCTCATATCTAGAAGATGAGCCCCAGAGTCGCAAGGTACTCTTTTAGTCTATTTTTCCTAATGGAGGTTTTATTGTCCATACACTGCATACTCATATGTTGTGCTATGATATTTTCAACGGTATTCTCGAACAGAATCTCTATATTGCTGCGCAAGCTAGAGTGTTTCACTAAAGCCAACATTGTTTTGCGGTGCTCTTTTTTCCCCGAATGTGATGGTGTGTTTCACAAGAGTCTTTAATATTACTATGTTGTGGTGCTCTATTTGTGTGTTGCGGTCGGCAACTTAGTGGGTTACATAGAAACCTCGTTCTGTTGCGGTGTCTACAACCCTCATTCCCGCATGTTCGAGTTTGGATTTCTAGCTATTTAAACATAGGTCACGGACAACTATTTCAAAGAAAAAATTCAGGAGCAAAATTTATCCCCCGTACTGAGACTGTATCCGTGGACTTGTGCTGTGTGCACAATATATAGGAAGCCACGTGCGACGTGTGCGCAGCCGAAGTGCTTCCTTGCCTAACATAAAGAATGGAAGGGCGTGTTCCATGTTTATCCTTGATGCGAAACCTGGAGGAGATGTACATATGCGGGAGTTTATTTTAGATGAATTACTATTATATGTCCAGAAGTTGTGTTCCGAACTAGCCATCCTCATCGCCTTACCATTTTTTCCTCTCGTCTATAAGCAAGTCATACAACTTGCTGGATTGGTAATGGTCAGCGGACAGATATTGGATAGGCATCCCAGTATTATTTTACGCTATTTTCCTCTAAATCTCAACAACTATGCAGATACAAATATACTGTATTTTTTGTCATTCTAACGGGTGAAACGTGGAAGCAAAAGGAGAAGTGTAGTTATTATTCCTTGTAATCAGATCAGGCTGAGTACGTAAGCTGCTGCTTGGAAGGTCGCAGGTGCAACTCTCCCAGCAAGCGAGCTAGATAATGACGATCGATGTGTGGCGCCCTTGCTCAAAATCAATCAATAGGATATTTATTGGAGGCTGATCTGCCTGCTCATTTGATCGATTCCATCCACATTACTAGGCACAATGGAGTAGCACGATAACATGGAATCCACCTTCAAAACATCACCAACCGATATAACTTGACACCATATACAAATTAGCGCCAATTGGTCTACTGTCTTCATTCGATCACGCTAATAGCATGTCTATTGTCTCTTTTTTAAGGGCCAACCATTTGTTTCTTTATTATAAGTTAAAAGCAAAACAAAATGGCTAACTCGATTTTCTGACCCTTCACAGTACCAAGGATCATCTTAATCTCACTTTTCTTGCATGGGATCATCTTAATCTCTTGAAGCATCATAAAATGTATATTTATAGCCTCTTTTGCTGATGTTGAGGTGAAAAGGCATTGCAGTGACATTTGTTTTGCAGCGAACAATGGCCCTAAAAGGTATGATACATAGTCAAGCTATAACCATAAAGTATAACTTTGTAAAATCGTAGCACATCTTAGAATTTGACCTTGTAAAGGCAACGCAAATGACCTCTCCAGTCTTGTAGGGTGATTTTGCCCCATGACATTAGATTTGGAGCTGATGTGGTGGATAATTTATTTCTCTCTTTATTCACTGGCTGTCATAGTTTGCGAATAACTTGTTTCTCTCTTTATTCTCGGGCTACTATATATGGCATGAATAGGGTTGGCTATGCAAAAAAATACATTTGCCTTTTTCATTGGTGAAAGCCCGCGCCTTTGTAGCTTGAACCACATGCATTTTAGTGTGCTCTACGGTTACACGGGGACGGCCCTTCAAGGCTCACGGTTGACAGACTCACTATAAGGAGACCTTTCTAAGGTGCTCCCTAGTCCGCAATCGTCTCAGTTAGGTATATATGATGAACAATGGAAAACCTTGAAAATATATCTTCCCGATGTGCTCTATAGACCGCAACCGTCTCCGCTAGGCATGATGCACAAGGAATTTCATATCTCTTGCACATATTTCATATATATGTAGTTGTTGTGGAAAAATAGTATGTGCATATATCTTCACAGGTAGTAGTGACATAATATGAGTAGATGGCATGTATGACAGCTTTATAGGGAATGTCATCATACATAAATAAGTGTTGATGCAACAATGTTATTTTTAATATGTTATGCTACTTGTTATCACCAGAATTTGACCAAGTCAGAGGTGGGCCGCGATCAAGATGGACGTGAAGATTGTACGTGGAAGAAATACGTGAATCGGCCTGGTTTACCAAGTTGGGCTGAACCGCCCGTGTATCTGTAACATATTAGATCGCATCTTAGTTTAGAAATTAGAGTTTATCTCGTGCACGGTTTAGTGCACGCCCACATTAGAAAGTCCCCTGGACTATAAATATGTACCTAGGGTTTATGGAATAAACAACAACCAACGTTCAACACAAACCAATCTCGGCGCATCGCCAACTCCTTCGTCTCGAGGGTTCCTCCGGTAAGCACCATGCTGCCTAGATCGCATCTCGCGATCTAGGCAGCACGAGCCTGCCTAGTTGTTCATGCGTTGCTCGTACTCGAAGCCTTTTTGATGGCGAGCGACGTAGTTATCATAGATGTGTTAGGGTTAGCATTGTTCCTAGTATCATATGCTGTCGTAGTGCAACCCTTGCGCATCTAGCCGTCCTCGTACCTCATCATGGGTGCAGGGCGGCACCCGCTTGATCGTTATTTAGTAGATCTGATCCGTTACGGTCGCTCCTTGATTCATCAAGGATTAGTTTAATATCTGCAATAGTTAGGCCTTACAAAGGGTTGGAGGATCCAGCGGCATGCAGGGCTGGCTTACGTTTACCGTGCGTGAGCGCGAGGCCCAATCGTGAGTAGGATGATCCAATTATGCGGTGAAAACCCCAGATCGTCGTGGATCTCATATGCTTTATCATGATCAAGCAGGACCACCATATATTCGGCCACCTCGGACGAATCATGGGTGGATCGGCTCCATGAGCCGATTCACGGGACAACCCGAGAGCCGATCGAGGCTCGTATTTAACGTGTACGTGTGTGCCCTGCAGGAAACTAAGCGAGGCATCATCCACACCTTCCCGACCAGGTATAGGTCGGGTGGCACGCCCTTGCAACCCGCATCGGCGCGCGACCAGGAGGCTTTGCGGGCCGTCGCTCTGAGGGACTGGGGCCAGCCGCAGCCCTAGTCGTTCCCGGCTCTACGGTGTTGGCCAGTCACTGCCCGCCGGTGGGTTTCTGACGTCAACACATTCTGGCACGCCCGGTGGGACACATCTTCAACGACAATCTTCAACGATAACCACCTCGCCATCCACATCAGAGATGGCGGAAGGAACTCCGGTCACCTACGAGGAGCTCACTGGCGAGCTCAAGAAGAAGTACGACGAGGTCAAGGTCCTCCTCGAAGCCGACCTCATCGGCTCTTTCCACAGGACCCGCTCCCATGGCATCAGATGGAAGGGGTTCTCACCGATGGCGCGCTTGATGGAGTGGACCTATCCACCCCGTCGAGGAACGCACCAGGTCGCTGCGTCGGGAGATAAACTTCATGGTGGCTCATTCGCCGCACCGCCATTCCGAGAGCCTCGGTGAACACGTTGGAGCGTGTCGCGCTGCGCGTGATCCAGGAGATCATGAGCCATCGCACTCTCCGTCGGGACCAGCCCTAGGGACTCATCAAGGGGAGTTGCTACTCCAGTCCCGTCCACCGCTGCCGTTCGCGTTGGCAGCGCCCGAAGCGCCGAGCTCATCGGCCTATGTCGTCTACAAGATTGGTGGTGATCCCAGTGATTAGCAATTTCTACAGGACGCGCCCAAGGAGATCCCGCACGGATACGCATGCGCATACGTGCCAGACTGCAGCACCTGGGCACCCTCGAACCAGGTCGCTATAGCGGGGACTTCTGGGGCAACAGGAGGAACGTCGGAGACAGACCCTGAGAAGCAAACGTGGCTAGCTAAATACGCCACCCCGACAAAACTCCCGAGCCCAGCTCCTGCAGTTGGCTCAGAACCAGAGAAACAGGCATGGCTGGTTAAGTACGCCACTCCGACGAATCTTCAGGGTTCGGCACCTGCAGCCATCACCGCGGATCAAATTTGTACGATCCTCGGAAGATCGGTTCGGCATGATGCCGAAAAGAAAGGCGATCGGCTATACCAAGCCGTACCCCAACGAGTACGAATTGATCCCGCTACCACCCAAATATCGGCTCCCGGACTTCACAAAGTTCAGCGGATCAGATGGCCCCAGCTCCATCGAGCATGTGAGCCGATATTTGGCACAGCTGGGCATGATCTCAGCGTCAGACGAGCTGCGCGTGAGGTACTTCTCACAGTCCCTCACAGGATCGGCTTTCGGATGGTACACGTCGCTGCCACCGAACTCAATCCAGACCTGGAAGCAGCTGGAAGAACGGTTCCATGAGCAATATCACTCAGAGGCTTCCGAGGCTGGCATTGCCGATCTAGCACAAGTACGACAGAAGCGCGGAGAAACGGTGTCAGAATACATCCAGCGCTTCAGGACCGTTAGGAACCGATGCTATTCGGTTCACGTAAGCGAAAAAGAAGCAGTCGAATTGGCGGTGGTGGGTCTATCATCATCGATCAAGGAAGTGGCCTCCCAGGCGGACTATCCTTCATTAGCACACATGGTGCAGAAGTTGTCAGCGTATGAACAACGCCACCCGGATGTCTACCAAGATAAATTCAAGCGCGTGGTTACCATGGTTGACGCAGACGAAGATGAAGGTCCTACGGGAGAACGAGAGGTCGCAGTAGCTGAGTGGACTCGAGCTGCAGGCCCAGTAACCTGCAAATGGGTAAAGCCACCAGGGCCTCCAAGAGGGTTCGACTTCGACGTGACGAAAACCGAGCAGATTTTCGACCTCTTACTCGCGGAGAAGCACATAAAGATACCCGAAGGCCACAAGTTTCCTACGGTGCAAGAGCTGAACGGAAAGCCATACTGCAAGTGGCATAACACGTTCACCCACACCACCAACGACTGCAGGGTGTGGCGTCAGCAGATCCAAGTGGCGATAGAAAATGGGCGACTAATTTTTAACCAGTATGCCATGAAGGTCGACACACACCCCTTCCCCGCCGTCAACATGGTGGAGTTTACCCACCTTGGAGGGTGCCAGCCTGATTTCTCAGCCAACATCAGCATGGTAGAGCTTGGACACCGCTCTGAGAAGGACGGGGATGAGGACAGCTGCTCTCAGAGCAAGGACACCGAGGGGGCCGCTCCATGCGATCGGCTCCGTCAAGATGGCAAGCGCTACGTCACACGAGGGGGAAGTGAAGAACATAAGATACCAACGACCCTCTCTCGATCACCTCCTCAACAAGTATGTTAGTCGATATGACCAACGCCGGCGATACAACGACAATGATGAAAGAGGTCGTCTGACCAGAAACGACGGAAGACATCGCCGGCATAATCATGATGAGGAGCGGCAGGAGCGCCACGGCAGGGAGCAGGACGATACGGACAGGCATTGGCACTGCCCCTTCTTCGGTACACTCGCTGGGATTCGGGAATGAGCCGATTACCAACAATCGGCAACCGCCCGAATGCAACCGAAAAAGAAGGAGACAGCCAACGTGTCTGTGTTCGAGCGCTTAGGGCCTCTCCCACCGCAAAACAGACGTGCTGAGACCCCTCCGTTGGAAGATCTCGAGGATTCAGAAGACGAAGGGGAATACGAAGAAGACAGGTGCCACCGTCCAAGGTGGTGCCCTGACGGTCTCAGCCATTCACAAAAGCGCAGGGTTCAGCGATTGCGCGGTCTGGAGGAAGCCGAAAGGATGTACTTGCATACGCTGAGGAAGGCGCGACCTGATCTGGCTGCGAAAGTCCAGAGGACCCTGGATGAGGAGGGACTGCCGCAAAGAAAAGAGTGGCGCCCCAAGCAAAAGAGAGCCGATGATGAAACATCGGCTGGCACGAACATGGTGCTCGTTCGCCCGGCGGGGTGTAGACCTCCACGATCACACGTTGCACCCAAGGTGGACATCAGTAAGCGCTCCAACGTTATAAGGTCAGAGATTGGGCTGGTTTTATCCACCGACATGGACGAGTAGCAAGACTACGTCGATAAGCAACATGGCGAGGCCGATCCTTGCGATCGGCCCTCCGAAACTGATGAAGGGATATTACAAAACCTTCACCGAGCAAGCAACATGGAGGCCGATTCCAGCAATCGGCCAAAATTATCCTCACCATCCATTCTGCTCGGGATCAACGTTTGACCCAACGAGGACTACCCGAAGAGCCGATACCATCAATTCTCTTGACAGAATCGGCTCGGGGGCACCTAGATGGATAAAACACGAGGATATGAGATAATACTGAGTATGGGGGCCGATACACAAATCGGCCTAAAATTTTTAAACATTTTACAGCCAATGCAAGGGCATCGACTTTAGAATTGAGAAATAGCCGATGCGCGGCCATCGACTCAAGAGGAATAACCGCATTACGATCGGAGGATCAATGAAGCACGATAGGGGATTTTAATGGAAGAACTCCTCAATGGAGTAATTTAAGGGCTCGGATCCTCTCTTCAAGGGCAGCCTGGACGTGCAGATCAGGACGGGGATGGATCGCATTAGATCCGCCAAAGGAAAGGAGCCGATCTGACCAGCAGAGCGCTAGGAGCGGACTGAAGAAGCTCGGGGGGCAGCCCGCCTTGAAGGCTCTCTGCATGATCAGGCCCAGGCTATTTCAGCTAAGTCACGCGCCCTCGTTTTTGTTTTTGCCTTGGCCAAGACTCGGGGGACAGCAGGCCTGGTGGATGCTCTGTTTTACTCTGTTTTAAAGCCGATTGGGATACCATCGGCTGGTCCTTCATTGCAACCTTCTTCACAAATGATGAATATTGAAGAGCATTATTGGGTTTGGTTGGGAAAGTTCAAAGGTTTTCCTGAAGATCCTGCATTTTCTGCCAAATGTAGAAAATCATCAGTTGAAGAAGGGAAGGGCGTATTTTGAAGGACCGATGCGGTGCTATCGGCTCATCACGCATTGGCAAAGGGAACGAATCGGCTCAATTGAACTCAGAAGAAATCGGCAAATCAAATTGGGGAAAGGTTCTTCATTAATAGGCGAGATTTCTTACATAGTAGAGCTGATTGCCCTCAAAAGGGGATACATTGCCCCGCCTACTTCTACGGATCCTATGCTAGGGGCCCTATCTACGGGCCGTTGCTGCCCTCGTCGTCGCCGTCATCGCCGCTGTCGGCGCTGCTCCCGGCCGGCTCGTCGTCGCTGCTCCAGCGGCCGCCGACAGGACCTTCATTGTCCTCATCTTCCTTGTCGTCGTCGTCGTCGTCGCTGTCGAAGTCACTCAGATTCCCCGGCCAGGGGCAATGGCGCTTGGCCGGCGGCTCGTCGGGGGAGCTGTCGTCATCGTCATCCTCCTCTTCCTCCTCCTTCACCTCCTCAGAGGTGGCCCCATCCCAGGGGAAGCGATCGTCCTCGCTTTCTTCCA
Source organism: Lolium rigidum (assembly GCF_022539505.1). Taxonomy (NCBI): domain Eukaryota; kingdom Viridiplantae; phylum Streptophyta; class Magnoliopsida; order Poales; family Poaceae; genus Lolium; species Lolium rigidum. The sequence goes on along the minus strand of NC_061510.1, from coordinate 71,904,260 downwards.
CCGCTTCCTTGTCGGCGAGGAAGCGGAGATCGCTCTCCCCATCAGTCAGAGACTTGTCGTCCTCTGACCAGGTGGAGAAGTCATGGTCTGACTCCTCCCCGGCCGCAATGGCGCGGCGGATGTTGGCCGCATGGACCTCCGCCGGGTTGTGCTCCGGCGTCGGCTCGCGAGATGAAGAGGACTGGGTGGAAAGATCCGATGAGGCGGAGGAGGAAGAGGACATGGTGGCGCAGGAGGGTTTTTTGGGTGCTAATGCGAAGGAGATGCAGAGGAGAACTGTTTGGGGCGGTTAAATAAAAGAGGGCTTGATAAAAATTCAATGCCACAGCAGTTTCCGAGGAAGTGGTGCCGAAACTGTCAAATCGTGCAGAGAAGTTGAGGAGGCAAGTTATCATGATGAAGAACTCTGCGACGGTTCTGCTCTGCCACGACATGACCCGACGAAGGAAAGGCGTAATGATTTTGGAAATATCATTTCCAAAACCAGGGGGGCATGTGTTATCACCAGAATTTGACCAAGTCAGAGGTGGGCCGCGATCAAGATGGACGTGAAGATTGTACGTGGAAGAAATACGTGAATCGGCCTGGTTTACCAAGTTGGGCTGAACCGCCCGTGTATCCGTAACATATTAGATCGCATCTTAGTTTAGAAATTAGAGTTTATCTCGTGCACGGTTTAGTGCACGCCCACATTAGAAAGTCCCCTGGACTATAAATATGTACCTAGGGTTTATGGAATAAACAACAACCAACGTTCAACACAAACCAATCTCGGCGCATCGCCAACTCCTTCGTCTCGAGGGTTCCTCCGGTAAGCACCATGCTGCCTAGATCGCATCTCGCGATCTAGGCAGCACGAGCCTGCCTAGTTGTTCATGCGTTGCTCGTACTCGAAGCCTTTTGATGGCGAGCGACGTAGTTATCATAGATGTGTTAGGGTTAGCATTGTTCCTAGTATCATATGCTGTCGTAGTGCAACCCTTGCGCATCTAGCCGTCCCTCGTACCTCATCATGGGTGCAGGGGCGGCACCCCGCTTGATCGTTATTTAGTAGATCTGATCCGTTACGGTCGCTCCTTGATTCATCAAGGATTAGTTTAATATCTGCAATAGTTAGGCCTTACAAAGGGTTGGAGGATCCAGCGGCATGCAGGGTGTAGTTTGCTGCCCCTAGACAGGACGTTCCGAGGATCAACCTAGTGTTGGTTTTTAGGCCTTGTCTAGGGCTGGCTTACGTTTACCGTGCGTGAGCGCGAGGCCCAATCGTGAGTAGGATGATCCGATTATGCGGTGAAAACCCCAGATCGTCGTGGATCTCATATGCTTTATCATGATCAAGCAGGACCACCATATATTCGGCCACCTCGGACGAATCATGGGTGGATCGGCTCCATGAGCCGATTCACAGGACAACCTGAGAGCCGATCGAGGCTCGTATTTAACGTGTACGTGTGTGCCCTGCAGGAAACTAAGCGAGGCATCATCCACACCTTCCTGACCAGGTATAGGTCAGGTGGCACGCCCTTGCAACCCGCATCGGCGCGCGACCAGGAGGCTTTGCGGGCCGTCGCTCTGAGGGACTGGGGCCAGCCGCAGCCCTAGTCGTTCCCGGCTCTACGGTGTTGGCCAGTCACTGCCCGCCGGTGGGTTTCTGACGTCAACACTACTCAGTTAAGAAAAAAATCTTCAATTGTTCTACAAACCTTTTCGTTTAGAGGCCCAACAAGTCATCTACAATATATAATAAAAGTTTGATGTCACGAAGCATGAAGGTGGATGGGCATGCGGAGTATAGTTGGTGTCACCAATCGGGTAGTGCATGAGGCATGGCCAGCGCGGGGCGCTGGTGAGAGAGTGCATATTTACTTTGTGGGAAGGAAGCTTTAGCTAGAAATTTTGCATGTGGCAACATAATGTTTCAGTATGTATAAAGGGAGAACTTTGCAAGACTATCAAGCTGAACAAACTTGCCCAGAGTTCCTATACACCCGACACAAGTATTTATTTCCCAATTATCTTCCAACTAATGGAGATGGCCGCTCAAATTTGACCTTCCGAGATTACCAAGGATCATCATAATCTCCCTTTACTTGCATGGGATCATCTTAATTCTGGAAGCATCATAAAATGTATAAACATATAGCCTCTTTTGCTTCTGTTGAAGCGAAAAGGCATTGAAGTGACATTTTTTTGCAACGAACAGTGGCCCTAAAAGGTATGATACATAGTCAAACTATAAACATAAATGGCACATCTCCAATTTGACCTTGTAAAGGCAATGCAAATGACCTCTCCAGTTTAGTAGGGTGATTTTGCCATAATACCATTAGTTTCGAATAACTTATTTCTCTCTTTATTCTTGGGCTACTATGACATTAATGGGGTTGCATATGCAGGAAATACATATTCCTTTTCCATTGGTGTAATGACCGCACCGTTGTATATAGTAGCTTAAACCACAAGCATTTTGGTGGCCTCTTCAGTTAGATGGGGACGCTCCTTCAAGGCGCCCGGTTGATGGTGGAATGGGTCTAGTAAGATTAGCCCTTTTGAGGCGTCCACTAAAAGTTCATGCGAGACGGTTTTTCAACCACCACGAAAAAAGACCTTTCTGAGGTGTTATCTCGACCGCAAGCCGTCTCCGTTTATGATGCACAACGACTTTGATCCATAACCAACTCAGAGAGGACTGTTACACAATTGCTTAATGTGTGTGGCTATCTCAAAGAGATCTCGTGCAACGGTTTTTTCTATGTTAACCACTTCAGATGTATTTTAAAGTAGTAGTTAGGAGTGGCGTGCTTTCTATGACCATGTCTCTTGCACACAATTCATATTTGTAGATTTTGAGGAAGCAACGACATAGTATGGGTATTTGTCCACGTGTGGAAGATAGATAATATGGGCAGAGGGCATGCACGATAACCTTATGCGAAGGTCGCCGTACAATGATAAGTACTGAAGCAACATTTTTTCTGAATAGGTTCTGTCACTTGCTTAAGAGAAAAAAGTCTAGTTGCGTACAAACGTTTGGGTTAGAGGTCCAACAAGTTACCTACAAGATATCTTAGATGTGAAATGTCAGACAACTCAAACATGGATGGGGGTAGTGAACGTGATATGGCTGCCGGTGGGGCACTGTTGAGAAATTGCAGACTCTATGGGATGGGGGTTTAGGTACTAGGTTTATTGCATGGGGCGACATAATGTTTTAGTATCTATAAAAGGGTGAACTTGTCGAAGCGGTCAAGCCAAACTGACATGCCTTAGAATTCCAATAAACTCGAGGAGGCTATTTTTTTCCAATTTTCTCCCAAGTACCAAATATGGTCGCACAAACATGAGCGGCTATTTATTGCATGAGGATAGTTTCCTTTCTAAGACGACTTGATTAGCTAGACATGAGAACCTCCGCAAATTGCGTATTTTTTTATAGCTTGGCTAGACTGCTAGACTAAACCTCCTCGAATGGTCTCGGAATTCTTCAGTAATTGACACATTGAGACATATGCCAACCATCATAGAGGGATACTTATTGTCTATAAGGATATGGATGCCCGGGGGGGGGGGGGGTTAGAATTTCCGACAAGCCTGGTAATCGGAAATTACTGGTCGGTTTTGGATGAGATTCTCAGACAAAATTTGGATTTCATACTTGCAAACATTCAAATATTCAAAATTTGGTTTTGGGAGGAAGATTAATCAAAAGTTTGGGATAGAGAAGTTTGAATGTGGGGGACACTAGAGAAACACATAGGATTCATGTTGTACTTGTAACTATCTAGCGGAATTTTCTCCCTCGTAGAGTCATTTATCCCATGAGTGAGGGAGGAAGGGAGGGATGGGGAAGGGGTCTGTATTTTGATCGCCAACAAAATCCATGTTGACTCCATCACTTGGAGTTTGATTGAGCAATCTAGAAGAATTACCCATTTATATGAGGGAATTAGAGCCATTATGCATGGGATGCAAGAAGTGCAAGTGCATGAGATAAAAATATATATAAGCTCATAAGGTTGTGAACGGTCTAGCAAGATTTAGCTCAAGTGGCTACAAAACTAGGAAGATGTGTGATGTGTGGTGTTTACATGCACCCACCGAGATCTTGGCGATCCTAGACTAGGAGTGTAATCCCTCTCATTATCTAATAGAGGGGCTGTCTTTTTACCCTAAGGAAAAGGTGGTGCTGTTGCTATGGAACTGAAGCTTCAGATCACGTTGAACTAGAAGAAACAGAAGACAAGCAGGCTCCGCATGGCAGCGCCTGAAAATGAGATGGTTTTTTTTTTTTTTTTTTTGCGGCCAAAAATGAGATGGATTTTTTTTTTCAATTGATTTCATCTACCTTGCTGGGTAGTCGTCAAGCTTGCCACCGCAACAGTTGTCCTACTGGCAAAACCGTCACACAAAACGTTTGGAAGCACTTATTTACACTTGTTTCGAAAGCTTGTGGCCTTATTCGGACCATGAATCATCCGTCATGAGTTAATATGGACTTCTGCTTTTTGAAGGCAACAACATTCTGGAATAGATATAATTTCTATTTGTTACACCATGTATTTGTAATGCAGGTTGTAGATTTGTTTTGGGAGCCGTCTACATACAATCTCTGCATTAATCCTGCTGTTGACAAATGTAAAGCTGGAACGATGGCAAGTGGAAGCGGATGCGTGCACACATCATGAAATTGTCGTAAGAAAACACCCATCCTTTCGAGTGGAAGCATAGCCAGCCAGCACCGCGCCGGACACTCAGTTAGGCAGGCCAATGGGATGGTTGATGATGTTTAGGAATCTCCTTCCCGAGGTGACATCGCTTCCACAGCCCTCGGAACATATCTTCCATCGCTGATGCCGATCCCACTGACAAGTGACAAGCTAGTGACAACATGCGTGTAGGCAAGCAGGCAAAGGCATGCAGGCAAGCAGGCAAGAACTGTTCGTTTATTCCTGGGCTGCTACCTCCATATATTGTTCCATCACAATTCCACAGGTAGTACCAATGCATCAGAAGTTCGGAAGACTATTTATGCACTCGTGATACGCATCAATGCATCTCCTCTCAATTCTCAAAGATACATCTCGCTGTCCCCCAAGATTAGATCCATTTGCCATAGCAAGCGGAAGCTGGAGGGGGCTACTACTACTTTGCTTAACTCATGGACAATTCTCACCCGCAAGATTTTTTTTTTTGATAATGGGCAGTTTATTACTCATAGAAAGTAATTACACCCGACCTCTGCATAGCTAAGATGCACACAACCGTTTAAATAGTCTCAATATCCTGGGTAGCTAAAAAGGTGAATTCCATATCAGACACGAGGCAATGTAAAACGCTTAAGGTGAAGGCGGAGGGCCTAATCCGTAGATTATGCTGCCACCCATGTAAGGAAAAAGTATCCCTCGTCGTGTCCTCCAACCGTGTATAGACCTCCGTAAATAGGTCGCGGTTCTCCACCCTCTGCAGCGCAGACCACGAACAGAGAGTAGCGGTACATCAGTAGATAACCTGCAAGAATATAGAGTATACATCCCCAAATTTCTGGTAATTCATCGCTAGAACGAGCCGTGTCACGCTGCAATTGCGCCGAAAGACGCTTCTTTTTCACTCGCATTTCCCCCAGAGGAGGAGTAATTGATCTCGAATGTGGAATCCACAAAGCGTGGACCCGTGGAGAGCGAGAGAGCTAGTGGGATCTTTGATTCCAGCCACTAGCAGTAAAGTTGGAGCCGTTAAAACATCGAACAAGTGCGACGGGACACACTTGCGCTCCGGCTGTGTGCTTTTGGTTCCTTCTTCTTGTACCCCTTGAGGATCTACGAGGCCAACACCATGCCGGTGCCGGTGCCGATGCTTATTCGATACCCGGACTCGCACTGGGTCACCTTGCGTTCACGTAGTCAGCACTCAGTCACCAGACAGAACCTTAACTTGAGCCACGAGTTCGGGGGTGGATACTGTGGAGTGTGGAGGGAATAAGCGGCCGTTCATGCATGGTCAGCTGTCCTCCAGGTTGCAGCCATGGAGGCTTGTAGCACGTTCAGGATTTGGGAAGTCAACATCATCTCAGGAATAAACAAATTGAATCTCAACATGGCACTATCAGCGAGAGGCTTAATGCTCGATCCTTTCGTATTGAGAAAATGATAATGCAAGGCTAGCTAGCCTAGCTAGCATCCTAATTTCTAAGGCTGTGTCTGGGGTGCGCGAAATATCATGATTAGGAAATGAATTCTTTCGTGAAATTCATCTGAAATTTACTCTCTATATATTCGTGTGAAGTCCCTATGCTGTGAAGATTGGCTAAATTCTTTTGTTAGACCGGAGCAAAAGCTTTGGCATAATACAAATGAGATTCACTCATCACATTTTATAACAGTCAGGTCTCTTATGTTTTACTGCCGTTATGACATGCACACCACACTAGCTACCAGCCTACTGATTAGCCAGCTCTGAAAGGCGTAAGTTTCCCTTTCCTGAGAGTGAAACTAATTGGTTTGAGTGATGTCTTTGTGGGATGTGCCGTGGTCGTGCTCGGAGACCTTAGTGATCTGCTGCATAGTCAAAAGCTTGTTGAATGATGCTTGGTCTACTATTTTTATGAACTTCAACTTTTCCTCAGATTTTTCCCGGCTGTGCTTGATTGGCCTGTCTGAAAGTCGAAAGGTACAGGACTGTGAAATACAGTATTAATTGGTAGCGATGGCCAGATTAAGAACTTAAAGTCGTACTATTGCGCTTGGCATTCCTACACAGCAACAACAAAGGGCCAACAAATATTACTAGTATTACCAATGTAACACACACGATATAAGAATTAAGCTAGAGCGCTATCTAGAGTATCTGTATCTCACGCAAAATAAGAACATCTATGAAGAATATAAACCCATTTCTATTGTTTCGGTAGAAGAAGATCCATGAGCAATTAATTGCACCAGATCTCAACTAGTAGGTCTCATAAGATAAGCAGGAATTGTTTGCAGGATAGAATAAACCGCTTGGCTGCATGGCTACAAAACATGATTCGGCACTCAGCAAGTGTTTATATCTTGAGGATAAATGCGTGGAGGCAAAAGGCCCAGCTGAATCTAACAGCAAATATTCTACTACTCTAGCATGGAATACCCTAATTCAACGGCTCGGAGATATTCATTTATCACCTGAACCAGACGAATTTAGATGGAACCTTCATGTAGATGGTACCTTTTCCGTAAAATCTTTCTACAATGCGATCCTTCTTTCTGACTTACCAGTTGACAACAATAAGAAGATTTGGAAGATGAAGATACCATTAAAAATTAAAATTTTTGGATGGTATCTTCGTCGTGGGGTTATTCTCACCAAAGACAATCTTGTTAAGCGGAATTGGCATGGAAGTACACGGTGTGTTTTTTGTCATCAGGACGAAACAATCAAACACTTATTCTTCCAGTGCCAGTTCGCGAGATCTATATGGTCTGTCATCCAAGTCGCGTCTACCTTGTATCCTCCGACTAGTGTCGCCAATGTCTTTGGCAATTGGCTTCATGGTATAGAATCAAGGTTTAAGTTGCTTCTTAGGGTGGGGGCGCTAGCAGTTATCTGGGCGCTTTGGCTATGTAGAAATGACAAGATCTTTAATGACAAAAATTGTTCTTTGTTGCAGGTCATCTACAGATGTACAGGTATTCTCCGTTCATGGTTACCTCTACAGCGAGTAGAGAACCGACAGCTATTTACGGAGGTTTGTACACGGTTGGAGGCTACGGCGAGGGATACTTTTTCCCTACATGGGTGGCAGCATAGTCTACGGATAGATGCCCCACCTACACTAGGCGTTATATGATTCATCGTTCCGATATGTATCTCGCCTAGTTTTTATTATTTATCCTTTTGAACTTGAGACAACAAAACGGCTGTGTGTATCCTGGTTATGCAGAGGCTGGATGTAATTGCTTATTAAAGTAATAAAGCATTATTTATCGAAAAAGTAGGAGAATCTCACGTGAATGCGTGATGCATCACTCGTCGGTAAGTAGAATCATTCGTACTCCACGTATCTGGAAAGCTTGAGCAGATACGTACCGCGACAGATGGTGTGACAGCGTCCAAGGATTCGCGTGGCTAGCTAGTTGCCACGAATATCTGGGATTCGTACTGGTTTTGTCTAGTTCAGATACAGTTGTAGTGGTGCTACGCAGATATGTATGTTGAACAGAGAAGAACAAACCATCCTGTAATCGAGGCCTATGGATATGGTGGTTAGGCATCTGGTAACTACTATATGTATTATGCAGAGTAAGGCGAAAGGGATACGTGTTTATGGCCACAACCACGCATTGACAGGAAGAGTCCTTGCTCCTTCTGTGTCAAGCAGCACTATCGATATGCTTTGCATGCGAGATTCTAGGCTTTTGCTGATGTCAGTATTTTTATTCTGATTCAAGGGAATCAGGTACTATTGATCATTCTAGTCTGCAACATGTTCAGATCAGGCCGTATCTAATGTTCACACAATTCGGCTTGTAGGTGCATATGCTGCCTCTACCAAAAAAAAATATTTCGAAGTGTCGAAATTTTTTGACAAGAAATTCTATGTGTACATCTCCACAATATATGTGAGTTTGTTAAGTTTCGCGAAAAAACGATAATTTTTTTAGTCTATGTAAAAAAGAGAAAAAATATCTTGTGAAAAACCTTATTTTAAGCACTGAATTTTGTCTTTATTTCACACACCACACGACAAGTCATTTTTTTCATGAAGCGACTTTGTGAGCGTGTAGCGCGTGAAAATGTACGTGCGATTTTTTTGCTTCAATTCTTTCGATATCTCAAAATATGTCTACGATGTATTTTAAAAAAAAGGGAGCAGATGCTTCCATGTGCCAAAACATTACTCCCCACACTATTAGAGTACCAAAATAAATCTTGGTAATGTTTTCTTTGTTGTATCTCTGATCGGTTCGTAATTTTTGTAAAGGAAGGTTATACATTTGGCTTCTGCATCATAGCATGCACACAGTCATGATTTTATTAAATATGGTCAGGACAATGAGACCAAAACCTAGTTTCAAATGTGAAACTTGTAGCTTGTCAAAAATTCGAAATCAATCCCATAGTAGTGTAGTACACCTCGTCTGAACTTCATCAAATTTCACACCGTGAAAACGTTGAAACTTAGTTGAGTTTCATCAAAATTTTCATACATAAACAATTGTTTCATATCTGAAACTTGAGTAAACTAGCTTTAACTTGATGAAAGCCATATTAAGTGGACTACAGTTTGATATTCATAAAATAGATGTGAGGATATTGAGTTGACTTTAAGAAAATAGATGCAACAAGAGTATCCAAATAACCAGAGTACACGCTCTTGTGGAACCCTAGTCCTGTAGGGATATATGATATGTTTGACGTCATGTCTGTCTTATTAATAGGTTCTGCCTTTTCAATCCATGACAAGCTCCGATAATAGTAAAATGCATATGATGAGACTGTCCATCTTAAAGCTAAACCAATATAGTCTTAATAGGAATTGCATGAGTGGCGTCTGCAATGTTTCCTACGTTGTGATGGTCTCTCTCTCTCTCTCTCTCTCTCTCTCTCTAGCCCCTCCCTCCCCCCTCGCTCTTGTCGATGCATTATTTATCACTAGGTAATACCCAACGTGTTGCCGTAATATATCAGTTAATTTGTGATATGAAAAAGATAGTACCACACTAATCTAAATAAGATAGTACACACAAGTTATGCTTGTTGGATACACACAAATTATACATAGATTTGGATGCATTAAAATATTATTTTAACCCATTTGGTATTTGTAAGATATTTTCCCATATTCTTATTATTTTCATCTTCCAACCCTAACATCTCATCTCTTGTTGTCGTTGCTCACTCCTTTCCCGTCTTCCTTGGGTCCCTCATCCCCCTTTTTTAAATGATCAACACAATAATCTTCACCATCCCGCTGACCCGCTCACTTATTTGAACCACTAGATCAATGACTTTGTTCTCTTAGCTGACAGAACCATGACAATTCTCTGTTATTCCTCTAGCTTCTAGTCCTCCAATCTTGCCAACTGACAGAACCAACGATGACATAACCATGACAGAACCGACGATGTTTCTTCTAATGCAGGTAAGTCAGTGCCTCCTAAATTTTCTATTGTTAATATCCCTGATACTGAGATTATTCATAAGGCCGAACGGTTGGGTATTTCTTTAGGACAATCTGAGGGTGAGGTACTGAAATCTATTAGGGGAATTAAACTACTTGAAGAAGAACGAATATTAACTATTTTGCAAAAAAATATGGATGAGTATGTGAATAAGGAGGAGGATCCCTCGACTCTTGTCATGTCCAAAGTTTCCACTCTATGTGATGATTTGGTTGAGGATGATTGCATCCCGCTGGATTTTGATGATCATTTGGAACATCTGAACCCGGTAGTTAAGGAAAAGAAGACTAGGGTGAGGAAAACTTATGACACTAATAATATACGTAAAAGTACTAGGAGAAGAATTAAAAAACAATTTTCATGATGCAGAATCTAAAAGGTATGAATTGGAATCCTGGTGGTTTTGGGGATACCGCTAAACATTTGTTCGTAAAAGAGGCAATTAGGGAACACAAATTAGACTTTGTAGCCTTATTGGAGACTGGAAGATCTAATTTCTCTATTCCATTTTTAAATCAATTGGCGGCGGGATATAGCTACTCCTGGTTTTGTTTACCACCACATGGTCGATCAGGAGGCATTTTGGTAGGTATAAATTCTGACACACTCGAAGTGCTCAAAGTGAGCACTGGAGACTTCTGTGTCAAGCTTCATATTAGGTGTAAAAGGGATGGTTTTGAATGGATCCTTGTGCCAGTCTATGGGGCTGCCTAAGACGCACATAAAGCTGAATTCTTAGCAGAATTAGTCAGAATATGTGAGGCTGAAACATTACCTATGTTGGTAGGTGGTGATTTCAATATTATTCGGAAGCGTGAGGAAAAAAAGAATGATAATTTTAAAGCTCGTTGGCCTTTTGTTTTCAATGCCATCATTGAACATTTGAATCTGCGTGAAATTGCTCTATCGGGGAGACAGTTTACGTGGGCAAGTCGTCGGGATGTACCAACTTATGAGAAGCTAGATCGGGTGCTAGCCTCCATTTCTTGGGAACAAAAATTTCCCTTAGTCACTGTGCGCGCATTGACAAGGGCGGACTCTGACCATACACCGATTCATATTGACTCAGGGGTGAAAGCACACTTGGGTAATAAGCCAAAGTTTTCCTTTGAGCTGCATTGGTTGCGACAAGATGGTTTTTTTGATATGATTGAAAAGGAATGGAATTTGGTGTTAGTGGGTTTGAATCCGATGGATGCATGGTTGAATAAGTTAAGGCATATCAGACAATTTCTTAAAGGGTGGGCAAAGAACCAAAGTGGGCAATACAAGAAAGAAAGGGATAGGTTAATGGGTATTATTGATGTATTAGATGTGAAAGCTGAAACGAATTGCTTGTCGGTATTGGAGAGGGAAACGCTTAAAAATGCAAATGAAAAGCTAAATAAATTAAGAAGAGAGGAAGAGTCTAAATGGGCACAAAGAGCTAAAGTTAAACATATCCAAGAAGGGGGGAGTAATACGAGATACTTCCATTTGATTGCAAATGGGAAACATAGAAGAAAGAAAATATTTCAATTAGAGCAAGAGGAAGGAACTATTGTTGGGGAAGACAATCTGAGAGTCTACACTACAGAATTCTATAAAAAATTATTTGGGGCACCGGCTTCAAATAATATCTCTTTGATGGAAGAGGAGGTGCAGGATATCCCCCAGATATCGACTGTTGAGAATGAGATCTTGACAGCTCCTTTTTCTGAGGAGGAAGTCCACGAGGCACTTTTTTAGATGGAACGTAACAAAGCACCGGGGCCGGATGGTTTCCCGGCCGAGTTCTATCAAAAAATTTGGGTAGTAATAAAGGATGACTTGATGGAGCTGTTTCATCAATTCAGTACCGGGGAATTGCCTCTCTACAAATTGAATTTTGGCGTCATTACATTATTACCAAAGAAATAGGATGCGGTGCAAATACAACAATGTAGACCAATTTGTTTACTGAATGTGTGTTTTAAAATATTTACCAAGGCAGGTACTAATCGTATAACGGGGATTGCCCCAAGAGTTATAAAACCAACACAATCATCCTTTATGCCCGGAAGAAATATTTTAGAGGGGGTGGTCATTCTTCATGAAACTATTCATGAGTTACATAATAAGAAGATGGATGGGGTTTTATTTAAAATTGATTTTGAAAAGGCATATGATAAAGTGAAATGGCCATTCTTACAACAGACTTTGAGAATGAAGGGGTTTGCTCCTGAATGGTGTAGGATGATCCAACAATATGTCCAAGGGGGTAGTGTAGGAGTAAAGGTAAATGATGACATTGGTCATTATTTCCAGACAAAAAAAAGGTTTGAGACAAGGTGATCCACTGTCTCCGATTCTTTTTAATATTGTGGTGGACATGCTTGCCATCATAATTGAGAGAGCAAAAAATGATGATCAATTAGGGGGACTTATTCCTCATCTTGTTGAGGGGGGGATCTCTATTTTACAATATGCCGATGATACTATCCTTTTCTTGGAACATGACTTACAGAAAGCTGTAAATATGAAACTCATTTTATGTCTTTTTGAAGAACTCTCCGGGCTCAAAATTAATTTCCACAAGAGTGAGATTTTCTGTTTTGGTAAGGCAAATGATGAGGTAGATCTGTATAAACAGATTTTTGGATGTGATGCTGGCTCCTTACCTTTTAAGTACTTAGGTATTCCTATCCATTTTAGAAAGCTTCAAATTTCTGATTGGTACCCAGTGGAGACCCGATTTGAAAGCAAATTGGGATGCTGGAAAGGCAAATTACTGTCTTATGGGGATAGACTTGTTCTTATCAATTCAGTTTTAACAAGCTTACCTATGTTCATGCTTTCTTTTCTGGAGATACCTGTTGGGGTAAGGAAAAGATTGGATTTTTATAGATCTAGATTTTTTTGGCAATCTGAGGAAAATAAAAGAAAATATAGACTTACCAAGTGGAATATCGTCTGCAGACCCAAGGATCAAGGGGGTCTAGGTATTGAGGTCCTTGAACTAAAAAATAGATGTTTATTAAGTAAGTGGCTTTATAAACTTCTTAACGAACAAGGGGTGTGGCACGAGTTGTTGCACAATAAATACCTAAGACAAAAGACCTTATCCGAGGTACAAGCTAAACCAACAGACTCTCCCTTTTGGAAGGGATTGATGAGGGTTAAGGACGATTTTTTTAGTAGAGGCTTTTTCAAGATAGGTAATGGAGCAAATACTCGCTTTTGGGAAGATACCTGGTTAGGTAAAACACCATTAGCCCAACAATATCCTTCCTTGTACAACATTGTGCATCACAAGAATGTAACGGTAGCTCATGTGTTATCTCAAACACCTCTGAATATTGGTTTCAGAAGGTTGTTGGTGGGAAACAAATGGAATTTATGGTTACAACTATGTCGAAAGCTTATGCGGATTAATTTATCTAATGAGAATGATCGGTTTGTTTGGAACTTGTCAACAAATGGTTTGTTTACAGTGAAATCTATGTATGAGGATCTTATGAATGACCATACACCCTTTCTGCAAAAATATCTTTGGAAAGTTAAAGTTCCTTTAAAGATAAAAATATTTATGTGGTTCTTGAGTAATAAGGTTTTGCTTACAAAAGACAATTTAGCGAAAAGGAGATGGCAGGGATGTACAAGGTGTGATTTTGTGGTGAACAGGAGACTATTGAGCATCTGTTCATCAATTGTCCGTTAGCTAAAATACTGTGGCGTACGATTACTTTTACTTATGCTCTCCCACCTCCAACCAATATTACAAATATGTTTGGTAATTGGCTAAATGGTGTTGATAGACAATCTAAGGCATTGGTCCGTATTGGGGTTTCTGCCTTATGTTGGTCTATCTGGAGGGTAAGGAATGGTGTTATTTTTAACAAAAAACATTCTTTTCACTTTTTGCAGGTTATCCATTTGGTGGCACACTGGGTCCAGTTGTGGGCTCTTCTGTCACCGGAGGGACAGCGGGATGCTATGGCTACTAGATGCACACGGCTCCAGATGGTCGATCAGGATATCTTGTGCCAGGCTGGCTGGCGGCACAATAGACGGATACAATGATGTGTAGTCTGTCTTTTCTTGTTTTATTTCGCTGGTTGATTTTTGTATCAACTATGGGCGATGCCTGAGATGTTTTATTTTTGTACTCTTTAACGTTTAATAAAAGGCCGTGTGCATCATCATGATGCAGAAGCCGGGGTTTTATTCCTCATTTCGAAAAAAAATCTGATGCATTTATAATGCATACATGAACTTTGTAGTTTATTGATACATTCCCACATATTTGCAACATATATGATGCTATATCCATGTTTTACATTGATTCATGGATATTTACCAATGATCTCATTTATTTGGGTTATAACTCTGCAGGACAGAAAAACATGTTTTGCTTATTTTTTACTCTTCGGGACCTAAACGGAGTCAAATTGAGCTAGGATTTTGGGGATGTCAATATTTCATCAAAAGAAGCGTCTAGAGTACTTGGACCTCTAGAGAGGGTCCTGGAGGCCCAAAAGAGGGCAGGTGGCGCGCCCAGTAAGTGTGGGTGCGCCACCCTGGCACTTTTGAGCCTCGACCCTCCGATTGACCTGATTATTTCGCTAACCGACTTCATTTGACCTAAAACCCCCTATATATATGACCCCCCATGGTTCCCTCGAGGAGAGCGCTACAGAAACACCGAAACACCAAAACAGAGGTTGAATCAGCGAAGATTGGAGGGGGAAACTCCGCCGGAGCCGCCTCTAGAAGGATCTCGACCTTCTCCAACGTCATCTACATCATCACGATGATGAAGAGGGAGTAGTCCACCTCTGGACTATGGGTTTGTAGCAGTAGCTTGATCTATTTCTCTCTTGTTCTTCATAGATCTTAGTACCATATGTGTTGCCTATATGTAATTCCTATGTGGTGTATCTTTATTCTTTGATATTGATATATGAGATTGAAAATTATTAGGCGCAAGATGTATTAATAGATGCATATCATGTACCCCGTTCTTAAGTGCTTGTTCTAATCCAACTTGTATGCAAGAACATGTGTGGGGAGAATTGTGTATTAGATGGAGTA